>NC_134398.1:215972642-216298550 GCF_050003625.1 Haematobia irritans | reverse complement strand
AATTATTTTCAATATTTAATATTTTAATTTCATTACTATTCATTATTTAATATTTTAATTTTCAATAGTGTAATTAAAAATTCTCCATTTACAATGACAATACAATTTTTCATTAAAAATTCGAATTTCTGAATATTTTTTCATGTCTAGTCATCGGAAGAAAATGGCAAAATAAAACATGCCTATTATTTTATATCATTTCCTTTTCGCATAAAGCCTGTTTTATTTTCGCCAATATTATACTACAGAAGCTAGTGTAGAGAAGGGCTAATGTGAAACTTAATGAAAATTGGTTTCATAACTTTTCTGTCAAATTGCTATAACCAACGACAAAATGAAAGAAATGTTGTGATACATTTTTTTGTTTATGTTCCATTCCATAAAAACTCAAGTTAATTACTTATTTACTAAATATAAACAAATTTATATCCATTATAACTACTAACAAGTTTTTAATTGCAAAATGTCTTTTCGGCTTGGCCAAATGGAATAAAACAGAAATTTGCAAATGGCCATTAGTATTTGTTAATAAGACAGTTATGAAATCTGCAAAGGTGCAAAATGAGTCAAGGGAAAATCTATTAGGATGGGATTCGTTTTGAATTTCCCCCCAACTTATTTCGAAATGAAAACACATAGCTACCATAACAACTTTATTTATGTAACTGAAATTAGGAAGAGAAATTAAAAAGAAAAACAAAATTAATGCAATAATTATAAAATAAAAATAATTTAAATGCCCTGCAAAAAATGTTAAAGCCAAAAAGTGGTGAATATTTTCATTTTGATCTAATGGCGATTTCGATTGTAATGAAATGGGCAACATTTACGATATTTTTTTCGAAATAGAAACAACTACGCTGTAGCTTTTGAGTTTGGGATCCTTGACAGAATTGTGAACTAGGATAACACTTTAATTTGCGAGTAAGAATAATTAGGGAAGAATCGAAATCGCTTTCAGCAAAATCTCAGTCATTTCTGTACGAAAAGGCGGAGAATACCAAAAGTCATTTCTGTACGAAAAGCCCAGAAGACCAAACGGATGGTAGGCTAACCGCATTAATTGCTGGACGAACGGAACTAGCGAACGGAAGTGCTGCACGGAAAATTACTCGCGTTTTTTCAAAACATCAATGAATCAAATTTAACCAAACAAAATTTAATTGCCAATATTTTTTTCAATATATATATATATATATATATATATATATATATATATATATATATATATATATATATATATATATATATATATATATATATATATATATATATATATATATATATATATATATATATATATATATATATATATATATATATATATATATATATATATATATATATATATATATGCTAAGGACATCTTTAAAGTAAACAGAAGGACGAATGGAAAGATTGATGGAAAAGCGGACGGACGGAAGGATGCCCGGAAAGACGGACGGAAGGGCGAACAGAAAGAAGCTTGAATGGATGGGAGACCAAACAAACTCAAATCCAAACGGGTGGAATGCTGGACTTCTTTAAAATAAACAGAAAGACGAATGGAAAGATAGATGGAAAAGCGGACAGACGGAAGGGCGAACAGAAAGATGCTTGAATGGAAGGGAGACCAATCAAACGCAAGCCCAAACGGGTGGAATGCTGAACGGATGACAATCCTAGTAGAGGTGTGCACGTGAGTAATATTTTGCTCACGCTCACACACACTCACGACAGAGAAATCTTATTCACGCACACTCACGCACGATATTTTTGGGTAGGACTCACGCTCACGCACGCTCACGAAAAGAAAATTTGTACTCACGCACGAACATCTTTTAAATGTCGTGACTCACGAAAAATGTCGTGACTCACGAATAATTTTATGAGTAATTTACCTATAGAACCTGATTGAAAACATGAGTATGATTAAAATCGAGGGCGTTATAAAACTCTTTACACCTAGGTTGTCACTAAAATTATAAATGAATTCAACTCGTAAGCATTTTATGTTCGTACGCGGAATTAATTTCGTGAGTGTGTTTTTCCGAATTTCGTTACTCACGCACACTCACAAAGATATTATTTTCGTGACTCACGCACGACATTTGGTTGGTTAATCACGCTCACGTACACTCACGCCGTTGACGACTCACGCGTGAGTCACGAAAATTTTCGTGAGTCACGACAATTTCGTGTCACGTACACAACTCTAAATCCTAGCGGACTTTCATGCTAAGGCCGATGTTTTGAATAAAAGCCTCGTCATTTCTGTATGAAAAGTCGAACAGATGGACAGAAGGCCAAACTGACTGCAGGTTTATCGCATGAATTGCTGGACTAACGGAAGTGCTGCACGGGAAATTACTCGCGTTTTTCAAAGCAACAATGAATCAAATTCAAACAAAATTTTATTACAAATTTTTCTATTATAATATATATGGTCTAGGGGCTTCTTGAAAGTAAACAGAAGGACGGATGGATAAATAGGACGAACGGAAAGATGACCGGAAAGACGGACGGAAGGGCGAACAAAAAGAAGCTTGAACGGAAGGGAGACCAAACAAACGCAAGTCCAAATGGACGGCAAGACCAAACGGGTGGAATGCTGAACGGACAAAAATCCTGGCGGACTTTCGTGGTAAGAAGGCCGATGTTTCGAATTAAAGCCTCGTCATTTCTGTACGAAAAAGCGGACGGATGGACAAAAGACCAAACGGCAGACCTGACGGCAGGCTAATCGCATGAATTGCTGGACGAACGGAAGTGTTGCACGGAAAATTACAAGTGTTGCTCAAAGCATCAATGAATCAAATTCAAACAAAATTTAATTGCGATTATTTTTTTTGTTTTAAAATATATGGGCTAAGGACTTCTTTAAAGTAACCAGAAGGACGAATGGAAAGATAGATGGAAAAGCGGACGGACGGAAGGGCGAACAGAAAAAGCTTGAACGGATAGGAGACCAAACAGACTCAAGACCAATCGGACGGCAAGCTAAACGGATGGAATTCTCAACGGACGAAAATCCTGGCGGACTTTCGTGCTAAGAAAAAGCGGACGGATGGACAGAAGACCAAACGGCAAGCTCGCATGAATTGCTGGATGAACGGAAGTGCTGCACGGAAAATTACTAGTGTTTTTCAAAGCATCAATGAAACAAATTAAAACAAAATTTAATTGCGAATTTTTCTTTTTTTATATATATGGCCTAAGGACTTTTTTAAAGTAAACAGAAAGACGGATGGAAGGATAGATGGAAAGGCGGACGGATGTACGAACGAACGGAAAGACTGACATGCGGAAGTATGAACGGAAAGACGGACAGACGTTAGGCCGAACAGAAGGAAGCTTGAACGGAAGGGAGACCAAACAGACGGCAAGCTAAACGGATGGAATTCTGAGCGGACGAAAATCCTAGCGAACGGAAGTGCTGTACGGAAAATTACCAGCGTTCTTCCACAACATCAATGAACCCTATTCAAACAAAATTTAATTTGTTTGAATAGGGTTCATGAAGAAAAATTTATTTTTATTAATTTTGGCTTAGAGCGAACTTGCAAATTTTTATTTTAAATATATTTAAAAATATATATAATGTTTATTGCAATTAATGTAACTATATTCGAAGAACTATATATAGATCTAATTTGAAAAATATTAGTGAATTTCTTGGAAATCAATTTATTGTTTGCTTTGCAACACAAAAATGAGAACAATCATTAAAAACAAATAATACAATTTCCCATCACATCATCCGTCCCCCCCAACAGAATACCATGGTTTTCTATATTTGTTGCAGTAGATAGTAGATGGGGTGCCTTCTTTGTATGCGTCACATATTCCAAACCATCAATATTTATGGTTATTGTTAATGGAGAATATTCAATATAAACATATATACTTAATTTTTCCCATCGCTAAACAATGGCCTAAACATTTGTTTTCATTTTCAATAGAGTGTCGATTTGTATTTGTTTGGATAAAGAGGCTACTTTCAAATAGACTGCTTTTTTGGCCAAGTTAATAAACATGTAGCAAAAAAAAATCAAAAACGAAACAAATATTTTATTTTTATTTTTTCAAAAACTTTGCCAACAAAACCGATCGATTTTATTCTATAATGTGGGAGGAGAATGAATTGTTGCCGCGATTGTCTATTGCTTTGGAACCGTTATTTATTTATTTATTTTTTTTTTGGTGAATTTGTTAAGCACCATTACCATTTCATTGGTGATTAAGAACATTTGTGAAATATGTGTTAAATGCACTTAAAAATTGTAATGAATTGGAAATATTTAACACTTAAACAATATACTATCTATTAGGTAAATATGCATTGTTAGACGTTACGCTCAATGCCCCTTGCAGGCCATTCAATTGATCATATATTAGAATCGAGTGCACTTAAAGAAAAATATTGGCACAAATAGAGTTTTGAAAAAAAAAAACAAACGATTTTGGTAAAAATAGAGTAGAATTTAGTGAAATCTCATTTTTTGTTGCATTTATTTTATTTTACTTTACTTTGAAATATTTCACTTCATTGGAATGACGTACAGGACAAACAGACGAACGGAAGCATGGACGGATAGACGGAAGCATGGTCGGACGGACGATAGGATGAACGGACAGACTGACGGCAGGATGGACGGACAGACAGACGGTAGGATGGATGGGAAGACGGACGGATGGACGGACAGACAGACGGTATGATGAGCGAAAAGATGGTAGGATGAACGGAAAGGACGGATGAACGGAAAGATGGACGTACAGACGGACGAATGGACGGACGAAAGTGCTATACAAAAATTTGACTGGAAAAAATCATAATTTTTATAGCAAATATTCTTGATGAATTTTAATTTTGAATTGTACATTTAAATTGTTTGTCGCCACACAATCATATCAAAAAGTAAGTGACCAAACGAATGGAAGAATTAACAGAAAAACGGAAGGACGTACTCATGGATGGACAAACGTGAGATTAGCGATAGGCAAAATAAACCGATGGAGCGGACGGGAGACCGAAGGGACGGCAAGTAAAATTTATCCAGATGGGCGGACGAAGGTGCTGCACGGAAAATTGCTAGCGTCTTTGAATGAACCAAATTCAAACAAAATATAAAAAAATTAATATACGGGCTAAATACCTAATGTAAGGATGGACGGAAGGCTTAACGGACGAACAGATGGAAGGGCGGACCGATAGACGGAAGGATGTACGAAAAGATGGACGGACCGAAGGCCAAACATAGGGAAGCCTGAGCGGTTGGGAGACCGAACGGACGGCTAAAGGGATGGAATGCTGAACGGACGGAAATGCCGCACAGAAAATTGCTAGTGTTTTACAAAGCATCAATGATCCAAATTAAAAGAAAATTTAATTTTCTTTTACATATATATGGGCTAAGGACTTGGCCTGAGAGGACGGGAGACCGAACGGACGCCATGCTAAAGGGGATGCAATGCTTGACGGACGGAAGTGCCGCACGGACATTTACTATCGTTTTTCAAAGCATCAATAAACTAAATTAAAACAAAACAAAATTTAAATTAATTTATTTTTTTCTTATATATATATGGGCTAAAGTACACAGAAGGACGAATGGGAGGACGCGCGGTAGGGAGAACGGACGAACAGGATCGATAGACGGAAGGATGGGCGGAAAGACGGACGGACGGGAGGCCGAACATAGGGAAGCCTGAGCGGACGGAAGGCCGGACGGACGGGAGGCTAAAGCCCTGCCAAAATTATTTGAATTTGGGGGCGCTTCTGAGAATCACCACTACGTCGAAAACAATCATATACGACATCAAAAACTCGTCGGAAAAGCGCCGTCACTATTGAGAAGTTGTACCACGCCAAGTTACTACAAAAAAGTTTCTCATGAGTGCAATTATTAGGTACCTATTTAGATCAATTTAAAAGGACGCCAATAAGAGCCCCTGCAAACTATCAGAACACTGAAAAAACAGTGAACCCACCAGGAAGAAAACTTTCGGTTAATTTTAGAAAATTTTGAATATTTGTAGAAAATTTTAACTAAACAGTATTACAAACGTTGGCATCACGCCGATGTCATAAAAATAAGTAAATATTTTTCGACAAATTCAAGAAAATTTATTAGCCATAACTAAGTTTTTTCACTTGTTAAAGAAAATTTTGTAGTTGGAAGGAAAAACTTGGAGTTAAAAATTGCAAGAATGTCTTTAGTGACATACGAAGTTCATGATGGACGCATTTTTGGTAAAATTTACAAATTTAAAGAAATTCTGAACTATTTTGTGGAAGACACGAATTTAGTTAATCTTTATGCTTCATTTGAGAAAATTTTTTTCCTCGGTTTTAGTTAATTTAACTAACGTACACAAAAATGTATTAGAATAAAGGAAACTTTCTCCAAACATAATAATTCCATGAACTAAAATAAAGTTAAATTGGCTTTAGTGAAATAGAGAGTTCACTTTTTTTTGAGTGAAAAAGTGCATTTTAAGGTAATTGTAGAAGAATCATTATGGTCAAGTGAAACACGATTGTGTAGATGTTTATTGGTTCGATTAAACATTTATAATTTCTATTAAATATTAACATTTTCGGGTTATCTCATAATTTTTTGCATTAATAAAAGAATAATGTTGAGTTACAAGTAGCAAGTTACATATTGCAGCGTCTATCAGCCAGTTTGTTTATTTTCGATGGAGGCAGCGTGCCTGGAAAAATATTTGAAAAACGATCACTTTATTCCATTTGGAAAGTCGAAAATTGTTCACCATATACCTTTCACAATTTTAAGCGTAATATCTATGTTTTCAGAACTTTAATTTCGTTTTATTGAAATAAAATATAACAAGCTGGTTGCGCTTGGCGTTTCACAAAAAATAAAATGGCTCTTCTAACAGTAGTGATGGCAAAATACTTTCATGTACATTTTGTACTTTTTGATATGCTTCCCCCATCACAGTTCGCGATGGTTGTGGTGACATGGAACTTTGAAATGCTGACAGGGAGGGATGTAATGCTGAACGGACGGAATCGCCGCACGGACATTTACTTGCGTTTTTCAAAGCATCGATAGACCACACTCAAACAAAATTTAATAGCTTTTTTGTTTAAGATATATGGATATAAGGACTTCTTTTAAAGTGCACAGAAGGACAAATGGAAGAACGAACAGACGGAAGTGCGGACCGATAGACACCAGGATGGACGGAAAGACGGACGACGGATGGTTGAACATAGGAAAGCCTGAGCAGACGGGAGACAGAAAAGACGGAACGAACGGAAGTCTAAAAGATGAATGCTTAACGAACGAAAAGCCTGACGGACGTAAATTCCGCATGGAATAGAAATTTCTTTCAAAGCATCACTGAACCAATTTCAAAAACAAAAATAATTGCAAAATAAATATTTTAATTATATATAGTGGCTAAAGATTTCTTTTAAATATAATTTTCTCCTCATTTCTTATTCACCATATATACTCGTACAGCAAAAAGTTTCATAGATGTTCCGTTTCATTGGGTTTAACAAGAAACTTGAATAACTCATAGCGATGAGTAGTAGGTGGTGGGGGCTTGCGTTTTGTATTCGATTGTAAATAAATTGTACCTTGAGAAAAAATCGTTCATTATCTTATCATGTGGATTGCACTCGATTCACACAAACACACACATAGCCAAACAAACCCATGTCCGGACTGATGGCTCCACCTTGTACAAGTCATAAAGACAATATCCACATTCCATTGACGAATGACTATTGAATATGACATGACTGAGTAACTGACTGACTACCTTACTCTATGTCACTCTAAATATCAGTCCGTCCGTCTGCCTGTCTTACTAGTACTTTTAAGAGCCTTGCTGATGTTGATACACATGTAATACTCACGCCTTATATGCGTGTCGATTCATACTCCCTCCTTTGAAACTAGAAGCAAGTCATCGATTTTTACGTTTTCTCGAAAGATATCCCAACGGTGGAGTAGAGCATGATGAGACGCCTTTGAAAAAAAAGAGGTGTTAATTTGCAACATGTTAAAGTATTTTCTTTGTACGAGTTGGTAGTTATTATAGGTTAAATATCAGAACTAACAGACAGAACCCACATTGACTTGTATACCAGTAAAAAAAAAGAGTTCATACATAACCAACCTATGAACATTTTATGCTGTGTGTGAATATAGAGCCTCCCCTCCCCCCCTCGAACAAATAGAATACCACCTACAAATATTTCCAGTTCAAATAACTCATATATGTTTGCATAGAATTCTATTAAAGACCATAGATTAGGAAGGCGGGCAACGAGATGAGGCCAAGGGAAATAATAATATTTGGATTAGATATATATTTCCAATGTTAACATAGGGCTGATATTCTGGGCTAGCCAAAAACCAAAGGAGGAGTTGGCAGAGAGGAGAGTAAAAACTTTTGGAATTAGAAATTCTTCTTGTTCCCATTTTTTTCTACTTCGTTTCCATCGTTTTATGTAAATGAATAATTATGTAAACATTAGGAAAAATTTTATTGGTTGAGAAAAACAAAACTTGCAACAAATTTTTGGGTTTGGAAAATACTAAATATGTATGTATGAAATCTTTTGTTTAATATTAAATAAAGTATCGTTTTTTTTTTTTGTAATATTCTTTATTTATTATCCTGTGAATAGCTTTTTTTTACTACGTTTTTTTGTAATTTTATTTATTATTTTAAAAAAATCTCAACTTTTGTCTCATACATGTTACATCTTAAAATCGACATTTTCTATATAAAAAAATGTAAAAATTTAAATTTGTAACAATTGTAAACGTTATGTCAACTTCGAAATTTTTATATTTATTTAATTTTGAAAACTTTTCAATGGTGGTATTTTTGTAATGAATTTTCCATCTTTTAGCAGATCGATGCATACAACATTTTTGTGTGATAGAGCGAAAAACAATATTAATTTATTTAATAAGTTTAAAAAAATAAGTTAGTGACCTTCTTTTATCTCGTATGGTGAAATCGATTTTGCAAAAACAATTATTTTGGCATGTACCACTAGCTTGCAGTAGTCCTCTTTGCGTACTTTAACAGTAAAAACTCGTAAGAGAGTAAGAATGGATTTTACTCTCTTTGCTAGAAGAAATGTACTCGAACGCCCTCCAGTTCAAATGTACCATGAACTAATTAAAATAATAAACATATTTATATATTTTACTAAATATTTAATTGACATTGTGAAATATATTGCAGATATGATTTGCGTATGACTAAAAAACATCAGGTATTTAAGTGATATATCTTACATCTTTTTACAAGAACAAAATCTATAGCAAAAGCTACCAAGTTTTCTATTTCTCAACATGCCAAATTTGATCTCTCTCTATCTGGCTCTCTTGCTGGTTTTTGGAGTAAACGATTGTGATAACGGTTACAGTTAACATTTCTGTTCAATAACACCCGTCGATTCTCCTTCAATCGTTACAGTGTTTACTGGAAGAACAAAAACTCTAGCAAAAGCTAGCTTCAATTTCTCACTTGCCCAATTTGGTCTCTCTCTCTCTGTCTCTCTTGCTGGTTTTTGGTTACGGTTACAGTTAAAATTACTGTTCAATAACACCCGTTGATTCTCCTTCAATCATTACAGTGTTTAGCTAGCACGTTTTCTATTTCTCAACATGCCAAATTTGGTCTCTCTCTGTCTCTCTTGCTTGTTTTTGGAGTAAACGATTGTGATAACGGTTACAGTTAACATTTCTGTTCATTAACACCCGTTGCAAGTTTTCTATTTCTCAACATACCAAATTTGGTCTCTCTCTCTCTTGCTGGTTTTTGGAGTAAACCAAAGACCTTATAATACATAGATGATCCACTATTCTCTTTAAAAAAAATGTGTCAGTTCCAAAAATTAATTTTCTGACATTTCGTTTTGATTTTTTCGTAAAGAGTCAGTCCCAAACATTAATTTTCGTGCATTTGCTTTTGTGTTGTTCGTAAAGAGCAATGCTGCTCAAAATTAAAATTCGTATTTTCGCGGTTTTGGTCACAATTTTTTGTTCAAATATGAACTTTTAATATATTAATTTATTTATAAATCCTCTGGTGCATCATAAACGGTCTAATTTTGTGTAAAATTGGCAAACTACAAAAAGGAAAACGAAAGAGATTGTGAGCGTGCTCTTATTTTTCTCGTTTATTCTTAATCTTCGGAACTGTCAAACATAGTTTGACACCCATGGCTCATCTATGTATTATAAGGTCTATGGAGTAAACGATTGTGATTTATGTTCAATAACAACCGTTGATTCTCCTTCAATCATTACAGTGTTGCCAATTACAAAAGCAAAATCGGTTACGATATTGTACAAAGACTCACCTAAATGAGGGCGCTCTAAAAGAATTAATAAACGCGAATATTTCGGTAGTTATCGCACAGCGAAAACGCTTTGGTCTACTTTTCCTACTACTACGTTTAAATTATGCTCAAAATCTAGCCGTTTCGAGTTTTTAAATCACTTTTCCATACAAAAGTGAAATTTAAGAAAAACTAATACAGTTTATTGTACATGGTGTTTTAGTTTAAAAAAAATAATTTGAAAAACGAAGCACTGAAGTTAAAAGTCGATTGATCGACATGTCGATTAGTTTAGTATTAGATCATGCAAGCCGAGTAGTCTAAATAATGAAAAGTTAATTTCAATGTAATTTTAAAAAATCCTGAAATCAATCTTGTAACATATACAATCAGTTGGTAGCATGTTGTTTTTACCCCCATCCATTATGGTGCAATTTATGCTTAAGTCTAAACTTGTCAAACGGTGGAGCGTACCAAGCGGGTTACAAATTTTGGGAGCCTGTATCAGAAAGCTGATCATTATGAGATTTATTGCAGTTCTCAACTATTTTTCTGAAATTGTCAACAAATTCATTAAATTTCGGAGAAATTATTAGAAATGAAGACTGCCATGAGACCGGTCCCAAGATTTTTAGAAATTATTCACCATTACACGAAATTTCCATAGAAGTGCGGCTAATAACATTTGTGAAAAAAACATAAAATCTCTGAGTAATCATTGTGATATAAAATCCATGAACAAAATTCTAAAACCGACCTATATTTATTAAACTTATTAGTAAAATGTATTAAAGTAAACTGTATCTCTTTCTATTTCTTCATAAGACAACAACCAAAGCAATCATACTATTACTAACAAAAAAAAAGTTAAGTCAAATTTCCACCCTCGCATTTATTACTTCTCTTAAGATTGATTAATAATTGTACTCTTAATTGATTTCTTGAATATTTCTAGGTCGATTTCTACAATCATATTTTTTTTTATTGTAAAAGTCTATTTCTTTCACATCTTGATAATAAAAAGAATTATTCATAATAGGAAAATAATATAATAACAAATTTATGAGAAGTTTTTAAGTATTGACGTCAGTTTCACTGTTTTTTCATCAATTTTTCAATCGTTGAAGATTTCAAATATCTTGATAACATTAAACCAATGAAGAGAATATACAAATAATTTGTTATAATTTATTGAAACTCTTTTGTTATTTAAACAGATCGTTTGTCAATTTCTTGCCAAGCACGTTTATTCATTATCCAATCATCTAACCAACAATGGTCAAGATGAATGATTCAGTTGAATGGCCAGCCAATGAATAAAACAAAGTACCTACGTACAGTGTGAAAATGAAATGGGCATAATATGGGGTGATGAGTATATAAATAGATATATCATGAAATTCATGATAAATTATTTTTTTTCAAATTTTTTTCTGTTGCATAAAGACGGAAACGGAAGCTGGAACACATTTAACCAAAAGAGATATCACATTGTATTCACATTAGAAGAATTTATTGAGTTTTTCCAATAAAATCTAAAATTGTTGCCGATGTAACAGTTTTGATAATCATTGTATTCAAATGGGTGATTAGAAAAAAATTTATCGGCTCACTCATTATGCTGCACTCCTTAAGGTAAAATCTTGGAAGCATACAAAAAATTTTAATTTTTGCTCTATTTTGAATATCGACAAAATTATTGAAATCGGTAGCCACAGAAAAAATCTTTCGTCTATTGTTAGTCGATGTGATTGTGTTTTCCACATAATGTCGTCTAACGTTGCCATTACATTATGTGACTAATCAACTAATCAAACCCATTGCCAGAAATGTCAAATATGGTAACACAAAAAATTATATGATTCTCGAATTTCATCATAAATTCATAATTTTTTCTAAGCTTTCTTTTCGCTATCAATATTAATAAAAATCTGCCAACAAGTGAACCAGAAAAAAATCCCTCGAAAGATATCTTATCTTGAATTCTAGTGATTGACTGACATGGGACAAGTTTGTGCGTGTAATTTAATGGCATAACAAGCAAACATAACGCGAATGAATATATATTTCGATAATAAAAATGTTTAATCTTGTGATGATGAAAATAAAAACAGAACAAGGGTAACAAAAACCCCTACACACAATGTTCATATTTCGAGGAAAATATTTAAATTTCTAAGCCTTACATAATGCATTTACATGCCGATAAGACAGTTGTAACTTGGGGTTTGGAAGATAATCCTATGCACTTCTAGAAAAAAAATTGAATGTTTGCTGAAAAGTAAATGAACCCTAGTCCTGACCGAACTGTCGCTAAATCCCTTCTACAAATATGTCGGTAAGTCAGTTTTGTTATATATTTCAAGCATTGCGTAAACAATCTATAAAAACTCAAAAAAAAAAATTGTGTTCACGTGCATTGCTATAGATAGACTATTAAAGCCCGGTATCCACCTCTAGCGGAATTTCGTTTGCATTGCATGTGCATGGAGCAAAATGAAAATAATCGATAATAAGGTCTCACGGATTATATCGTTAGCAAATATATACTGCATTTCTTATGGGTAGCGGAAATTTCGGCTGGAGAAGAATACCGGCCGCTCTGGGAATAGCTGCGTTCGAGAATCCGATAATTTTTGATAATTATCACAAATTTTTACTGGAAGTCGTTCGTTCACACCAAAAAGCCAGCAATAGAGAGGCGGAGAGAGACTATACATATTTGAGTTATCAGATAGAGAAGTTTTTGCTACAGATTTTTTCCCCAGTAAAATCTTGCAAACCATAGCATATGTTGCCAGCTGGTTGTTGATAACAAACAAAGAGCCAGTACCATGTACATGTTCCGCAACTACAATTGGAAGTTAAAAAATCAGGATTCTTTTTTTGTTTTTGAAATTTTGAATATGCAAATAGTTACTGAATGCCGTAACAATTTTAAGCAAAGAGAATAAAATACATTCTTACTCTCTTGCTAGTTTTTACTACATATTTTTTACTGGAAGAGTACGCAATTATTTTATGTCGGTAATACAGGCTTACCGTGCTGGTGATAAGCTCTATATAGCCCTTGAGAATATTTCTCCAATAAGGAATTCATGTCAAATTGGTATTAGCGTTATACAAAGGAAATTTGCGGTAAAAGAACATACCGGCCGTTAATACACTATATAAACATGTAAACAGTCGATAACGGTATATCACAAAATCTTTGTAGTGATGCATATCGAGATTAGCATACATTTCGAGAGAGTCAAATAGGGCTTTATCATAAAATCAGTAAGTAGAAAACCTTGAGTTGAGTAAATTCTATAAAAAGCCACCTGATAATACCATGATTGTCTTTTGATTCTACTGGAAACAATGTACATGTGTTAGTGCTAATTTTGTGGAAAGTTGCATATTACATACCAGGCAAGTAGTTAGTTTATACATTCTCTTTGGGCATTAATATTAGCTGTGCGTTTGTTTTTTTCTTTTCGTTGCTATTTATGTTTTCATTTTTTTCTTATACCACATAAAGGTACCTACATACAAACATTTGCCCCCTAAAACATGATGGCGATGTAAAGTGTACTTGTATTCCAACAACAAAACATGATTGTTGTTGTTGGTATTATGTTTTGCTCAATGGTTAACATTTTCCTCTTTCAGCCGATGTAAAATTGCTGTTGTTGGTGTTGTTGTATGCACAGACCTAAAAACTAACAACATATCTCATAACAACAACATTGCTTTGAAAGTATTTGCTTGAATTATTAAAGGTATTCTCATTATGAACACCTTATACAAAATTTGATGAGCTTGGTAAAAAGCCAAAAACAAAAAATTCATTTTAATGGTAAACTTTTTTTTTTTTATTTAATTTTTATATGGAACAAAAAACAAACAAATGCTTATATACGCAAACAAAATGCATTACAGTATGGAGAACATTGTAGCCCCCGAGAGAAAAAAGAAGAGTTAAATATGTCAACTTCAATGTAATGTGTTTCTCACAAAGACCATAGAAAAAAAGAAGACATGAATTGGGCTTTGATAGTGTTAGTGCTAAGAACCAGAGATTAGCCCCATACTTGTAGGAAAAGCGCTTCGAACTTACTGGTTTGATACAGACAATTTTTATTTTGCTATTTTCTCAAAAGTTCCTGCCAATTTCTGTGTCGTTTGCACTAAATTATTAATTAAATGTTTCATGAAGTGTTTTCGTTCTTTTAAAAGTTAAAAAAATTGCTAAAATAAGAGAATTAGGTTTTGTTACGAATGCAAAATGAAAAGAGAAACCGAAAAAAAGTTGCAACTTCTCATCGAACATGTATGGGGCTAATCTCTGGTTCTTGAGAAAAAAGAATAACAGCATGCCCAATTCATGTCTTCTTCTTTAATTGTCTTTGGTTTCTCACATTAAATATCAACAAAACTTGTCTATTTACACATACACACTCACATACACTAACAGAGTAATTTGTCGTTTCATTCAAGAGCCCATAGAAAAACGCATATTGAATGAAGTACATTATGAATGAAGTAAAAAAAAGAGTGGAGAGTACACATTGAGCAACAATGAATATGAATTGAGAATGCTTTGTTTAGAGGGCCGTTTAATTGTACGTAACTTAGGTTTTTTTGATTATGATGATTAATACACGTGTGGCGGAGGTATGGTTGGTACTCACATAAATTCCAACACATTTTTTAATGACATAGCCTACAAAAAAAAAACAATAACAAATGAAATTGGTTTATTATCAAAACGAGAAAACACAACACAGACAAGGGCCTTTCGCCGCTTAATTTCATGTCCATGGATTTGGTTTTTCTATATTGAAGTAAGATTGTTGCTAGGCCAACCAGCGTATTAACCAGGCGGCATTAAGCCATCATATAGCATGTTGCCGTGTTGCATCAATTTAACTGAGTATGTGTGCCGCCGCCTGTGTGTATAATTTGTTGCAACAAACAACAACAACATCGGTGATAATATTAAAATAACAACAACATTACCCCATCTGCTGCTGCTGTTGATTACACAAGTGTATTAATACCAAGAAATGTTTAACCAGAGATTCGTGTTATTTTTTTTTTTTTTGTTTTCGCCTTTTCAGAGGGCACATTTTTTGTGGTTCAGTAATTTTTGTGAATTGTGGAGCAGAATTTTTCTTCAATGTGTGTGTGTGTGTGTGTGTAAAAGAGTGCACGAGATGTGCCCTTTATAATTTGTGGTAATTTTTTTGGTATTTTATGTTTTAGCTTTCATTTTTTATGATTTCTTATTTCATACATATTATTTTTGTTTTTAGATTGATCAAAATTATAATAACTGACAATGTGGTTCAATATTAGTCATTAAATATCACTAATTTCCGTATACAAAAATTGACTTTTTCGACCATTCGCTTTAGATTTAGAAAAAAATGAGTCATAAAGTCCAAAGCGTTTAGTCAACTTCATATATATTAAACTCAAATAATGGTATTCTTAAAAAAATTAGAACAAAAAAAAAACGTTTCTTCTATTTTTTAAAATTTTAGAAGATTGTAATTCACTAGAATATCTCTTTCGTCGCCTACACCTTTGGATCTTTTTAATTTCATTCGAATAAATTGTTTTCTAAAAAAATCCATTGTAAATTTTATTAAAAAATCTAAATTTTATAAAAAATCAAAATTTTATAAAAATCTAATTTTGATTTCATATTAATTTACCTTGGGTTTTCTTCTCATTCACAAACTCATGAATCTATGATTCGATCACTTATAATTTCTAGTTCGCACAAAGTATGATCTCAATAGTCTTTTTTTGGGAATTGTATTGTAAATAGTGGTATTCGTAAAAATCAAAACAAAAACGTTTATTTTTTTAAATATTAGATGATTGTAATTCACTACGGTATCTCTATTGTCGCCTACACCTATAGATCTTTTTAATTTCTTTCAAATAAAAGCCACTTAAAATTGTATTAAAAAATCTAAATTGTATAATAAAAAATCTACATTTTATAAAAAATCTAAATTTTATAAAAATCTAATTTTGATTTCATATTAATTTTCTTGGGATTTTTTTCTCGTTCACAAACTTATGAATCTATGATTCGATCTCTTATAATTTCTAGTTCACACAAAGTGTAATCACAATAGTTTTTTCCCAACAAATTTTTCTTTGGGAATTGGATTGTCAATGGTGGTATTCTTAAAAAATCAAAACAAAAAAAAAACGTTTCTTTTATTTTTCAAAATATTAGAAGATTGAATGTATGGATGAACATAAAGTTTATGTATGCGGAACTAATTTGATAATCTATACTGATTGGATTTTCACAAACAAAACACAAAAAAGAGAACAAAACCAAACACAAAACTATGAATTTCTAAGGCGGTTCCCTTAAAAACTCACAAAAAGCGACAGCTGCTGCAACGGCCATATATTCCCATTCCAAACATCAATGGAAATGCCTTTGGAACACACAAAAGAGAGTGTTGTATGTAAGTAATTTCTTCAGAAATTCGGAAACAAATAAAAAAAAAAATAAACTCCATAAAAGAAGAACTACTTTAAAATAGAGGAATGTTAGAAACAAAACAAAAGCAAAGAAACCAACAACAACAAAAACAAATACTACCCGCCTTACTCCTTCTCCTCCTACTTCTCATCATACTGTGAGATTTTGTGAAACACCAAACCAACAAAAACAAAAAACAGAATTACAACTGAATTTGATTTCGAGGGGATCTGTGAATAGAGTCACAGCCACACAACAACAACAAAACAACAATAATTAAACGTGAGCTAGACTTAAGAGTTTGCTGAGAAAAGAAATAAGAAAAACAATAACAACAAAAACAACATGATTTCAAGTAGAAGAAAGAATATAACAATACCAACGAGTAATGTTATGAGGTCTCCTATATATGAGAGTGTATTGGTGAATGCATGAGTATGGCCATAAAAAACCCAAGATCCGTAAATTTTTATTTTTTGAAAACCGGAAAACCCCACTAATAGCATGTCTCCCTTTTTGCTCCCAAGCCATATGGATATACTTCAATGAGCCTTTTTTGTTTTTTGGTTGAAGAGGCTGACAGATGTCAGCCTCGTTTAATGGCAAGCTAAAGACTCTCTTATTCTTCTTGTTCTCCTCTAGCATACACTACTTGATATACAGCAAGTAGTAGTAGAGAAGAACAGCACTTGTTATTTGATAGTCTGACAAAAAAAAAAACAGAAATAAAGGACACGCGTTATTTTTGTGACCTATCAACCAATGCGTATTTCCTTTTTCTTAAGGAGTTTTTTTTTGTTTTCATTGAGAAAAATAATATTCCTCATTTCCTTATGTATTTTATAAACCTGACCATTGAAGAGTCAACAACAGAGCTATGTTAGCATATGTCTCAATTAAGTAGCCATTCGCTTATTACGCACACTAACCAATTCACAACATATTGCTGTGTGGACGAGAACGAGAGAAACATGCCGATTTGATTATATTTTAAATGATTACTGCTGCTGTTCTAAGTTGTTTGATTAAAAAGGAAATTGTCAACCAAGAGGAAATTAAATAGTGGATTATTCAAGTTCTAGTTGGTTTTCATTCATAATAAATTTAGCCGTCTGACGCCATTCCAATGGCAAATTTGCTAATGGCAAATCTGCACATGAGTAATGTGATGTGATTGTTGCTCATGGAGCGGTGATTAGACATCAATTACTGTATAGTCGTAACGAAGACAAATAGAAATTTTCTTTAGATCTAAAGATGCTGTGAAAATTACATTCAAATCAGTTATACACTTTATCCAGAGATGCCATCATTTACAATTAAAAAGAAATGATGCCAATTTAAATCAAAGTGGAATTTGCCAGCTTTGTCATTTTTTTTTTTGTTTTTACTGGAAAAGGCCAATTATCTATAAACCTAGAGAGATAAAAAGAGAATTTTGAGTTTAGACTCTCTAAGGAAAAGTAAAGGCAATATAAATGCAATACAAAATTATGGGGTTCTAAAAGACGGTTGCCTTTTATATTTTGGAATTAAATAACAATAAAAATATTAATTATCGAAAATAGCTTTATTGTTCTTTTTTTATACATATATTCCTCATTAAGATCTCTACACTTTTAAATGCGTGTGAACAAATTGTCGAAGCACTTTTGCCACTCTGGTAGAGCTATCTCTTTAGGTGTTGAAAAACGTTCTTCTCTCCTTTTATTTTTGACGTGCGGGAATAAAAAGAAGTCATTCGTTTCCAAGTTAGGACTATATATCACAATGGACTGAATAGTCTAAGTGAGCCTAATACATTGGGCTGCCACCTAACCTAACCTAGGACTATACGGCGTATGACCCATCAAGTCGATATTTTAAGAGCTCAAAATGCAGTTGTTTGAGCCTATGTGGGGAGCTCACATAGTCGTGGTCGTTGGTTTCCCTGATTTTCCCTGAGTGTAGTTAATTTTGATGGATGTCTCATCTGGAAACACCCATACAGTCGACCGCTATTTACTTTCCGGCTCAATAGATTGTTCTGCGTTGTTCTAGTAATACGGTTGCGACATGTCCAGTTTTTCCCATAAAACAGGGGATCATTTGCTGGAAAGTGCTTCGTACGCGAGTAACTTTTGTTGGATTTGGTTTATCTTGAAACACTGCTGTTTACTTTCCCCCTCATATGCGCAAATCCAACACTCATTACTAGTCACGATGTCATAGACGTGTACCGAAGCACCGCGATCGTATTTCGAAGCAGTTCTTTCAACAAATATTATCTTATTTTAATATTGGAAATCGACTTTAGACTATGATCAGGTAAAAGTAAAAATTTAGGTTGACTTTGGCTCCCATAGGCTGAGCACCCCATGGTGATACCAAATATAGTGGTGAACTTCTATAGAAATACTTGCAGCCCAATATTTTAGGTGAAGTCCTCTCTTAATGGTGAATGTTGTTTGATTCTATGTTTAGGTCAAAATAACAAGGGAACTATTTTTTATATCCAAGTCCTAACGGCGTTTCACGGATAAATTTTATTTCTATAGAAAATGTTGTCCAAATATTTCTATAGAAAATGTTGTCCCAATATTTCTATAGAAAATTTTGTCAAAATTTTATTTCTATAGAAAATTTTGTCAAAATTTTATTTCTATAGAAAATTTTATTTTTTGTAGAAAATTTTGTCAAACTATTATTTCTATAGAAAAATTTTCTCAAAATTTTATTTCTATAGACAATTTTGTCAAACTATTATTTCTATAGAAAATTTTCTCAAAATTTTATTTATATAGAAAATTTTCTCAACATTTTATTTATATAGACAATTTTCTCAAAATTTTATTTCTATAAAAAATTTTGTCAAAATGTTATTTCTAAAGAAAATTTTATCAAAATTTTATTTCTATAGAAAATTTTGTCAAAATTTAATTTTTTTGTAGAAAATTTTGTCAAACTATTATTACTATAGAAAATTTTCACAAAATGTTATTGTCAAAATTTTATTTCTATACAAAATTTTGTCAAAATTGTATTTCTATAGAAAATTTTGTCAAAATTTTATTTCTATAGAAAATTTTGCTAAAATTTTATTTCTAAAGAAAATTTTGCCAAAATTTTTATTCTTATAGAAAATTTTGCCAAAATTTTTATTCCTATAGACAATTTTGTCAAAATTTTATTTCTATAGAAAGTTTTGTCCCAATTTTATTTCTATAGAAAATTTGGTCAACATTTGTTTCTATAGAAAATTTTGCCAAAATTTTATTTCTATAGAAAATTTTATCAACATTTATTCTTAGAGAAAATGTTGTCGAAATGTTATCTTATGAAAAATTTTGTCAAAATTTTATTCCTACAGAAAATTTATGATGTACCTCTTAGGTGGAAAGGACATCTACCAATATATCAAGAATTCTACCAATCTACCAAACTGGAAAAAATCTAAATTAGGGTCGGCTAAGTTATAAAGTTGGCTATTAAAAATTTTATTTCCAAGAATGGAAAAAATAATCCTTTTTCCGTATTAAAAAAAACACTCCATTGGCAATACTACTACTACAGCACTTCTATAGAAGCCATAGAGAACCAACGATGAAAAATAACGTGCCACATAAAAAACGAAGACAATTGGTTGGTGTAATTATTCAATTGTCTTTGATTAAATGTGCAAATGTTCCTATTGCGAGCTTAGATTTTTTTAATAATTTGCCATCTAATCACCATAATCAGCAAAGGAAAAGCAAAAAATTCTACTTAGTAGCGATGTCACAGTCATCGCCTATATTATTATAATCATAATAATCATCATCTATAGTCCTAAGTAGCCAGCCTCTGGTCACTTTGGTATTAGTTAAGTTTGGGTTGATGGCGGCAGCATTCAGGCCATGTAAATATGTGGGCATGTCTCTGCTGTGTGTTGTATTAGTGTTTGGTTAAAACGGAAATTGCAATTTATAAACGATTTACACAATGTTATATGTCCGTGTGCACATGTCTGTCGGCCATCGTCATTCCTTGGTTATTGTATTCGCGCATTTATTTCTACATATATTCACAGTTTTGTGCCATTGGGCCGCATAATGCCGTGCACACACATGTGCTATGCCATATGGAAAATTTATGCACTTAATTATTTATTCAAATTATCTACAACAAACCATACACTACTAAATAGCATAAAAGAATAACAAACTATAATGAAACAATAATTATAGGATAAATATATATTACACCACAAAGAGGGGCACTGAAAAAGAAAATACTTATGTTAAGGTCCAAAACATGTTAGCTAGCTAATTATCAATAGGTCGAATTTTAAATTTTGTTGACTTCTTGCCAAAATCTTATTTTTATAGAAAGAAAATATTGTTAAAATTTTTTTCTTTAGAAAATTTTGCCAAAATTGTATTTCTATAGAAAATTTTGTTAAAATTTTATTTTTAGAGAAAATTTGGTCAAAATTTTATTTCTATAGAAAATTTAGTCAAAATTTTAGTTCTATAGAAAATTTAGTCAAAATTTTATTTCTATAGAAAATTTAGACAAAATTCTATTTCTAGAAAAAATTTTGTTAAAATTTTATTCCTATAGAAAAATTAGTCAAAATTTTATTTTTAGAGAAAACTTGGTCAAAATTTTATTTCTAGAGAATTTTTTTTTAATTTAATTTCTATAGAAAATTTTGTTAAAATTTTATTTCCATAGAAAATTTAGTCAAAACTTTATTTCTAGAGAAAATTTGGTCAAAATTTTATTTCTAGAAAAAATTTTTAAAATTTAATTTCTATAGAAAATTTTGTTAAAATTTTATTTCTATAGAAAATTTAGTCAAAATTTTATTTCTAGAGAAAGTTTGGTCAAAATTTTATTTCTATAGAAAATTTAGTCAAAATTTTATTTCTATAGAAAATTTAGACAAAATTCTATTTCTAGAGAAAATTTTGTTAAAATTTTATTTCTATAGAAAATTTCGTAAAAATTTTTTTCTATCGCAAATTTGGTCAAAGTTGTGTTTCTATACAAAATTTTGTCAAAATTTTATTTTTATAGAAAATTTTGTAAAAAATTTTATTTCTAGAGAATATTTTATCAACATTTTATTTCTATTGAAAATTTTGTCAAGATTTTATTTTTGTAGAAAATTTTGTCCAAATTTTATTTCTATAGAAAATTTTGTCAAAATTCTATTTCCAAAAAAATTTTGTTAAAATTTTATTTGTATAAAAAATTTTGTTAAAATTTTATTTCTATAGAAAATTTTGTCAAAATTTTATTTCTATAGAAAATTTTGTAAAAAAAATTGTTCTATCGCAAAGTTGGTCAAGGTTTTGTTTCTATAGAAAATTTGGTCAACATTTTATTTCTATAGAACATTTTGTCAACATTTTACTTCTATAGAAAATTTGGTAAATTTTTTTTTCTGTCGCAAATTTTGTAAAATTTTTGTTTCTATAAAAAGTTTTTTTCAAAATTTAATTTCTATAGAAAATTTTGTAAACTTTTTATTTCTATGGAAATTTTTGTCAAAATTTTATTTCTATAGAAAATTTTGTAAAAATTTTTTTCTATCGCAAATTTGGTCAAAGTTTTGTTTCTAGAGAAAATTTTATCAAAATTTTATTTCTATAGAAAATTTTATCAAAATTTTATTTCTATAGAAAATTTGGTCAGTTTGTTTCGTCATTTCGTCAACATTTTATTTCTATAGAAAAATTTGTCAACATTTTACTTCTATAGAAAATTTGGTCAACATTTTTTTTCTATCGCAAATTTGGTCAAAATTTTGTCAAAATTTAATTTCTATAGAAAATTTTGGCAAAATTTAAAAAAACGCGTTCCAAAAGTAAAATGAAGTTACTACCCAAAACGTATAAAATTTGGTTGTTTGTTATATTCCAGTTTTATTTTTTAGGATCCTACTTTATTTAGGTTTTGGGCCTTATTTTCAAGGGGCATAATCAAAGCTCCTGTATTGGCGGTACGAAAATGGGCTCCGGGAAAATGAGACCCAAAACTCAAAGAAATATAAATGATTCATAAAAATCGATGCTAAAATAAAATTAGGGCTCAATTTCACAACTGATTAAAAACACAATATGTAAATGAACCATAACTGATGGAAATAAAATGAAAATCCCAAAATCCAGGAAGCGAAAATAGACCCCACTGGAAAACAAAATACAATCCCAAAAAGGAAATTGGGGTCCATTTTCATTTGATATATTGGCGTTTATTTTCATAATTCATAAGGGTCTCAAAAATAAAATGAAGTTACTCCCCCCAAAAAAAACATAAAAATATGGTGTTGTTGTTTTTTATATAATTTGTTGGGGCCCTAATTCATTTGGGGTTCATGAGGTCCATATTCATAGCGCCTCCTTGCTTAAGTCAAAGTGCGATTTTTTCCATATTTTAAAATAGTTGACTTTTTGACCCTCATTATTATTCGTGTTCCACTATGTTCATTTACCAATAAAATTTAATTTTACAAAAAAACTTATCCCTGCCCAGTGCATTATAACCAGAAATGTCGATCTAGATTTGTGCATTTGAAAATTGCAACAAACATTGATACCCATTCAATATGCTGATATTTGAGTTTTGTTTACAAGTTCAAATTTATCTTTGGTATTCCCAAAAAAAAGTAAAATAAAAATATATGCAAATTTTTTCCTCAAATAGACTTTCATATGGACGATGGTGGTCGTTGTTTTCTTGTTTTTTTATTTTATCTGATCATTAATAGAGAAGAACTAAAACATCACGTTTGTTTTAAAAATGCAAAAGGCGTCTTGCCCAAATTACCCACGGCAACACGTAAATTAATAAACAAAAACAAGCCCAAACACAACAATTCATACATTTTCGTGTGGTGAGGGAATACAACATGATCATGACAACGACGACGCTACTACGAGCTACGTATATAGCCAACAAATTGGAAATTAAATAGAAGAATCAAAGAAAATGTAAAAGCGGAAAAAAAGCATATGGTTGAAGATTTTCTTTTGAAAAAAAAAAAAATTCCGTCCCTCAGGTTATATACCGGCCTTTCTGATTTTTTTTATTTCGTTGGGTTCCATCCACAATCATGTCCCTCTGTAGTAGAACTATCATTCAAATTTCCATCAATTTAACATTGACATAAAATTATGCCCGAAGGTGGTTTCAATTTGTCTCTCTACCGGTTGATAGACCACTGTGATCCCCGCCCCCGCCATCACCCATCAAGTTAGCTATAATTAGTCATTGGGCTATTTTGTCTTTGCCGACAGCCACACATTGTATATGAGGAGCAGACAGTCGAGCTATTTAAGAAAATTATTAGATTTTTGTTCATGGCTTTTTTCTTATTTTATATTCTGGGGTGTCTAGAAAGAAAGTGGTAAAGGGTATAGTATAGGGAGAGGGAGATGAGGTGTATAGGTGCTAATACTGAATTTCTTTTTAATGTTATCATAAAAATAAAATAAAACCAACAATAAATCTTGGAGGCAACCAAAAAAAAAAAAAAATATTAACAATAAAGTGATTTGGAAACAAATTTCCCTTCATCACTTTTCTGCTTGGCGCTGACACATTGATAAAGCCAACCAAGATCATCGAATGCAAAATAGCAGCCATATGAGACAATTCAAAAAACAAAACCGAACTTTTTTTCTTACCAAGAAAAAAATGGTAAATCGAGAGGAAACCGGAACCCCCAAACACATTGAGCACATGCCGCCAGCGCGAATCAAATCTTTGGGTTATCGTAACCAAAAGGCGGGAAACTGGGTATACGCCACCATAGTTGATAGTTTTGTGGTGGGGTAGGTAGGTATAACACAAAACCAAGCAATATAGAGTCAATCATTTTTTTATGAATGAATTGAATTGGAATTGATCTTGACACCAACATTGGCTAAACTTGATGGGTACCCCCATTACATAGCTACTACAAGTACTCAATATTACCTTTTGAGGTCTTTTTTGATTACTTGAACACAGAAATGCAAAAAATTAGCATTGGTCATCTTTGTTTGTCGGCATGTTTTGTTTTTCTCTTGCAAAATGTATTTCAAGTTTAAATTACAAATCCATAAAATATAGTCATTCATAATCTTGCATTTTTTTCTCTCAAAACCACAACAATGTTCCCGGTTTTCAACATACATCCCTCACCATCTGTAACAAAAGCAATGTGAGTAAGAAAACCACAAGAGAAGTAAAACCAAGAAGAAAAAAAAGTTAAAAAGAAACTGACGTCATATTATATTGAGGGTGTTCGACGGTTATGAATTTCGAATGTGTCATATTTATACCGGTGAAAAAGACATGAGTATCAGCAACAAACAACAAAAAAATAAACTACCGCCGACAGTCTTACTACAGCCCAGATTCCAGTTTTGGCTAAGAAGGTAAATATATTTCGAATATGTTAATAAATTTCAAAAAAAAAACATAAGACACACACCAAGTGCTAAACTGATTACGGTAGTGATTTTTCATTACTATGGCGCAATAAAAATTTGTATTGACCAGTAATGACTAATTTCCCAGACAACAATACAACCCACTTACAAAATGTCTATTGGTTTTGGAAAAAACATAAATAAAATAAGTAACAACTATATTGGCATTTTGTAAAAATGCCAATATAGAAAAGAAATTTTGCAAAAATTTCCAATAGATAGAAAATTTTTACAAAATTTCCTATGGAAATGAAATTTTGCAAAAATTTTCTATAAAAATGACATTTTGACAAAAATTTCCTAGAGAAATAAAATTTTGACAAAAATTTCCTATAGAAATAAAATTTTGCAAAAATTTCATATAGTAAAGAAATTATGACAAAATTTCCAATAGCAAAGAACTTTTACAAAAATTTTATATAAAAATGAATTTTGCAATAATTTCCTATAGAAATGCAATTTTGACAAAAATGTCCTATAGAAACGAAAATGTTGACAAAATTTTTTATAGAAATGCAATTTTGACAAAATTTCCTTTAGAAATGCAATTTTGACAAAATTTCCTATAGAAATGAAATTTTGCAAAAACTTTTTATGGAAATTAAATTTTGAAATAATTTCCTATAAACATAAAATTTTTAAAAAACAAATCCTATAGGAATGAAATTTTGACAAGATTTCCTATAGAAAGGAAATTTGTCCAAAACTTCCTATAGAAATGAATTTTTTCCAAAATTTCCTATAGAAATGAAATATTTTGCAAAAAAATTCCTCTACAAATGAAATTTTGCTAAAATTTCCTATAAAATGAAATTTTGCAAAAATTTCTTATAAAATGGAATTTTGCACAAAATTTCCTATCGAAATTAAATTTTGCAAAAATTTCCTATAGACATGAAATTTTGCAAAAAATTCCTATCAAAATGAAGGTTTGCAAAAATTTCCTATAGAAATAAAATTTTGACATTTTCTATAGAACAAAATTTTGACAAAAATTTTCTATAGAAATTAGATTTTGTTAAACTTCTTATCGAAACGAAATTTTGCAAAAATTTCCTATAGAAATTAGATTTTGGAAAAATTTCCTGTAAAAATTAAATTTTGGAAAAATTTCCTGTAAAAATTAAATTTTGCAAAAATTTCCTGTAAAAATTAAATTTTGCAAAAATTTCCTATAGAAATAAAATTCTGACAAAATTTCCTATAAAAATTAAATTCTGACAAAAATTTTTTATGGAAATGAAATTTTGATAAAATTTCCTATAAACATAAAATTTTGAAAAAAAAAATATAAATTTTCTATAGAAATGAAATTTTGACAAAATTTCGTATATCAGATAAATTTTGTAAAAATTTCCCATAGAAATGAAATTTTGCAATAATTTCCTATAGGCATGAAATTATAGACAAAATTTCCTACAGAAATGAAATTTTGCCAAAATTTTCTATAGAAATGAAATTTTGACAAAATTTCCTACAGAAATGAAATTTTGCCAAAATTTTCTATAGAAATGACATTTTGACAAAAATTTCCTAGAGAAATAAAATTTTCACAAAATTTCCTATAAAAATTATATTTTGTCAAATTTCCAAAACAAAAGAAATTTTGCAAAAATATGGAAATGAAATTTTGCAGATGTTGCCTATAGAAATGAAATTTTGGAAAAATTTCCTGTAGATATGAAATTTTGGAAAAATTTCCTGTAGATATGAAATTTTGCAAAAATTTCCTATGCAAATGAACATTTTCAAAAATTTCTTATAGAAATGAAATTTTGACAAAATATTTTATAGAAATGAAATTTTTCAAAATTTTCTATAGAAATGAAATTTTGGAAAATTTTCTTGTAAAAATGAATTTTGCCAAAATGTTTCTATAGAAATGAAAAATTCCTATATAAATTAAATTTTTCAATAATTTAGTATAGACATGAAATTTTTCAATAATTTCCTAGTCATGAAATTTTGTCAAAATTTCCTATAAACATAAAAAAATTCTTTTAGAAATGAAATTTTAACAAAATTTTCTATAAAAAAAATCCACACAAATGAAATTTTCAAAAAATTCCTATAGAAATGAAATTTTGACAAAAATTTCCTATAGAAATGAAATGTTGCAAAAATTTTCTATAAAAATTTAATTTTGTGAAAATTTCCTATAGAAATGAAATTTTAACAAAATTTCATATAGCAAAGAAATTTTTACAAATATTCATATAGCAAAGAAATTTTTGGCAAAATTTTATATAGCAAAGACCTTTTTTACAAACTTTCCTATAGAAATGGAATTTTGCAAAAAAAAAAATAGTCTAGGATATATTGCGAATAGAGAGAGAGCCTAGTGCAGTTCTCAAAACGGACTCTTCGAATTTTGATCAAAAAATCAAAATGTCGGAATCGACTTTTGACAATCTTTAAATTTGTCTAACCGACTTTCTTATATCGGGTCAAATACGATCTAGTTTGGTATAGTACAAAAACTGCTCACCATAAACTTCTCTATGAGAAAATAATCAATACCAGGGACCCATCATCATTATAATTTCTAACCCTAAACTCAAGCTAAAATTAAAATATTATCGAACAAAGAAACGAAAACAAATACAGAAGCAAAAGGTGGATTATCCTAGGAAACCGTGGTGGTCAGTCAACAGGGCTACTTGTCATGGCATAATGTAAATCCCTAGAAAACATTTCAATAGAATGATTAGAATTTTTTTGATATATTAGTTTTGTTTTTCGGGGTTTTGTCTTGAAATCTCCCCTGAACTATGACTTGCAAAAACGACCGTTTGAGCCGCATTAAAACAAAACAGCTCAATCATGTTGAGAAACAAAGATTTCGAGATTCGGAAATTGTTAAAAGGAAAAATCACACGCAGCGTCACCCCCAGCAATTTTTGTGGGAGTAGACACTTCTAAAAACAAAACAAATGAAGTTGGGAAGTTACGTGACCAATCAAAAAAAAAAAAAAAATGAGGAAAGGAAAACATTGGAAAAAAATAAAAACGTCACAAACCCATAGGGGATGGATGGATAAACGAAAGAGAGCTGGAGACCAATGGTCTAAATACATTATCATAGCCATAGCCAACGAACCGACCAGTTGTAAGCTAAATCATTTGGAAATAGAAATTCTATGAGGGTCACTTCACAACTTGTCATTGGTTTATGAATTATTTGCAGATATAGCCACAGCAAAACTCGGAGTTGGTGACAAACATGGAGTAAAAACCAAATGTAATTACATGACAATGCCATTAACTTGGAAGTTGGGGTAACTTCAAACATGATAAATATCTAAATCCTTGAAGTGCTCACAACCTGTGTGTGTATAAGTGTGTTATAGCACCCAATAGGGCCACCAATGGTTTTTATTGTCAACTTGTATTGCTACTACTCTATTTCCTAGGAAAATTGAACTTTTAACCTCAATTTCGTGGCTCCACAATGGCAATCATCACCACCATTTTCATCTTCCAGCATACAACGACTGCTCCAAAATGTTTGCAAATTTGGCAAAGCTTTGGTTTCCTTTTGTTGTTGTTCATGTTTCCTGCTTCTTTTGCCTATATAGAGGTTGTCGCCTTTTTGAAATATGGCTTGAAACACCATGAAAATGAAGGAATTTTCTCAAACGAAAGACAGGAAAACTAAGAGGAAAAAATTGATACCAATGGGGAAAACCTTAATTGCTAAATTGCAGATATTTATTCCCATCATCCATGGCATATTCTAGAGAGAATTTTTTCCTCCAAATGGAGTCGAAAATTGTCGTCAAGTTTAATTTGTCAGAAGATCATAGAATTCACATTTTACAATATCCAGCAGAGGATCATTAAGGTTTCCATTTTTTATATATTTAAAGAACCGGGAGCTTATCATTGGATCTAAAGTTGTCCTCAAGTGTAATTTTTTCACTATTTTATTTTATTTAATAAAATAAAAATCAAGTGTATTTTCCTAAAATTTTCAAAAATCGTTCTGTGAAAACCACAGGTCTATATAATCCCAAAATTCAGTTGAAATTCGGTTCTTCCATTCGTTGATAGCCAAAGAGCGAATAAGTGTATTCGACAGTTTGACAGTTCACATGGTTACCGTGCGACCCATTAAGGAAGCCCTGGATAACAATAACAACAGCAACAACCAAAAAGGCATACACACAGTCAGTCAACCTCACCCATAAACAAGACCATGAGTTTCATAACTTTTCGTTATAGTTCACATTATACATTTGTTGTTTTCCTTCAGGGTTCCATAAATATTTGTTGTTTATATACCAAAATTTCTGTTTTCCTGGTTACAACAACAAAATGTTGTTGAAATGAATGTTCTTTTCGTTACATGCCCAGGTTGTTTTGTTTCTACTCATTTTGGTTGTTTTTTTTTTTTTTTTTTTTGAAAAAAAAAAAGAAGTACAATGCCAAATGCACTTTCTTGTTTATCTATATGGCAAAATCTTAGCAGTGGTTCTTCTTGGTTACCTTTTATGGTTGTCTGTACTGTGGTGCTAGTGGTGGTGGTCTAGTGATCTCTCCCGCCTGTCAAGTCCAGGTTTTGTTTTTAAATAAATACGGTGTTAGACCCAACCAACCATAATTTACCTGTTTACCTGTTTCTTAATATTACACTTTTGTTGTTGTTGTTATTGTTTATTGTCATTTCCATCAAGTGTGTGAATTTGTTTTTCCTTTATAGAGTGTAGCTGATGTCGTTGGATATTTTTGGCTAGTGTTTGCTAAACACCGGAAAATGCGCCAAAATTTCCATTTTAAAATACATTTCGGCTTTTCTTGGCTCATAGTGTTCATATCTTTGTGTGTGTGTGGGTGGATGTGCTTGCGAATAAATATTTTACAATTTGTAAGTGTGTGGGAAACAGGAAGTTGAGGAAAAATTGGAAAATTCTTTTCAACTGAGCTCTGTTTTGAATTGTGAGGCGATACCAAGGATTTCTTAGTTCATAGAATTTTTACGTTGTCAATGATTTCCTTTTTTGGTGTTAGACAAAAAGGCCAATTATTTAAAATCTCATAGGATATTTGCAACAAAAATTTCCCATAATTGTAATAGGAGACTTTTGTTAGAATATGGGCATTTCGCATGACCTTATTCTTAGAAAATAGAGTTTTGACAAAAACATTTTATGGAGTTTTTTTGCAAAATCTATTTTTACGCCTATTTCTCATAGAATATTAGTCGCAATTTTTGTCTCATCTTGATGAAAGTTGTGTATAATAGGGAGAAGAAGGAATTGGAATATGGAGTTCCGAAACATTGGTTTAAAAAAATTAAAGATTCAATTACCAAAACTCTATACACTTCTTTGGTATGGTACAATTTTGAATATGGATCCATAAGTTGGGTTCATAGTATACCATCCATACAAATAGGATCGAATCCGTCTAGAAGCAACGTTATGCGGGACTATTTATGACGAAAACAATGCATGGGGAAACGAAAATCTGTGGAGGCGGGAGGTGTGCTCAGAGAACAGTTTGCCCATTTCCGCGTGGAAACGAAGCAATAATTCTAATGTCCTGCGATAGTTTTATCACACACCAGGTAGTCTGAAATCCATATTTTTTCGGGGCCTGTACAATAGGCCCTCGTGACAACGATGAACTATTTTATTTATTTATTTTGATGAAGCAATAGTTCCCGTCCCATTACACCAACTTGGAATTGGGTGAATCGGAAGGTATTGGCCGGTGTAATATCAAGGTGAAATCCAGTCCATTAATCGCCTAATTATAGCTCGATCGATTTGATGATACCTAGGAAACCTCAGAAATCGCTGACTGGTCGATACGTTTCTAGACTTTCAGTGACGACGATTATCTATTAGTTGATGGAGCAATAGTCCAATAATCCATGTAATCCATGGCAACAACTTTGGTGTTTGCCGTTATCTTATCACAGTGAACGATTCAATTAATGGTCATATCTTAGAACCCCCAGAAGTCGCTGACTGGCCGATAAGACTGTCTCGATTTTCTTTAGAGCATTTCTGTGACGACGATTATCTACTAGTTGATATAGTAGTTCCTAGACCAATTCGACGAATTTGATGGTGATGCAAGTGATCGATTTTGTGACACCTTGGAAACCCCAGGAGCTACTGACAGGTCGATACGACAGTCTTCACATTTGTTGACAACGATGTTGTACTAGTTAAATAAGTAATTTCTAGCCTTATTGAATAGTATTTCGTCGTGGGAAAGCGGAAGGTGTTTGCCGGTGTGTTATCACGGCTCCATTAATAGCAACATCATGGAAACTCCAGAAGACGCTGGCCAGCCGATAAGGCAGTCTTGACTTACTTTAGAGCATTTGCGACATCGATCGCCAAATTTTATACTAGATATACCCACAAGATTGAAAAGCCCAAAAAACGCTGACCAGCCAACAAGACATTATTGACTTTCTTTAGAGCATGTTTACTGGTTGTAGTCTACTGTTTCAATGGAGCTGTTGTTCCCAGCCCAATTCACCAAATTTGGACTTGACGAAGCGGACGATATTCGCTGCTGTGTTATCAAGGTGAACGCGCGTCCATTAATCACCATAGTATTCCCCATTTTAGGGCACGTTTGCCGGTGCATTTGCTCAGTGAACATAGGCGACATCAATCGCGACTACAGTTTTCTCATCCCCAAAATTTGGTACTAGATTTGACCCACAAGATATTTTAAAATGCATACTGTCACAGCCTTTATCCTGCCATTGGCTGTCCATTGATATACGACTTTCGTCTGTGGCATCCGTTTTCAGAAATGTTGAACCGGATTTTTCAAAAACAGAAGTGTGGCTAACTTCAAATTAAGGTGAGTACTAAGTTCGAGTTTATCCGCTAAAGTGAAAACTAATCAGTAAAAAAGGCATAAAATTATACATATTTGTTGCAAATTTTATTATAACTTGATGGGGAATGACCCAAAGCAAATTTTCACAAAGTTTGTATTCCTTAAAATAGACTATTAAAGAAATGTAATTGTGAAAAAATGACGATTTTAGCGGCTAAACTCGAACTTAATACCCACCTTTAGCTAAAATTATTTATTGCAATAGTAATCGGAACACGTTAGATTTCAGATTTTGATGTTTGTGGCAGGTTTTATGTTATTCACCCAACTGTGCTCTCCATTTTCTTTCCCTCATTGCCTTACAGTTTTCTTTGCACATAATTAACATCTGAAAAGGTCCCACATTTTAAGAATTTTGCAAACAAACTCTCAGAGATTCCAATATTATAGGATCATCGGGTCATCCGTTTTAATCACTAGCAGTTGTTTAGATATTTTGACTTATAGGAATGGGCATCTTATTAGACCTGCATCCGAAATACATGATAGTTTTAGAGTTTATAAACTGTCATTTTATAACCTCATAATATCCTCAAATTCTAAGGTTCCATCCGAAGCAATCTACACTCTGAACATCTATATAATTGTCGAAACTCTTTAGAAGGAAAATATATACAATTGCATTTTTGTTGAACTGAATAATCGTCCAAGCGAGTGCAATAGCATTTGAAGTTAAATCATCGTCGTTCATTCACCACTTACCTTTTTGCGTGTCTTTTTTTCTACAACAATGTATATTGCTGGGTAATCCCACTCAGCCTAAAAATTTAATCCAATTGAAGAAGATACTGAGTTGTGCCCAGGCAACTAAATGACGTGGTAATCCAAAAAAAGTTTTTCTTTAATTGTTCTGTTACTGGGACCCTGGAACGAACACCTGCTGCCACAGCAATAACACAATGTGACCGGCTTTTGATTTTGTTGAATTTTCACTTGTTTCGAAAAGATTTGTGTGATGTTTTAATGTTTTCACTTTGTTAGTTGGCCAAAGATATTTTGTAGATCATAAAATCTCGATTTTTTTGCCCATTTACAATATTTTATTATTATATTCTTTTGGAAAAAAACATTAAATATCCAGGTAAAAATGTTTACACACTCACATACCACTCTCTTACTCTATGTTTCTATTCTATTAATGAGAGTACCCGGATAACCACTTGATAGCACGAATAACCATACATACAGCAAACATAAAATTTATGTTGTACTTGTTCTCATATCAAACACACACACATATATATAGGCTAAGCGAGAGCATGAATATTTCATTTAAGAGTATGTGTGCAAATACAACAAAACAATTTAACAATCACTTCAGTGTGTGAGTAGGGGAAAATATAAAGACGACGAAGAAGAAACAACTTACAATTTTTATATATTTTTTTTTCATTCTATTTAATTAAACACACATATTTTACTTTCGAAGATTATCTGGTAATGGTCTCCTTTTTTATAATTCTCTATATTCGCACTAACACTTGTTTTTGTTCGCACTTATAGTTAATTTTCAATATTTTTTTCTTCTTCTTTCGTAATTTTTCTTTTTTGTCGTTTATGGTAGATTTCTACACATTCTTATTTCTATATATCTTCTTTCTACCGTTTCTTTTCAGACAGGCACTTGATTCATAAAAATATAGATTGTTTATATTTTTACCACATTGTAATAGTTTATAGCAGCTAATTATTTCTTAAATAATAATATCCAGTTATTATCTTTTATAATCGTATTGTTATTTTCTGTCTTTCACAAATTTTCGCGTGCGAGCGAACGAACCGACCTCACTATGACAAATGACCAGCTATAATAATGCCCAATGTATTAAAATCCAAAGAAAAAAAAATAAAATTTGACATTAGTGTTGCCATATTTTTTATAGACAATTGCCATATTGCTCTCACAACAACCAGTTATCGATAAATGAATTCAATGCAGTTATTAGGTGAATTCACTGCGTGCTGTAATAAAAGGCTGGTACTAAAGCGGACCTTAGACGGTCGGATAAACACTACGACACTACGGTTCGCCTATTTGTTGTGTGTTCGTTCAAGTTTTACCCTCACACTGCACGAACAATTATGATAACAACATGAAGAAATAAGAAGAATCATAAACACAAACAATAGGGCTGTTTTCTTTTAGCACTGGATATGCTAAGCCGTTAAGGACTAAAATAAAACAGAGTACTCGTTTATCCAGGACATCTCCAAAAATATGCAACACTGTCATCAGCTGTTTAAAAACAATCACAGAAAAGAAGTGAAATCTTGCATTTTTAATGTATGAAATGCTTCAATTAGTAATAAATATTTACTGCTGCGATTATTTATGACACTGTATCACTTTGAATTTCATGTTTTTCGATAAAATAGTCACAATAAATTTCTATTGTGAATCGAAGAAGCGTCACTTTATCCAAATACAATCTGGCAACATCGCCGCGACTTGCACTGATGAGATGTTCTGGATAGAACACCAGTGCAACGATGTTCTGGATAGCCCATACAAATGTTGCATCCAGTGCAAAAAGAAAACAGCCCTAATGAAGATGGAGGAAAAATTAGGTGTAAAGCCATTCTTTTAGGAAAAATCAAGGCATATTAATTAAAGGTAAAGTCATGCAATCAGGTGACTAATATCGACATTCATCTTGTCAAAGTCTTTGTTTACGTTTAGTAGGTTTGTTTACATTCCTTGTGTACATAAATATTGCTTTTATTTACATTGTTTCATAAAACTAAACCCATACATGTGTATGTATGGGTTTAGTTTTATGAAACTTTTCGCCTACGTGTTAGAAACTGGGGAGAAAAATAAAAGGGCTTTCTTGAAAAACTGTTAAATATAATTATCTAAATTTACAACAAAGTCCAAACGTTCAACAATACAACAATACTACACATACACAAAATGTCAACTTAAGTGACCTGTCATTTCAGTTTGACTTTCTAAATATCATGGGGTGTACACACGTTTGCTCGTGACTTTACCTTTAATTAATATGCCTTGAGGAAAAATGGAAGAACCAATAAAAATCCAAGCTGAATTAGCGATCCCTCATTAATTTCATTGCAGAAATGCTTGTTTTAATTATGAAAATAAATTTGTTTTTGCTAATGTTTTGCGAACATCCCCTTACACGTGAAGATTTGTGCCTTCCAACCGGAAAAAATCAAAGTTGTTTTGATTTTAAGGTAGGTACTATGTTCGGTTTTCGAGTTGAAAACCACTTTATTTTCGCGATTACTTTTCCTTAAATAATCAAAATTATAAATGAAAACAAACTTATTCCTGTAAAGTCTTGCCGAAATCTAGAGGAACAAGAAACCACGCATCAATTGTGTTGATTTGTCTGCTTTATATTGAACTGTTTTAATAAAGTAACCACGAAAATTTCAACGCGAAAAGCGAACATAGTACTTACCTTTATGCCAACACGTCCCCGCAACACGCAAACATGGTCTTATACTAGCGGATTTGTCGCCGCAACGTGTTGTGTCGTAGGATTTATCCGACCGTACAAGGTGCCCTTAAGTTCGATTTAAAGGCCGGTATTAAATTGGCATTATCGCGCTAAAACAGCCATATTTTCCGGTTACTTTTTGTAATAATTCATTTTAAAGAAAATTAAATTTTTCAATTGTTAGCGTTTGACCACATTGTTATGCGCTTTACAGACTATCAGTTATTCCGGACGACAGTGCTCGTCTCGAACATATCCCATATATTTTGCACATTATAAGTTAAGTCCGAAGGCATAATCGATACTGCTGCATGTTTATGGGATCGATAACACATTTGCCGATTATTTAGTCATCGCCGACACGTCGTATCGATCCGACACACTGTAAGATTCGTTACAAACACCGACATACCGTCCGGAATAACTGATAATCTGTAAAGCGCATTACAGATTATCAGTTATTCCGGACGACAGTGCTCTTGTCGAACATATCCCATATATTGTACACATTATAAGTTAAGTCCGACGGCATAATCGATACTGCTGCATGTTTATGGGATCGATAACACATTTACCGACTATTTAGTCATCGCCGACATGTCGTATCGATCCGACACACTGTAAGATTCTTTACAAACACCGACATTCCGTCCAGAATAACTGATAGTCTGTAAAGCGCATTATCCCTGCCAACATTTTTTGAATTTGAGGGCGCTTCTGAGAATCCACACTACGTCGAAAACAGTCGTACACGATATCCAAAACTTCTCGGAAAAGCGTCGTCACTATTGAGAAGTTGTACCACGCCAAGTTACTACAAAAAAGTATTGCATGAGTGCAATTATTAGGTGCCTTTCTGGATACATTTAGAAGGACGCCAATAAGAGCCAAGAATTCGCTCAATATTTTTTATGTTTGTTTATCTAAACGGCCCATATGTTGTAAATTTTTTTCGTTCTGGCAGCACTGTATATAACAGGTGATTTGTTTTGACAAATAAAACCCCACATTGAACAAAATAAACATATAGCAAAATTATTTCTAAATTCAATATTAAACTATAAATGAATACAAGGATATTTTCAAATAGTTTAAAGTAGAACTGGTGATTACGCGGTATTATATTCTGCAGAGATTGTTTTATGAAAGGCAATTTCTATGAGTGCAGTAATTTTATTGGTAAGCCGCACGTGTTTGTATTGTTTATGGCCCATTTTTTTAGAAAATTTTTTCTTCTATGCAGGTTTTGAAACAGAGGCATTACAATGGGTGTTCGTGGTCTAACTGGTTTTATTGCACGGCATGCAGAACAATATCTTGAGCCTTATGAGTTACACGATTGTAATCTCGTAATAGATGGAGACAATTTGGCGTGCAACCTATACAAAGATGTTACCGGTACTTATTCAGCATTTGGTGGTGACTATGATGACTTCTATCGTGCTGTAGTCAATTTCTTTGTGGTTCTTGCAGAGTGCAATATTAAAGCTTATGTTTTAATGGATGGTGGCTATGAACAACGTAAATTGCGTACAGTGGCCAAACGAATGAGAGGAAAGATATGTGTGATCAAACGTATCAATCCTTGTGCATCCATAACTGTATTCCCTTTGATGATGAAAGAGGTATTTGTCGATGCTGTTAGGGATTGTGGGGTGCCAATAATGCGTTGTGTTTTCGAAGCTGACGATGAGTTGGCCAGTTTGGGTCGAAAATTAAATTGTCCCGTATTGAGTTATGATTCCGATTTTTATATACACAACGTACGCTATATTCCCTTGATTACCCTGACTGTCAAGGCCCATACAAAGGTTTGTAAAGGCAAAAGTAATGCTGATGATTCCGATAGGAAACTTCGAAAAGCAGAAGCAAAAAAGGTGAACAAACGCACCCGTGGAAATCGAATAATGGAATCAATAGTGGTGGATAATAAGGAGAAGTCAAGTCATAAAGGAAAAAGTACCTACAAGTATTTGGATTGTTGCATGTATAGAATTGAGAATTTGATATCACGTGGGTCGTTGAGTAAGGAAAAACTACCTCTGTTTGCTGCACTATTGGGCAATGATTATATATCGCGTTCGGCATTTCACAATTTCTTCCTTTCGGGTATGGTTAAAGGAGGCCGTAGTCGTAGCAAAAAGTCAAATGCTCAACAACGCCGAATTAAGGGAGTAATACAATGGCTGAGAACTGAAACTGCAGAATCGGCCATGATGAAAATTGTATCCAGATTACAAAAGGTAAGATTTTTAGTTAATTAATATGTTTTCATTAAAAGTAATTATATTTTCTTTTCAACAGAATCAAAGAGATTCCTTAGTGGCCCAAGTGGAGGCAGCAACATGTGGCTATTCGAATGAACTTTGTAGATCATATGAATTTTTTAAAAGTAACTATAAAGATATTCAAGATTTTTCGGAGCATAATAATGAAGATACAGAAGAAGAAAATGATTCCGAATGTAGTGAAGAAAACACTGAATCGGATGAAGAAGAATATGAAGAATTATGCGAAGAAGATGAAGAAGACTTAGAGGTTCTCGAAGAGCAGGAGGTTTCACAAAGTGATAAAGAGGAATTGAACAATAAATTGGAAGAATCTGCCACATCGGAAAGTGATTCCGAGAACAATGAGAATACCGAAGACAGTACAAATTATGTAATATCTAAATTTCCGCAATGGTTTTTGGAGAAACTCTATCCGGCCAATTTACCCAGATTTTGTGTGGATCTTATGCATTTACGCAAATATATCAATAATCCTCAAATTGAACATTTTCCCTATCCAGATTGCAATGAAATTGCATTGCCCATATTGAGTTTTACATACGCTCTACTGAACAATGTCCAAGGGGAAGAATTTGTGGAAAAGATCAACGATGATGGTAGTGTGAGACATCTATTTTTCACATATCTCACTAGGGCCACCCGTGTAACGAATGTCCAATACATCTCAGTTGAAATTAAAGAAAAGCCAAAGTATCCATTCGAGCCTTCAAATCCAAATCCTATGCTTTTGCACTGTGTATTCGAAAACAAAATGCCAGAATTGAATGTGTGCCAACTGTTTAATGAAATCCGAAATATACCAGAAGATTTGAGTCTATATTTTTTGGCCATTGTCTATTGGTTACAAAAATCACAACATTGTGACCTTATCCATTTACATGCTCTGATTGTATGTCTTGTGGTCATGAGGACTATTGATTCGAAAATCCCTCCCGAAAGAGATATTAAAGCGTTTACCAAGAGATTTGGTAAAATCATTAAGAGAGAGAGACAAGTAAGGGATAAAGAAGTAGCTGAAGGTGTGAAACGTTCTATTAGAGATGACCTTAGGGCTTTGCCCATTAGCAAACGTATAGATTTTATACAGAAATCCGATTGCTATCTGGTGCAAAATGAACTCTTGAAACATTTCCACATGCAAGAAATTTTCAAAAAGAAATATGATCTATTTTCCAGTACTGTTCTCCATGCATTTGCCGAATTTCAATCTGTTGTCTTCCAGTTACATTCACTAAATGCCCTATTGGATTTTCCCCATAAAGCTCCACAAATGGGACAACTATATTGTGGTGTCTTTCTATATAATTTGTACGATTTGTTGCGCAATCGTTTGGATGTGGAATATTATATAAAGCACTTCATCTTCAAAGACTCTACAATGATGTTAGATTTTTATTCCTATCTGTGGCATTGGTGTGAACCATTTATACCTTCATGGAAACATAAACAGGGTCAATGTGAAACCAATCAAATTAATAAGAAAATTCAAAAAAAGAAACGACAGTTGGAGAAGAAAGCAAACCAAGGAAAGGATACCACTGCTGGTGATGTTCAAGATCCATATGCCGATATGTTGAGTAGTAGTAATGGTGATGAAGATGATTTTATTGATTTAAACAATAGATTTTGTACAGTTTTAAAAGTTAGCTAGTGACAATTTATTTCTCTTTTTTAAGCAGTGTTGTAACATAATTGTATGTTGAAAGTTTGGAAAATAAAGAGAAAGTTTTTGTATAATATAAACTTTACTAAAAAGATTTTATAATATCTGCTTTAAATAGCAGCTGAAATTCGGTATATGATTTGAAAAAAAAAAAAATAACTTAGTTGTGTTTTCTCTTTAATGACTTTCTATATAAAACTCTCTTCATCAAATTCGCAATGTAGTCGAAATTAGCTTTAATATGAGTACCATATTGAAAGGGTTAAAATTTTGAAGAATCCGTCACCTCTCCGGGTGTATGGTTACGAAAATGTCATGTGAATTCTAAGTATACACTTTTTCTATTATTTGGATACCATACTTATAGGCAATTACGCCATAAAAAAAATTGATAATTAAATTTTATCTCGCAAAACTAACCCATTTTCATGATATTTTCGATTATACACCAACATCAAAATTTTCTTATATTTATATAAAAATGCAGCCATAGTTGCTAAAAAATTTATACAAAATACCCATTTTTTATTTAGTAAAAAAAAGCCAGTCAAAAAAAAAAAAACATCTCGAAAACTAACTAATTTTTTCAAAAGAGGACAAAATTTTTACTTAATATTTTTTCTTTGAAATATACTATTTTTACCAATTACCCAAAATTTTGTGAAATTTTATGAGAAATTGTAATTTATTTTCGCATAGTTAACAAAAATATAAAGGAAAATTTGTAAAACAAAACCCAAAAAAAAAAAAGAAAACAAAAACTAATTATATATTAAAAAGTGTAACATATTAAACTCTTATGGCGATTTCGATTGGGGAAAAAGGTGCAACATTCTCCAAATTGATTGCAAAATGTGAAGGACACTGTCATAGCTTTTGGATCCTGTATCATTTATAATATTATGAATTAACAATAACTTTGGATTGATAGTGTCGAAAATACAATGAGGGAAAAAGTAGTGTAACACCAGGGCAACATATTTTTTGCGAAACGAAAACGCCCTTAGATTAACACTTACGGTTTTCAACCGCCCAGTTTTCGGATTAATATTATAACTAGTTACTAAGTTTTTCTTTTTATCTATATTATAAAATATTTTTGTAGTTTTACTGTGATTTACATTAAATTGGCCACCTGAGGCTTCAAATTTCAAAATAAAATAAAAAAATAATTAAATTAAATACCGATTGTAAGATGTCGATATCTCGAAAACAAGGCTTTTCCGATAAATATTGTATTATCGATTTTAAAAGCTAAACTTGAACTCAATACTTTATGTTTGTTTGTTTTTTCCATCAAAACTTTAAATTAAGTGTGTGAGAACCGATTTTCCGAATTTAGAGTTGCAGTTGGTCAAAGATGTTCATTTTAAAGATGAGGCAAATTAATTTTTCCAGTGGGGATATTTTTGGCCACATAGATGTCGCTCATAATTGGATGAACTAGGTTCATTTCGTTCCAATATATACATTTGAATGAAAGATGATTGTAGAGTCGTATTCTTGGTTTTCTATAAAGCGGACCTTACACGATCGGATAACCTACGACATGCTCGCGAGTTTGTTGTGTGTTGGCTCAAGTTTTGTCCTCACTGCACACAAAAATATAACATGATAGATAATAACAAGAAGAAACAAACAAGACGGGCGAAAAGCGTACTGCTGGAGCTGTTTGTTTAATAAAAAAAGAAAGAAAGAAATGACCGCGTGTATGGTCAAAGCAATGGTTCCTGGATAGATCAACATACTCATTGGAGCACCTTTTTCCAAAGTTATACATTACTTCTCGCCTAGATTTCGATCGAGTGGAAGAAATAGTTCTCAATTTTTTTCACAATTCTGGTTTAGATGTATATATGTATTTCTAAAAGTTCCTTTGCAGAAATGTATGTTTTTATATTGAAAATTACATTGATGTAGATAATGTTGGACGAACATCCCCTTATACCTCCAGATTTGGGTGTCCCACATGGAAAAATCAAAGTTCGTTTGATATTATGTCAACGCGTCCGTGCAACATGCTTATGCACTTTAGAGACTATCAGTTATTCCTGGAATTTCGGTGTTTGTAAAGAATCTTACAGTGTGTCGGATCGATACGACTTGTCGGCGATGACTAAATAATCGGTAAATGTGTTATCGATCCCATAAACATGTAGCAGTATCGATTATGCCTTCGGACTTAACTTATAATGTGCACGATATATGGGATATGTTCGACACGAGCACTGTCGTCCGCATTATACTAGCCGATTTGTCGCCGCAACATCCCTGCCAGCATTTAAAAGTTCCATTTCATCCTCATCGCTATCACAGACTCGTAAGTGACACTACAACAATCGCCAACTGTGATGGGGGAAGCGTATCAGAATGTACCAAATGTACATTAAAGTATTTTGTCTTCATTATTGTTACAAAAGCCATTTTATATTTTGTGAAACGCCAAGCGCAACTAGCTTATTATAATTTATTTAAATAAAAATGAAAATAAAGTGCTTAAAACATAGTTATTACGCTTAAAATTGTGAAACGTATATTGGTGAACAATTTTCGAATTTCCAAATGGAATAAAGTGATAGTTTTTCAGATATTTTTTCAGACACGCTGCCTCTGTCGAGAATAACCAAACTGGCTTATAGACGCTGCAACATGTAACTTGCTACTTGTAACTCAACATAATTCTTTTATTAACACAAAAAATTATGCTAAATATGAAGTGATATTCGTGTAAATGTTATATTTATAAGAATTTATAAATTTTTAATCAAAACAATAAACATCTAAACAATCATGTTTTACTTCACCACTATGATTCTTTTACAACTATCTTAAAATTCACTTTACTAATGATTTGAAGGGGCTCTTGTTAGCGTTGTTCTATATTTATCTAAAAAGGCACCTAATAATTGCACTCATGCGATACTTTTTTGTAGTAACTTGGCGTGGTAAAACTTCTCAATAGTGACGGCGCTTTTGCGAGGAGTTTTTGATGTCGTATACGATTGTTTTCGAAGTGGTTGGGATTCTCAGATGCGCCGTCAAATTAAAAAAGTGTTGACAGGGATGTTGTGTGGTAGTGATGTATTTTTAACTTGTAGAACAAAATATTGTAAGAATTTATAATTTTTTAATCAAATTAATAAACATCTACACAATCGTGTTTTACTTGACCATAATGATTCTTTTACAATTACCTTAAAGTGCACTTTTTCTGATAGTTTGAAGGGGCTCTTATTGGCGTCGTTCTAAATTGATCTAAAAAGGCACATAATAATTGCACTGACGATAAACTTTTTTGTAGTAACTTGGCGTGGTACAACTTCTCAATAGTGATATACGATTGTTTTCGATGTGGTGGGGATTCTCAAAAAATGTTGGCAGGGAAGAGAGTGCTTTTGTATTTTTCAAAAAAAAAAAAAAAATCAATCACAATAACGTAAAGAAAGAGCGAAAAAAACAAACAAAATGAAAAACAACCCTTATTTTTGTTGAAGTGGTAATTGATTTCATTGTTTTTATTTATACATTATTACAGGTGAATGCTGAGGAAAACGATAGATGTGAAGGTATGGTCACACTGGAAAAATATTTGGCTTGTGACATGAAGAATGAGTTGGTTTTCGGAAACCAAACATAATATTCTATAATAAACTTTGTAAATAAATTGTTGAAAATAAAATGTTTGTATTTTATTATATATATATATTTTTTTTTATTTTATTTAAAAAAGGAAAAAATTTTTTAAAAAGGTAATATATTTATATATCCAAAATTATTTTCTTTAAAACGAGCTATAAAAAGACAAGTAGCCGTGAAAAAATGACTACTATAGCACGATAATGAGAAGTAAATTCAAGCCTTAAGCAAGGAAAAAGTATGTCTGTCATGAGCGACTAAAATTTTCCTATTTGGTACAAAAGTACTAAAAAGCGCGATATACGTTGGAAAATTCCGCGTTAAATAGATGTGCGCAGATCTTTAAAAAAAAGCGCGAACTTTTCGAAATCTAAGTCACAGGTGTCAAGGCGTTAATCTTGACTTACGGCGCAAGATAAAAAGTTTGGCGCGAAAGTTTTCCAATTTTTAGTCTAAAGTTCAAAGTGAACATGGATTGTATAATAAACAACTGCCCATGCCGTAATTCTTTGGCTATACGATTGTTCTCCATCCCTGAAAGCAGCTTGGAGAAATGGTGCTGGAACGCAAGGTTGCACGTTAATAGCGTCAACTCCTTCTCCAAAAGTTGCAGTCGGCATTTCGAGGTGGACTGCCTCTTGAAAAGAAAGCTTAGAGCGGGGTCAATGCCGACATTAGAATTAGGTAAGTAATATGTTTTATGTGTTAAATAGTATTATATACTAATAAAGAAAAATAAATAAAATGAAAGTTTTAACTCACACTATCGTTGTGCTTTCTTAAATCTGTATGTGGAATTTGTGGTTGTTGTATTTGTGTGTTGCTTCTTGAATCATGGACTTTCATTGTGTTTTATGTATGTAGGGTGCAATTTGAAAACTCTCCACCAGACCGTCATTGTGCTTGCTGTTACTTGTAGTGGTTTGTTTTTTTTTTTTGTTGGGCTTCGTTTACCTTTCATTGTTCTTTGTTTGCTAACTTTTTGCTGTCAGCAGTAGGCATGATTTAAATTTATTATTTAAACAAATTATTTAGTACCATCCATATATACATACATATAGTTTTAACCAGACATATCGCTAATGAATCTTGTCATAATTTCGATTATCCTGCACGAATCAAAGGACTAAAAATCCTTGCCAGAAATCTCCCAGTAGCAATACACAACTACAACGAGAGTAACATCAACCGTCGAACGGAACGGACGTGTTTTTAATAGCGGATTAACTCATCGTAATAAGTACCTACTACAAATTTCAAGTGTGGTGGGATATTAAGCCACCATGCAGCGAAAATTAAGTGCTGAAAACATGGTTATTACGCTTAAAATTGTGAAAGGTATATTGGTGAACAATTTTCGAATTTCCAAATGGAATAAAGTGATATTTTTCCAGACATACTGCCTCCATAGAGAATTAACACACTTGCTGATAGACGCGGCAACATGTAATTTCCTTCGTGTAAATCAACATCGTTCTTTTATTAATGAAAAAAGTTATGTTTAATGTGATGAGATAAACGGAAAAATGTTATATTTATAAGAATCTATAAATGTTTAATCAAATTAATAAACATCTACACAATCGTGTTTTACTTGACCATAATGATTCTTTTACAATTACCTTAAAGTTCACTTTTTCTAATAGTTTGAAGGAGCTCTTATTGGCGTCGTTCTAAATTGATCTAAAAAGGCACCTAATAATTGCACTGGTGAGAAACTTTTTTGTAGTAACTTGGCGTGGTACAACTTCTCAATAGCGACGGCGCTTTTTCGACGAGTTTTTGATGTCGTATACGATTGTTTTCGATGTGGTGGGGATTCTCAACAAATGTTGGCAGGGAAGAGAGTGCTTTTGTATTTTTCAAGAAAAATCAATCACAATAAAGTAAAGAAAGAGCGAAAAAATCAAACGAAATGAAAAACAACCTTTATTTTGTTGAAGTCTTAATATAAGCACTTGTAATAATTTTTAATAATATTTGATTTCATTGTATTTATTTATATTTACAGGTGAATGCTGAGGAAGATGAAAGATATGAAGGTATGGTCACACTGGGAAAATATTTGGCTTGTAATATGAAGAATGAATTGGTTTTCGGAAACCAAACATAATATTCTATAATAAACTTTGCAAATAAATTATTGAAAATAAAATTTTTGTATTTTATTATAAATATTTTTTTATTTTATTTATTTTCTTTAAAATGAGCTTTTAAAAAGACAAGTAGCCGTGAAAAAATTACTACTATAGCACGATAATGAGATGTAAATTCAAGCCTTAAGCAAGGAAAAAGTAGGTCTGTCATGACCGATTAAAATTTTCCTATTTGGTACAAAACGTACTAAAAATCGCGATATAAGGATGGTATTAAGTTCGAGTTTAGCCGCTAAAAACGTCATTTTTTCACGACTACTTTTCTTTAATAATCCAAACTTTGTGAAAATTTGCTTTGGGCTTTTCCCCATCAAGTTATAATAAAATTTGCACCAAATACGTATAATTTCATGCATTTTTCTTACTGATTTAGTTTTCACTTTAGCGATTTTAGCGGCTAATCTCGAACTTAATACTCACCTATGCCTTGAAAAATTCCGCGTTAAATAGATGTTCGCAGGTCATTTTAACAAAAGTGCAGTTTTTTCTAAAATCTAAGTCACAGGTGTCAAGGCGTTAATCTTGACTTGCGGCGCAAGATAAAAAGTTTGGCGCGAAAGTTTTCAAATTTTTAGTTTAAAGTTCGAAGTGAAAAAGTGAACACGGATTGTATAATAAGCAACTGCCCAGGCCGTTATTCTTTGGCTATACGGTTGTTCTCCATCCCAGAAAGCAGCTTGGAGAAATGGTGCTGGAACGCAAGGTTGGACGTTAAAAGCTTCAACTCCTACTCCAAAATTTGCAGTCGGCATTTCGAGGTGGACTGCTTCTTGAAAAGAAAGCTTAGACCGGGGTCAATGTCTACATTAGAATTAGGTAATATGCTTTATGTGTTAAATAGAATTATATACTAATAAAGAAAAATAAATAAAATGAAAATTTTAACTCACACCACATACGATGACAACGATGCTTTCTTAAACCTGTATGTGGAATTTGTGGTTGTTGTATTTGTGTGTTGCTTCTTGAATCGTGGATTTTCATTGTGTTTTATGTATGTAGGGTGCAATTTGAAAACTCTTCACCAGACCCTCGTTGTGCTTGCTGTTACTTGTCATCATCAACCGTCGAACGGAACGGACGTGCTTTTTTTAAAGCGGATTAACTCGTCGTAATAAGTACCTACTACGAATTTCAAGTGTGGTGGGATATTAAGCCACCATGCAGCGAAATTCAAAGTCATCCACTGGGTTGCTAACTTCAGGGCCCAGTGGACGGGTATCGACTGGAGTTATAAATTTGGGCAATGACCAAGAGTTAGGCCCAATTAGTCGACCTGTAGACTGTCCGACATGTGGCGACACTTTGACAGGTCGAACCTTTTCTACGGTAACGACATCAAGAGAAGGTAATCCCTCACGAGGAACGAAGAAATGCTAAAGAAATTAGGATCAGTCGACCCATGCACGTTGTCGGCTAAACAAAGCGATTCCATAAAATGGGCTCAAGGAATTCTTGAAGCTGGAAAAAGGGAACGATCACCGGATGAGCTGCAATCCTCCAAAAGGGATCAAAGATCGTTTGCCTCAGTTGCTAAAGAGAGCCTTGTGATGGCTATCATTAACAAAGGAGCATTGGACGGTATGGTTCCAAAGCAAAATTGGGGGAAATTGAGAATGCTTTGTCTGGCGTCTGTTTACTCACAGGTGCTGGAAAAGTTTCCCGGTCCAGATCCTCGACACCAAGAGGCTGGTTGGTATCAAGGACGATTTAAGCTAGTCGCATTTGAGGACCATAGGTCTATAGAATATTTTAAAGCTGCTTTGATACTAATTGGTGAAGTTTGGGAAGGAGCTGCTCTAGAGTTAGTCGAGAAGAAAGACATATCGGCTAGACCAAGAGCACATGCGTGAATACCTGCAAACCCTCCTGGCCCTGAATCTGTTTTAAACTGAAACAATGCAATCCAGATCTTCCAACAGCTGATTGGAAGGTTGGCCGTTTGGATGAAGTGGATGGACCAAGACGGCATGCAGTGTTTATATTGAACACTCAGTCTTTGCCACATCTAGCAAAGTCCCAGGACCGTGTATGTTATGGCTTTCATTATATCCAAATGAAGGTATATAAAAACGACCAGCTAAACGATTCGGAAATTGACAATCCTCTGTCTGAATCAGAAAAAAGTGGATCCTCTTGTCGAGGGAGATACCAAAGATGCAGATATGGATAGACACCGTATGCGAAACGAGGTTTAGAAATAGCCAAATTCAAATATTGGGTATCTTTGGTCTACATGGGACATGATTGGGAGATGCCTCCATGTGCCATTAACACCTTATGGGACATGATAGGGAGATGCCTCCATGTGCCGTTAACACCTTAGTTGAGGAGTCATTGAAAACAAAGACAAAACTCATTATGGGATGTGATGCAAATGCGCATCATAGTATATGGGAAAGTGGTGACATTAATACGAGAGGAGAGTCACTCCTAGAGTTTATTTTGAGTAGTTTGCAATAGGGAAGATGCCCCAACCTTTGTAACTAACAACAGGCAAGAGGTTTTGGACGTCTCCTTGGCCTCGCAAGAATTGAATGAAATCTGAAATCTGATTGACAGGGTTTAAGTGAATATAGCTTCTCAGATCAGTTTCAAATTTGATGTTCATACCACCAAGACCATATTTCTGCCAAATGTTAGAAATCTGATTGGAATAGGTATAGGGAATCTTTCAATATGATGATACCGGAAATACCAGAGACAAATATGAGCACTGTGCAAGATATCGAACACGCAGTGGAGAGTATTACTAAGGCCTTCAATATCACTGAAAGCTACATGCCCTAGAGGGAAGCCAAGGGGGAAAATCGACCACCATGGTGGTCTACGGAGTTAAGTAATATGAGGAAATCCTGCAGGAAGCTCTTTAACAAAGCAAAGTCCACCAGAGCTCCTGAAGATTGGGACGCTTACAGGAAGAATCTGAGAGGATACAAGCGAGAACTGAGAAAGTTTCAGCATAACTCTTGGAATGATTACTGCAGCAGTATTGAGAATACGTCTTAGGCTTCCAGACTACGGAAGGTACTAGCATCCACGAACTCCGCTCCAGGTTTCATTAAAACATCGGAGGGCAATTGGACAACATCCAGTGAGGAGACGCTGGAGGTTCTATTGGACACACATTTTCCTGGAAATCATACGGTTTACCCATGTTCTGGCGGTGCCACAGTTGCTCAGCGGTCGTTTCCCGTCGAGGAAATTGTATCGGAAACTAGAATAAAATGGGCGTTAAATAGCATTCAAATCCCCCGGACCTAATGGAATTACTCCGGCGGAGTTACAAGTAGTGACTAACAGAATCATCCCCTGGTTGTCGGCGATATGTAGGATGTATCAACTAAAGGTGGGTATTAAGTTCGAGTTTAAGGTGAGTACTATGTTCGTGTTTTTCACCAAAACACTAAATTAAAAGTGCAAAAATATATATGAAGACGATAACATTTTTATCAAGTCTCTTCAAATTATGGATGGAAAAGATCCAATGTATTGATTGCGAAACATTTAATATTTCAAAATTAATTGATTAAAAAAATAACCGTGAAAATAAGCTGGTTTTCAGCTTGAAAACTGAACATAGTACTCAGCTTTAGCCGCTAAAATCGTCATTTTTCACGATTACTTTTCTTTAATAATCCATTTTAAGAAATACAAACTTTGTGAAAATTTGCTTTAGGCGATTCCCCATCTAGATATAATAAAATTTGCAACAAATATGTATAACTTTATGCCTTTTTCTTACTGATTTAGTTTTCACTTTAGCGATTTTAGCGGCTAAACTCGAACTTAATACTCACCTTAAAGTGGAAAAGCATCTCACTCGAGTGCGAAGGATTTCTGGCCAATCAGCTTATCCTCATTCCTACTTAAGACTCTGGAGAGGATGATAGATATTTATTCTAGAACTGACGTCGATTCAAATTTGCTCTCGAAACGGCAGCATGCATTACATGAACTAGTCAGCTTTATTGAAAACTCACTATCTGTCAACGAATACACAATCGTGGCGTTTCTAGTAATCGAAGGGGCATTCCATAACATCCATCCGAGCTCGATATTAAATAGACTGACAACTCTGAATGTTGATCCAGGTATACTTAGGCTGTTAGACGAACTTCTAACAAAGAGACGTATATCAGCCACACTAGGACAAGTAAACATACAAAGGTATGTGAACAGAGGCGCTCCCCAAGGAGGAGTTCTATCACCTCTTCTTTGGAATGTTATTATAAACAACCTTCTGGTTTCCCTAGAAAAAGAAAGGATAAAAGTGGTGGCATACGCAGATGATGTGGCGCTAGCAGTCAGGAGAAAATTCCCCCCACAATCAGAGATATTATACGAAAGATAATAGTCTTGGGTTATGTCCTTCTAGAACTAGTCATGTACTGCATAGATCGCAAAACTCCCACGGGTAGCCCCATTTTCTTAGGGGGTATTGGAATTCAAATTCATTTTTCCAGTATGGATAATTTTGGCCATGAACGTGTCACTTTTTGTTGTAATGCGAAGTTCATTTTATTCCAGAAGAGATGGTTGAGTGAAACGAAGTTTTAGAGTTGCATTCTAAGCTATAGTCGAAGAAATGTTGCACAAAATATGAAAGACACATTTTTTAAACCGTAATTAATTTGTGCGCCAAATATGTTAAAAATGAACAGTCATAGCCGCCTAAATTTTGGTGGTGTCTTCTTACGTGACAAATAATTTAAAAAAAAAATATAAAATTCCTTAGTTATGGCTTTTTAGGAAATTTCAAATGACCATTTGAATCGAATATCACAACCAAACACAACACTTAAGAAATACACATATCGAAGATACACTCCATTACAAATTGAGTTAAAATAAGCGCCAGAACCCATGCTACAAAATCTTAAAGTTGCATAGTGATTGTATTTCTCTGTAACAATTCACACACTAATGACCCGTTTCTCAGTAAAAATTCACACACTAATGACCGGTGTCCCATCCTCCGTTTATTATTAAGCCGTGGGATCATCCAATTATAGTTTCATTAAGTATTCCAGTTTACTTTCAGGCTGTACACTTAAACCAGATTATTTATTAAGGCTCAGGAAGCACGGTGAAACCAATTTGATAATATCCCTGCCAGCATTTCAAAGTTCCATTTCAACCTCATCGTTACCACAGACTCGTAAATGTCACTTCAACCATCATGAAAAGGTACATCAAAAAGTACATGCAAGTAATTTGCCATCCCTACTGTTAAAAAAGCCATTTTTTTGTGAAACGCCAAGCGCAACCAGCTTGTTATATTTTAATTAAATAAAAACGAAAATAAAGTTCTGAAAACATAGATTATACGCTTAAAATTATGAAAGGTATATTGGTGAACAATTTGGTGATTTTCCAAATGGAATAAAGTGATTGTTTTTCAGATATTTTACAGACACGCTGCCTCTATGGAATAAAAACACTGGTTGATAGACGCAGCAACATGTACCTACAAGTATTTGGATTGTTGCATGTATAGAATTGAGAATTTGATATCACGTGGGTCGTTGAGTAAGGAAAAACTACCTCTGTTTGCTGCACTATTGGGCAATGATTATATATCGCGTTCGGCATTTCACAATTTCTTCCTTTCGGGTATGGTTAAAGGAGGCCGTAGTCGTAGCAAAAAGTCAAATGCTCAACAACGCCGAATTAAGGGAGTAATACAATGGCTGAGAACTGAAACTGCAGAATCGGCCATGATGAAAATTGTATCCAGATTACAAAAGGTAAGATTTTTAGTTAATTAATATGTTTTCATTAAAAGTAATTATATTTTCTTTTCAACAGAATCAAAGAGATTCCTTAGTGGCCCAAGTGGAGGCAGCAACATGTGGCTATTCGAATGAACTTTGTAGATCATATGAATTTTTTAAAAGTAACTATAAAGATATTCAAGATTTTTCGGAGCATAATAATGAAGATACAGAAGAAGAAAATGATTCCGAATGTAGTGAAGAAAACACTGAATCGGATGAAGAAGAATATGAAGAATTATGCGAAGAAGATGAAGAAGACTTAGAGGTTCTCGAAGAGCAGGAGGTTTCACAAAGTGATAAAGAGGAATTGAACAATAAATTGGAAGAATCTGCCACATCGGAAAGTGATTCCGAGAACAATGAGAATACCGAAGACAGTACAAATGATGTAATATCTAAATTTCCGCAATGGTTTTTGGAGAAACTCTATCCGGCCAATTTACCCAGATTTTGTGTGGATCTTATGCATTTACGCAAATATATCAATAATCCTCAAATTGAACATTTTCCCTATCCAGATTGCAATGAAATTGCATTGCCCATATTGAGTTTTACATACGCTCTACTGAACAATGTCCAAGGGGAAGAATTTGTGGAAAAGATCAACGATGATGGTAGTGTGAGACATCTATTTTTCACATATCTCACTAGGGCCACCCGTGTAACGAATGTCCAATACATCTCAGTTGAAATTAAAGAAAAGCCAAAGTATCCATTCGAGCCTTCAAATCCAAATCCTATGCTTTTGCACTGTGTATTCGAAAACAAAATGCCAGAATTGAATGTGTGCCAACTGTTTAATGAAATCCGAAATATACCAGAAGATTTGAGTCTATATTTTTTGGCCATTGTCTATTGGTTACAAAAATCACAACATTGTGACCTTATCCATTTACATGCTCTGATTGTATGTCTTGTGGTCATGAGGACTATTGATTCGAAAATCCCTCCCGAAAGAGATATTAAAGCGTTTACCAAGAGATTTGGTAAAATCATTAAGAGAGAGAGACAAGTAAGGGATAAAGAAGTAGCTGAAGGTGTGAAACGTTCTATTAGAGATGACCTTAGGGCTTTGCCCATTAGCAAACGTATAGATTTTATACAGAAATCCGATTGCTATCTGGTGCAAAATGAACTCTTGAAACATTTCCACATGCAAGAAATTTTCAAAAAGAAATATGATCTATTTTCCAGTACTGTTCTCCATGCATTTGCCGAATTTCAATCTGTTGTCTTCCAGTTACATTCACTAAATGCCCTATTGGATTTTCCCCATAAAGCTCCACAAATGGGACAACTATATTGTGGTGTCTTTCTATATAATTTGTACGATTTGTTGCGCAATCGTTTGGATGTGGAATATTATATAAAGCACTTCATCTTCAAAGACTCTACAATGATGTTAGATTTTTATTCCTATCTGTGGCATTGGTGTGAACCATTTATACCTTCATGGAAACATAAACAGGGTCAATGTGAAACCAATCAAATTAATAAGAAAATTCAAAAAAAGAAACGACAGTTGGAGAAGAAAGCAAACCAAGGAAAGGATACCACTGCTGGTGATGTTCAAGATCCATATGCCGATATGTTGAGTAGTAGTAATGGTGATGAAGATGATTTTATTGATTTAAACAATAGATTTTGTACAGTTTTAAAAGTTAGCTAGTGACAATTTATTTCTCTTTTTTAAGCAGTGTTGTAACATAATTGTATGTTGAAAGTTTGGAAAATAAAGAGAAAGTTTTTGTATAATATAAACTTTACTAAAAAGATTTTATAATATCTGCTTTAAATAGCAGCTGAAATTCGGTATATGATTTGAAAAAAAAAAAAATAACTTAGTTGTGTTTTCTCTTTAATGACTTTCTATATAAAACTCTCTTCATCAAATTCGCAATGTAGTCGAAATTAGCTTTAATATGAGTACCATATTGAAAGGGTTAAAATTTTGAAGAATCCGTCACCTCTCCGGGTGTATGGTTACGAAAATGTCATGTGAATTCTAAGTATACACTTTTTCTATTATTTGGATACCATACTTATAGGCAATTACGCCATAAAAAAAATTGATAATTAAATTTTATCTCGCAAAACTAACCCATTTTCATGATATTTTCGATTATACACCAACATCAAAATTTTCTTATATTTATATAAAAATGCAGCCATAGTTGCTAAAAAATTTATACAAAATACCCATTTTTTATTTAGTAAAAAAAAGCCAGTCAAAAAAAAAAAAACATCTCGAAAACTAACTAATTTTTTCAAAAGAGGACAAAATTTTTACTTAATATTTTTTCTTTGAAATATACTATTTTTACCAATTACCCAAAATTTTGTGAAATTTTATGAGAAATTGTAATTTATTTTCGCATAGTTAACAAAAATATAAAGGAAAATTTGTAAAACAAAACCCAAAAAAAAAAAAAGAAAACAAAAACTAATTATATATTAAAAAGTGTAACATATTAAACTCTTATGGCGATTTCGATTGGGGAAAAAGGTGCAACATTCTCCAAATTGATTGCAAAATGTGAAGGACACTGTCATAGCTTTTGGATCCTGTATCATTTATAATATTATGAATTAACAATAACTTTGGATTGATAGTGTCGAAAATACAATGAGGGAAAAAGTAGTGTAACACCAGGGCAACATATTTTTTGCGAAACGAAAACGCCCTTAGATTAACACTTACGGTTTTCAACCGCCCAGTTTTCGGATTAATATTATAACTAGTTACTAAGTTTTTCTTTTTATCTATATTATAAAATATTTTTGTAGTTTTACTGTGATTTACATTAAATTGGCCACCTGAGGCTTCAAATTTCAAAATAAAATAAAAAAATAATTAAATTAAATACCGATTGTAAGATGTCGATATCTCGAAAACAAGGCTTTTCCGATAAATATTGTATTATCGATTTTAAAAGCTAAACTTGAACTCAATACTTTATGTTTGTTTGTTTTTTCCATCAAAACTTTAAATTAAGTGTGTGAGAACCGATTTTCCGAATTTAGAGTTGCAGTTGGTCAAAGATGTTCATTTTAAAGATGAGGCAAATTAATTTTTCCAGTGGGGATATTTTTGGCCACATAGATGTCGCTCATAATTGGATGAACTAGGTTCATTTCGTTCCAATATATACATTTGAATGAAAGATGATTGTAGAGTCGTATTCTTGGTTTTCTATAAAGCGGACCTTACACGATCGGATAACCTACGACATGCTCGCGAGTTTGTTGTGTGTTGGCTCAAGTTTTGTCCTCACTGCACACAAAAATATAACATGATAGATAATAACAAGAAGAAACAAACAAGACGGGCGAAAAGCGTACTGCTGGAGCTGTTTGTTTAATAAAAAAAGAAAGAAAGAAATGACCGCGTGTATGGTCAAAGCAATGGTTCCTGGATAGATCAACATACTCATTGGAGCACCTTTTTCCAAAGTTATACATTACTTCTCGCCTAGATTTCGATCGAGTGGAAGAAATAGTTCTCAATTTTTTTCACAATTCTGGTTTAGATGTATATATGTATTTCTAAAAGTTCCTTTGCAGAAATGTATGTTTTTATATTGAAAATTACATTGATGTAGATAATGTTGGACGAACATCCCCTTATACCTCCAGATTTGGGTGTCCCACATGGAAAAATCAAAGTTCGTTTGATATTATGTCAACGCGTCCGTGCAACATGCTTATGCACTTTAGAGACTATCAGTTATTCCTGGAATTTCGGTGTTTGTAAAGAATCTTACAGTGTGTCGGATCGATACGACTTGTCGGCGATGACTAAATAATCGGTAAATGTGTTATCGATCCCATAAACATGTAGCAGTATCGATTATGCCTTCGGACTTAACTTATAATGTGCACGATATATGGGATATGTTCGACACGAGCACTGTCGTCCGCATTATACTAGCCGATTTGTCGCCGCAACATCCCTGCCAGCATTTAAAAGTTCCATTTCATCCTCATCGCTATCACAGACTCGTAAGTGACACTACAACAATCGCCAACTGTGATGGGGGAAGCGTATCAGAATGTACCAAATGTACATTAAAGTATTTTGTCTTCATTATTGTTACAAAAGCCATTTTATATTTTGTGAAACGCCAAGCGCAACTAGCTTATTATAATTTATTTAAATAAAAATGAAAATAAAGTGCTTAAAACATAGTTATTACGCTTAAAATTGTGAAACGTATATTGGTGAACAATTTTCGAATTTCCAAATGGAATAAAGTGATAGTTTTTCAGATATTTTTTCAGACACGCTGCCTCTGTCGAGAATAACCAAACTGGCTTATAGACGCTGCAACATGTAACTTGCTACTTGTAACTCAACATAATTCTTTTATTAACACAAAAAATTATGCTAAATATGAAGTGATATTCGTGTAAATGTTATATTTATAAGAATTTATAAATTTTTAATCAAAACAATAAACATCTAAACAATCATGTTTTACTTCACCACTATGATTCTTTTACAACTATCTTAAAATTCACTTTACTAATGATTTGAAGGGGCTCTTGTTAGCGTTGTTCTATATTTATCTAAAAAGGCACCTAATAATTGCACTCATGCGATACTTTTTTGTAGTAACTTGGCGTGGTAAAACTTCTCAATAGTGACGGCGCTTTTGCGAGGAGTTTTTGATGTCGTATACGATTGTTTTCGAAGTGGTTGGGATTCTCAGATGCGCCGTCAAATTAAAAAAGTGTTGACAGGGATGTTGTGTGGTAGTGATGTATTTTTAACTTGTAGAACAAAATATTGTAAGAATTTATAATTTTTTAATCAAATTAATAAACATCTACACAATCGTGTTTTACTTGACCATAATGATTCTTTTACAATTACCTTAAAGTGCACTTTTTCTGATAGTTTGAAGGGGCTCTTATTGGCGTCGTTCTAAATTGATCTAAAAAGGCACCTAATAATTGCACTGACGATAAACTTTTTTGTAGTAACTTGGCGTGGTACAACTTCTCAATAGTGATATACGATTGTTTTCGATGTGGTGGGGATTCTCAAAAAATGTTGGCAGGGAAGAGAGTGCTTTTGTATTTTTCAAAAAAAAAAAAAAAATCAATCACAATAACGTAAAGAAAGAGCGAAAAAAACAAACAAAATGAAAAACAACCCTTATTTTTGTTGAAGTGGTAATTGATTTCATTGTTTTTATTTATACATTATTACAGGTGAATGCTGAGGAAAACGATAGATGTGAAGGTATGGTCACACTGGAAAAATATTTGGCTTGTGACATGAAGAATGAGTTGGTTTTCGGAAACCAAACATAATATTCTATAATAAACTTTGTAAATAAATTGTTGAAAATAAAATGTTTGTATTTTATTATATATATATTTTTTTTTATTTTATTTAAAAAAGGAAAAAATTTTTTAAAAAGGTAATATATTTATATATCCAAAATTATTTTCTTTAAAACGAGCTATAAAAAGACAAGTAGCCGTGAAAAAATGACTACTATAGCACGATAATGAGAAGTAAATTCAAGCCTTAAGCAAGGAAAAAGTATGTCTGTCATGAGCGACTAAAATTTTCCAATTTGGTACAAAAGTACTAAAAAGCGCGATATACGTTGGAAAATTCCGCGTTAAATAGATGTGCGCAGATCTTTTAAAAAAAGCGCGAACTTTTCGAAATCTAAGTCACAGGTGTCAAGGCGTTAATCTTGACTTACGGCGCAAGATAAAAAGTTTGGCGCGAAAGTTTTCCAATTTTTAGTCTAAAGTTCAAAGTGAACATGGATTGTATAATAAACAACTGCCCATGCCGTAATTCTTTGGCTATACGATTGTTCTCCATCCCTGAAAGCAGCTTGGAGAAATGGTGCTGGAACGCAAGGTTGCACGTTAATAGCGTCAACTCCTTCTCCAAAAGTTGCAGTCGGCATTTCGAGGTGGACTGCCTCTTGAAAAGAAAGCTTAGAGCGGGGTCAATGCCGACATTAGAATTAGGTAAGTAATATGTTTTATGTGTTAAATAGTATTATATACTAATAAAGAAAAATAAATAAAATGAAAGTTTTAACTCACACTATCGTTGTGCTTTCTTAAATCTGTATGTGGAATTTGTGGTTGTTGTATTTGTGTGTTGCTTCTTGAATCATGGACTTTCATTGTGTTTTATGTATGTAGGGTGCAATTTGAAAACTCTCCACCAGACCGTCATTGTGCTTGCTGTTACTTGTAGTGGTTTGTTTTTTTTTTTGTTGGGCTTCGTTTACCTTTCATTGTTCTTTGTTTGCTAACTTTTTGCTGTCAGCAGTAGGCATGATTTAAATTTATTATTTAAACAAATTATTTAGTACCATCCATATATACATACATATAGTTTTAACCAGACATATCGCTAATGAATCTTGTCATAATTTCGATTATCCTGCACGAATCAAAGGACTAAAAATCCTTGCCAGAAATCTCCCAGTAGCAATACACAACTACAACGAGAGTAACATCAACCGTCGAACGGAACGGACGTGTTTTTAATAGCGGATTAACTCATCGTAATAAGTACCTACTACAAATTTCAAGTGTGGTGGGATATTAAGCCACCATGCAGCGAAAATTAAGTGCTGAAAACATGGTTATTACGCTTAAAATTGTGAAAGGTATATTGGTGAACAATTTTCGAATTTCCAAATGGAATAAAGTGATATTTTTCCAGACATACTGCCTCCATAGAGAATTAACACACTTGCTGATAGACGCGGCAACATGTAATTTCCTTCGTGTAAATCAACATCGTTCTTTTATTAATGAAAAAAGTTATGTTTAATGTGATGAGATAAACGGAAAAATGTTATATTTATAAGAATCTATAAATGTTTAATCAAATTAATAAACATCTACACAATCGTGTTTTACTTGACCATAATGATTCTTTTACAATTACCTTAAAGTTCACTTTTTCTAATAGTTTGAAGGAGCTCTTATTGGCGTCGTTCTAAATTGATCTAAAAAGGCACCTAATAATTGCACTGGTGAGAAACTTTTTTGTAGTAACTTGGCGTGGTACAACTTCTCAATAGCGACGGCGCTTTTTCGACGAGTTTTTGATGTCGTATACGATTGTTTTCGATGTGGTGGGGATTCTCAACAAATGTTGGCAGGGAAGAGAGTGCTTTTGTATTTTTCAAGAAAAATCAATCACAATAAAGTAAAGAAAGAGCGAAAAAATCAAACGAAATGAAAAACAACCTTTATTTTGTTGAAGTCTTAATATAAGCACTTGTAATAATTTTTAATAATATTTGATTTCATTGTATTTATTTATATTTACAGGTGAATGCTGAGGAAGATGAAAGATATGAAGGTATGGTCACACTGGGAAAATATTTGGCTTGTAATATGAAGAATGAATTGGTTTTCGGAAACCAAACATAATATTCTATAATAAACTTTGCAAATAAATTATTGAAAATAAAATTTTTGTATTTTATTATAAATATTTTTTTATTTTATTTATTTTCTTTAAAATGAGCTTTTAAAAAGACAAGTAGCCGTGAAAAAATTACTACTATAGCACGATAATGAGATGTAAATTCAAGCCTTAAGCAAGGAAAAAGTAGGTCTGTCATGACCGATTAAAATTTTCCTATTTGGTACAAAACGTACTAAAAATCGCGATATAAGGATGGTATTAAGTTCGAGTTTAGCCGCTAAAAACGTCATTTTTTCACGACTACTTTTCTTTAATAATCCAAACTTTGTGAAAATTTGCTTTGGGCTTTTCCCCATCAAGTTATAATAAAATTTGCACCAAATACGTATAATTTCATGCATTTTTCTTACTGATTTAGTTTTCACTTTAGCGATTTTAGCGGCTAATCTCGAACTTAATACTCACCTATGCCTTGAAAAATTCCGCGTTAAATAGATGTTCGCAGGTCATTTTAACAAAAGTGCAGTTTTTTCTAAAATCTAAGTCACAGGTGTCAAGGCGTTAATCTTGACTTGCGGCGCAAGATAAAAAGTTTGGCGCGAAAGTTTTCAAATTTTTAGTTTAAAGTTCGAAGTGAAAAAGTGAACACGGATTGTATAATAAGCAACTGCCCAGGCCGTTATTCTTTGGCTATACGGTTGTTCTCCATCCCAGAAAGCAGCTTGGAGAAATGGTGCTGGAACGCAAGGTTGGACGTTAAAAGCTTCAACTCCTACTCCAAAATTTGCAGTCGGCATTTCGAGGTGGACTGCTTCTTGAAAAGAAAGCTTAGACCGGGGTCAATGTCTACATTAGAATTAGGTAATATGCTTTATGTGTTAAATAGAATTATATACTAATAAAGAAAAATAAATAAAATGAAAATTTTAACTCACACCACATACGATGACAACGATGCTTTCTTAAACCTGTATGTGGAATTTGTGGTTGTTGTATTTGTGTGTTGCTTCTTGAATCGTGGATTTTCATTGTGTTTTATGTATGTAGGGTGCAATTTGAAAACTCTTCACCAGACCCTCGTTGTGCTTGCTGTTACTTGTCATCATCAACCGTCGAACGGAACGGACGTGCTTTTTTTAAAGCGGATTAACTCGTCGTAATAAGTACCTACTACGAATTTCAAGTGTGGTGGGATATTAAGCCACCATGCAGCGAAATTCAAAGTCATCCACTGGGTTGCTAACTTCAGGGCCCAGTGGACGGGTATCGACTGGAGTTATAAATTTGGGCAATGACCAAGAGTTAGGCCCAATTAGTCGACCTGTAGACTGTCCGACATGTGGCGACACTTTGACAGGTCGAACCTTTTCTACGGTAACGACATCAAGAGAAGGTAATCCCTCACGAGGAACGAAGAAATGCTAAAGAAATTAGGATCAGTCGACCCATGCACGTTGTCGGCTAAACAAAGCGATTCCATAAAATGGGCTCAAGGAATTCTTGAAGCTGGAAAAAGGGAACGATCACCGGATGAGCTGCAATCCTCCAAAAGGGATCAAAGATCGTTTGCCTCAGTTGCTAAAGAGAGCCTTGTGATGGCTATCATTAACAAAGGAGCATTGGACGGTATGGTTCCAAAGCAAAATTGGGGGAAATTGAGAATGCTTTGTCTGGCGTCTGTTTACTCACAGGTGCTGGAAAAGTTTCCCGGTCCAGATCCTCGACACCAAGAGGCTGGTTGGTATCAAGGACGATTTAAGCTAGTCGATTTGAGGACCATAGGTCTATAGAATATTTTAAAGCTGCTTTTGATACTAATTGGTGAAGTTTGGGAAGGAGCTGCTCTAGAGTTAGTCGAGAAGAAAGACATATCGGCTAGACCAAGAGCACATGCGTGAATACCTGCAAACCCTCCTGGCCCTGAATCTGTTTAACTGAAACAATGCAATCCAGATCTTCCCAACAGCTGATTGGAAGGTTGGCCGTTTGGATGAAGTGATGGACCAAGACGGCATGCAGTGTTTATATTGAACACTCAGTCTTTGCCACATCTAGCAAAGTCCCAGGACCGTGTATGTTATGGCTTTCATTATATCCAAATGAAGGTATATAAAAACGACCAGCTAAACGATTCGGAAATTGACAATCCTCTGTCTGAATCCAGAAAAAAGTGGATCCTCTTGTCGAGGAGATACCAAAGATGCAGATATGGATAGACACCGTATGCGAAACGAGGTTTAGAAATAGCCAAATTCAAATATTGGGTATCTTTGGTCTACATGGGACATGATTGGGAGATGCCTCCATGTGCCATTAACACCTTATGGGACATGATAGGGAGATGCCTCCATGTGCCGTTAACACCTTAGTTGAGGAGTCATTGAAAACAAAGACAAAACTCATTATGGGATGTGATGCAAATGCGCATCATAGTATATGGGAAAGTGGTGACATTAATACGAGAGGAGAGTCACTCCTAGAGTTTATTTTGAGTAGTTTGCAATAGGGAAGATGCCCCAACCTTTGTAACTAACAACAGGCAAGAGGTTTTGGACGTCTCCTTGGCCTCGCAAGAATTGAATGAAATCTGAAATCTGATTGACTGATTGACAGGTTTAAGTGAATATAGCTTCTCAGATCAGTTTCAAATTTGATGTTCATACCACCAAGACCATATTTCTGCCAAATGTTAGAAATCTGATTGGAATAGGTATAGGGAATCTTTCAATATGATGATACCGGAAATACCAGAGACAAATATGAGCACTGTGCAAGATATCGAACACGCAGTGGAGAGTATTACTAAGGCCTTCAATATCACTGAAAGCTACATGCCCTAGAGGGAAGCCAAGGGGGAAAATCGACCACCATGGTGGTCTACGGAGTTAAGTAATATGAGGAAATCCTGCAGGAAGCTCTTTAACAAAGCAAAGTCCACCAGAGCTCCTGAAGATTGGGACGCTTACAGGAAGAATCTGAGAGGATACAAGCGAGAACTGAGAAAGTTTCAGCATAACTCTTGGAATGATTACTGCAGCAGTATTGAGAATACGTCTTAGGCTTCCAGACTACGGAAGGTACTAGCATCCACGAACTCCGCTCCAGGTTTCATTAAAACATCGGAGGGCAATTGGACAACATCCAGTGAGGAGACGCTGGAGGTTCTATTGGACACACATTTTCCTGGAAATCATACGGTTTACCCATGTTCTGGCGGTGCCACAGTTGCTCAGCGGTCGTTTCCCGTCGAGGAAATTGTATCGGAAACTAGAATAAAATGGGCGTTAAATAGCATTCAAATCCCCCGGACCTAATGGAATTACTCCGGCGGAGTTACAAGTAGTGACTAACAGAATCATCCCCTGGTTGTCGGCGATATGTAGGATGTATCAACTAAAGGTGGGTATTAAGTTCGAGTTTAAGGTGAGTACTATGTTCGTGTTTTTCACCAAAACACTAAATTAAAAGTGCAAAAATATATATGAAGACGATAACATTTTTATCAAGTCTCTTCAAATTATGGATGGAAAAGATCCAATGTATTGATTGCGAAACATTTAATATTTCAAAATTAATTGATTAAAAAAATAACCGTGAAAATAAGCTGGTTTTCAGCTTGAAAACTGAACATAGTACTCAGCTTTAGCCGCTAAAATCGTCATTTTTCACGATTACTTTTCTTTAATAATCCATTTTAAGAAATACAAACTTTGTGAAAATTTGCTTTAGGCGATTCCCCATCTAGATATAATAAAATTTGCAACAAATATGTATAACTTTATGCCTTTTTCTTACTGATTTAGTTTTCACTTTAGCGATTTTAGCGGCTAAACTCGAACTTAATACTCACCTTAAAGTGGAAAAGCATCTCACTCGAGTGCGAAGGATTTCTGGCCAATCAGCTTATCCTCATTCCTACTTAAGACTCTGGAGAGGATGATAGATATTTATTCTAGAACTGACGTCGATTCAAATTTGCTCTCGAAACGGCAGCATGCATTACATGAACTAGTCAGCTTTATTGAAAACTCACTATCTGTCAACGAATACACAATCGTGGCGTTTCTAGTAATCGAAGGGGCATTCCATAACATCCATCCGAGCTCGATATTAAATAGACTGACAACTCTGAATGTTGATCCAGGTATACTTAGGCTGTTAGACGAACTTCTAACAAAGAGACGTATATCAGCCACACTAGGACAAGTAAACATACAAAGGTATGTGAACAGAGGCGCTCCCCAAGGAGGAGTTCTATCACCTCTTCTTTGGAATGTTATTATAAACAACCTTCTGGTTTCCCTAGAAAAAGAAAGGATAAAAGTGGTGGCATACGCAGATGATGTGGCGCTAGCAGTCAGGAGAAAATTCCCCCCACAATCAGAGATATTATACGAAAGATAATAGTCTTGGGTTATGTCCTTCTAGAACTAGTCATGTACTGCATAGATCGCAAAACTCCCACGGGTAGCCCCATTTTCTTAGGGGGTATTGGAATTCAAATTCATTTTTCCAGTATGGATAATTTTGGCCATGAACGTGTCACTTTTTGTTGTAATGCGAAGTTCATTTTATTCCAGAAGAGATGGTTGAGTGAAACGAAGTTTTAGAGTTGCATTCTAAGCTATAGTCGAAGAAATGTTGCACAAAATATGAAAGACACATTTTTTAAACCGTAATTAATTTGTGCGCCAAATATGTTAAAAATGAACAGTCATAGCCGCCTAAATTTTGGTGGTGTCTTCTTACGTGACAAATAATTTAAAAAAAAAATATAAAATTCCTTAGTTATGGCTTTTTAGGAAATTTCAAATGACCATTTGAATCGAATATCACAACCAAACACAACACTTAAGAAATACACATATCGAAGATACACTCCATTACAAATTGAGTTAAAATAAGCGCCAGAACCCATGCTACAAAATCTTAAAGTTGCATAGTGATTGTATTTCTCTGTAACAATTCACACACTAATGACCCGTTTCTCAGTAAAAATTCACACACTAATGACCGGTGTCCCATCCTCCGTTTATTATTAAGCCGTGGGATCATCCAATTATAGTTTCATTAAGTATTCCAGTTTACTTTCAGGCTGTACACTTAAACCAGATTATTTATTAAGGCTCAGGAAGCACGGTGAAACCAATTTGATAATATCCCTGCCAGCATTTCAAAGTTCCATTTCAACCTCATCGTTACCACAGACTCGTAAATGTCACTTCAACCATCATGAAAAGGTACATCAAAAAGTACATGCAAGTAATTTGCCATCCCTACTGTTAAAAAAGCCATTTTTTTGTGAAACGCCAAGCGCAACCAGCTTGTTATATTTTAATTAAATAAAAACGAAAATAAAGTTCTGAAAACATAGATTATACGCTTAAAATTATGAAAGGTATATTGGTGAACAATTTGGTGATTTTCCAAATGGAATAAAGTGATTGTTTTTCAGATATTTTACAGACACGCTGCCTCTATGGAATAAAAACACTGGTTGATAGACGCAGCAACATGTAACTCGCTACTTGTAACTCAACATCATCATTAATGCCAAAAATTATGTTAAATGTAATGTGATAGTGGTATAAATGTTATATTTTTAAGAATGTGTAAATGTTTAATCAAATTAATAAATATCTAAACAAACGTGTTTTACTCGACCACAATGATTCTTTTACAACTATCTTAAAATGCACTTTTTCTGATTGTTTGGAGGGTCCCTTATTGGCGTCGTTCTAAATTGATCTATAAAGGCACCTAATAATTGCACTCATGCGAAACATTTTTGTAGTAACTTGGCGTGGTACAACTTCTCAATAGTGACGGCGCTTTTCCGACGAGTTTTTGATGTCGTATATGATTGTTTTCGACGTAGTGGGGATTCTCAAAAGAGTCCCCAAATTCAAAAAATGTTGGCAGGGATGTTTGATTGTTTTCGCATAGACCAATTAAAATAGAGACATACCTTGATAATTCACCATGGTGTTGTTTATTTGCAGTGCGCAGTCATTCCACTCAATTGCGCAGTCAAGTGACTCAATTTCTTTTTGGAAAACGAGAATTACCGTACAAATCAGTCAATTTGCATTACAAAAAAGATGTGGATGTATAGAATTTTACATGTTTTTCCAATATTTGGTGTTTCATCAAAAGAACAAAGAAACCAAATTAAAGCCAAATTTAAAAATCACTCAATTGCAGACGAAAACGAGCCATCTACAGTGTGCAGACAAACTACAGCGCTGTGAATTAACTTTCGTTGTCTATACCTTCCTTGGTCTATGGTTTTCGATAATGTGGTTTTGTGTGGTCTCAAAGCGTCTATGACATAGTTTAACTTTATTATTATTATGCGGTAATAGGGAGTACCAAAATTGCCTTTGAAATAGGTGTGAGGTAAAAATCATCCAAAAATGTGTCTGTTCTATTTTGAGAGCAAGTTCAGAAATGAACTTTTCCAATGAGTGAAAAATTGGGCTAATATTCAACGACGACCTCTCTTGCGTTTTGCCTGCAATGTAAGTGCGACATCTTGTTATACACATTTTTATTTGGGGTTTTTAACGAGATATGGCAATATAACAATTGTCGTCGTTAATTTGTTTCCAACTGGACGGCGTCAGCAATTTTAATCCGTCTTTGTTTTCCGGTTGAGAATAACAAAGTGTTGTGTTCTTTTGTTTTGCTGCGACGGAAATTTGTTTTTATGGTGTTCGCATTGAATAATTAGCTACAATTCCTATAAAAATCAAGTGCTAAAACACTGCCAACGTAACTAGCTGCATATAACATCAAAAAATATTTGGAATATCTGGGAGTTTATCCTTGAAAACTTAATATTTTCTATGTGGGGATTTGATTTGTCGTCGATGATGACATTGTCAAATACGATTTAAGAGAGTAAGGAAATTTGTAAGAGAGTGCAGAAGCATTTATTTGTTTTGAAAGAGAACAGGTGAATGCATTAAATCAAGTACCAAAATAGAGATGTGAATGTGATTGAAAATTAATACACCTACATCAAAACAAAGAATATGTATGTGTAGTTTTGTCTTTTAAAAGTATTGTTTGTTTGGCCCTCACACATCTAGGAAAGTTCCTACATGCCCGACCGACATAAAGTAAAAAAGTCATTCATGTCAATTTTGTTGCCATCAACATCTACTTCGGGTCACTTTTACATCTCTAGTATGCAATGATGGGTGGTAAACAAATTCTGCCCTACATATTTGTACTTCGTTGATTGAAGACTAATTATTTTTTTTTGTTTACTTTCTAAACAGAAATAGCAGCTGTTTGGTAAAAATCCTTTCATCTGCTATAGCTAAACGAATCTTTTTCGAAATTGCACAACTCGGGAATATTGATTATTGCTACGGCTGGCTAACAGCTGTCTGGGACTGGAGTATTTATTTGGTGTTAGCTGTCTTTGCGTCATTTTTTATTCTGGCTAACTTACCTTGGATTGCTGAACATCCTGTCGAATTATACAGGAAAAGTCCTAAACTTTATTATCTACGTTTACAGTGTATCGAAAAAATCGACCGTTTCATTGACTTGTACACCAATGTGTCACGAGCCATGGATAGTGTATTTGAATCATACTTAGGCCCTGATGGAGTATTGGCGGGGGCGGTGGTTGGGGCAGTAGCAGGAGCAACAGGAGAACCAGATGATATACCACAGATAAATACAACAGTGTGGATATTGGGGAAACGATACAATGCAATCCAAGAATTGGAATTGATACGTCGCGATGTACAAAGTCGTCTGTGGTGTACATATCGTCGAGGATTTGTTCCATTGGGAGAGCCTCAATTGACCACTGATAAGGGATGGGGTTGTATGTTGCGTTGCGGTCAAATGGTCTTGGCTCAGGCTTTGATTGATTTGCATTTAGGACGTGATTGGTTCTGGACACCAGAGACAAGAGATCAAACCTATTTGAAGATAGTGAATCGATTTGAAGACTCAAGGAAAAGTTATTTTTCTATACATCAAATTGCCTTAATGGGAGATTCGGAAGACAAAAAAGTGGGCGAATGGTTTGGTCCAAATACAGTGGCTCAGGTTCTGAAGTGAGATTAAAATATATACTAAGAATCTTCATAATCATAAGCTATAATTACATATCCTCTTTGCAGGAAACTGGTGCGCTATGATGACTGGTGTAGTTTAATGATTCATGTGGCCATGGACAGTACTATTGTTACTGATGATATTTGTAAGAAATTACGATTTCTATTATTTTTTATTTTTCAATTTCTATACAATTTTTTTCCTTCTAGTAAATCTTTGCCTTGAAAATCCCCAAAACGATGAAACTTGGAAGCCTTTACTACTCATTGTCCCTTTACGTTTGGGTTTAAGTGATATTAATCCAATTTATATAGGAGCTTTAAAAAGTTGCTTTGAATTGGTGGGATTTTGTGGCATGATCGGTGGTCGACCCAATCAAGCATTATATTTCATGGGTTATGTGGATGATGATGTCTTATTCTTGGATCCCCATACGACCCAACGATCTGGTTCAGTGGGCCAGAAAACATCACAAGATGAAATTGATTTTGATGCAACATTTCATCAGAGATATGCAGGCCGAATACAATTTACACAGATGGATCCATCATTGGCAGTGGTAAGTTGGAAAAAAAGTGTTCTTATTTTTTAGCAGCACTAAACGTAATAGTTCCGATTTGCAAAATATTCCTCTCGAACTACGAGGTATTTCGAAAACTTTTTATAGAAATAAAATTTTGACAAAATTGTCTATAGAAATAAAATTTTGGCAAAATTTTCTAAAGAAATAAAATTTTTGGCAAAATTTTCTATAGAAATACAATTTTTGGCAAAATTTTCTGTAGAAGTAAGAATTTGACAAAATTTTCTATAGAAATAAAATTTTGACAGAATTTTCTATAGAAATAAAATGTTGACAAAATTTTCTATAGAAATAAAATTTTGACAAAATTATCTATAGAAATAAAATTTTGACAAAATTATCTACAGAAATAAAATTTTGACAAAATTATCTATAGAATAAAATTTTGGCAAAATTTTCTATATAAATAAATATTTTGGCAAAATTTTCTATATAAATAAATTTTTTGGCAAAATTTTCTATAGAAATAAAAATTTGACAAAATTTTCTATAGAAATAAAAATTTTACAAAATTTTATATAGAAATAAAAATTTGACATAATTTACTATAGAAATAAAATTTTGACAAAACTTTCTATGGAAATAAAATTTTGACAAAGTTTTCAAGAGAAATAAAATGTTGACATAATTTAAGAAATAAAATTTTGACAAATCTTTCTATGGAAATAAAATTTTGACAAAATTTTCAAGAGAAATAAAATTTTGACAAAATTTCCTATAGAAATGAAATTTTGACAAAATTTTCTATAGAAATAAAATTTTTGGCAAAACTTTCTATGGAAATAAAATTTTGACAAAATTTTCAAGAGAAATAAAATTTTGATATAATTTACTATAGAAATAAAATTTTGACAAAACTTTCTATGGAAATAAAATTTTGACAAAATTTTCAAGAGAAATAAAATTTTGACAACATTTTCTATAGAAATGAAATTTTGACAAAATTTTCTATAGAAATGAAATTTTGACAAAATTTTCTATAGAAATAAAAGTTTTCTATACAAATAAAATTTTGACAAAATTTTCTATAGAAATAAAATTTTGACAAAATTTTCAAGATAAATAAAATTTCGACAAAATTTTCTATAGAAATGAAATTTTGACAAAATTTTCTATAGAAAGAAAATTTTGACAAACTTATCTATAGAAATAAAATTTTGACAAAATTTTCTATAGAAATAAAATTTTGTCAAAATTTTCTATAGAACAAAATTTGACAACATTTTCTATAGAAATAAAATTTTGACAAAATTTTCTATAGAAATAAAATTTTGTCAAAATTTTCTATAGAAATAAAATTTTGTCAAAATTTTCTATAAAAATAAAATTTTGACAACATTTTCTATAGAAATAAAATTTTGTCTAAATTTTCTATAAAAATAAAATGTTGACAAAATTTTCTATAGAAATAAATTGTTGACAATATTTTCTAGAGAAATAAAATGTTGACAAAATTTTCTATAGAAATAAAATTTTGACAACATTTTCTATAGAAATAAAATTTTGACAAAATTTTCTACAGAAATAAAATTTCTACAAAATTTTCTGTAGAAATAAAAATTTGACAAAATTTTCTGTAGAAATCAATATTTTAACAAAATTTTCTATAGAAATAAAAATTTTACAAAATTTTCTATTAAAATAAGATGTTGACTAAATTTTCTATAGAAATAAAATGTTGACAAAATTTTCTATATAAATATATAAAAAATTATATTAAAGAAATATTTGCATATTTTTCACTTTTGTCTCCCTATTAACTATGTTCTTTTATTTATTACTTAATATGTAATAATTACAAATAATTACAATTACTTAATATGTAATAATTACAAATCATACACAAGGTCGTGGGTTCGATTCCTGCTACGACCGAACACCAAAAAGTTTTTCAGCGGTGGATTATCCCACCTCAGTAATGCTGGTGACATTTCTGAGGATTTCAAAGCTTCTCTAAGTGGTTTCACTGCAATGTGGAACGCCGTTCGGACTGGGCTATAAAAAGGAGGTCCCTTGTCATTGAGCTTAACATGGAATCGGGCAGCACTCAGTCATAAGAGAGAAGTTCACCACTGTGGTATCACAATGGAATGAATAGTCTAAGTGAGCCTGATACATCGGGCTGCCACATAACCTAACCTAACCATAATAAAAAATATATAATTTAAATTATTTTTTTTTTTCTGACTATGCCTTCTTTAATTTTATTCTCATTTCAGTGCTTCCTGTGTAAAACTCGTATTTCCTTTGACATTCTGATGGAAGATCTGAAAACAAAAGTTCTCACAGCTAGTACCCCCATATTTGAAATTACGAAAACGAGATCTCCCGAATGGGTACCCAGCATGCCAGGTATTATGCCTTCAATTCTCAATACTACTACATATCATTTTTATCCTTCTGTAAATACAACAAACAACTGGGAGGAACAACAACAAGGGAGAACTAGCAATAATTGTAATAATACAAATAATAATAACAACAACAATAGTTGTTATAATTCATTTGAAGAATTTCTTGGCTCCAGTGAATTGAGTACATCCTCCTCGTTTCAAACAATTGGTATCAACTCAGATGATTTGGCTAGTTTTAGTTCTCGTCAACGTGCTATAAGTTGTGGCGATACTGAAGGTTTTTGTTGCATATATTATTTCTGTTTTTTGTTTGCTTGCTTTTAGAAAAGATTTGGCTTTAAATCTCGACGGTTGTTTTTTTTATTTTGGTAAACCATAAAATGAGTACAGTAGACACAAAACAGATTTTTTATGATATACCAGAATTTAATTCATATATTATATCTGAAAAGACAATATTAAACTTTTTTCTATTTCATTTTCTCTTTATAGATTTCGAAAAACTAAGTCAGTCTTCTTTGGATCCCTTGAGACGTCGTAATTGTTGTGATGAAGATGGGGGCTCTGATGATGATTTCGAAATTATTACATAGTTCATAAGCCATGCTCCACTATCCTTTTATATTGAGTTTTAATTGCTCCAATCACAATATGTATATTTATTTTATTTTTCTTATAACGATTTGAATTGAATAATTGAGTGCTGGAGCTTTCCCAGGGTTGACCTTTGAATTTTTTTTTTAACATCATTTATGTCCTCAACTGATTTTTTCGTATATTAATTAGAAATTTAGCTTTTAATTCTAGAGTGATTAAGGAAAAGAAATTACATGTATGTATATTTAGTCTCAATTCCCGTTTCTTTTTGTATAAAAAAATAAAATAAAATAATAAATTTATTACTTAATGCTTAGTCTACAAACTAAGTGGGCCCGTATCATTTGAGAAAACCGTTTTTAAAATCTTGGTCTGCAAGAAGGTCGTTAAAATCGAATTTTGTTGACTCGATTATATCTAATACTACTAATTTATAGTGAGGGATTCCATTGGTACACATTTTGGTATTTTTATCTGGTTTTTGAATTTATTTTTTTATTTATTTATGTAAATATAACTGATTCCAATGTTAGTCAATTTAAAGAAACTTAATTGTCAATGAAATTTGTTAGTAGACACATAAAAATCATAAAACAAAACTTCTCAAAATGGAAAGCAATCACTGTTACGGCCATTTTCATGTAGCTCAGTTAGGCTTTAACTGCCAGTTAACAGAAAGAAAAATGGAAATATCTTTTCTTCGGTTAACTTTAACTGAAAAATTTTCAGCAGTTAAGTTTCCAACTGGCATATGGAATATATACGCGAGATGACAGATATGTAGATATCACGGTTTAAAAGTTCGTTAGCTAACGTAGCACTAACGGAGCTTCATGAAAATGGGGGTTAGTCAGTTTAAAATTTGGTTAGCTAATATTGCACCAACGGAGTTTCATAATGATTAAAATAAATAACTTTTTAGCAGTTATTCGATACTTTTTCTTTTGGGTGCAATTAAGTCCGTTCTCACTATTTCAACAAAACAAAACTTTTGCGCCAACATATTATTATTTTCATATTAAAAATAACAAATTCTCTCTGAGTGTATTCAAATCTAGTAAGATTACAATTGATACTAATCTTTAAATGGTGCAATATTTTTATTGAATTTCTCACCTTAAATGGATATAAATTATGGGCTCCACATTGCCACACGATAGGCATCTATGGGGTATTATCACTAAATCGTCAAGCAAACACACCCTCTCGGTACCTTTCAATAAATACTCGTTTATTTATGATACAAATTGCTTTATTACAACACGATAGGAAAACAAAAACTGGAAATGAATGGAACCACCAATCACTTCTTGCTTAACGAAAAAAAATCTCGGACTGGGTTTCAATTGCTTTTGATCCATTATAGGATTGGGGAAGTATTTTAGGTTCGGTATAATGTTTGTAAAACATGGAAAATATAAATAAATAAGATTTTGACAAAATTTTCTATAGAAATACAATTTTGACAAAATTTTCTATAGAAATACAATTTTGACAAAATTTTCTATAGAAATAAATTTTTAACAAAATTTTCTATAACAATAACATGTTTGGCAAAATTTCCTATAGAACTAAAATTTTGACAAAATTTTCTATAGCAATAACAAAATTTTCTATAAAAATAAAATTTTGGCAAAATTTTCTATAGAAATACAATTTTAACAAAATTTTCTATAGAAATAAAATTTTGACAAAATTGTCTATAGAAATAAAATTTTGACAAAATTTTCTATAGAAATAAAATTTGGACAAAATTTTCTATAGAAAAATTTTGTCAAAGTTTTCTAAAAAACTAAAAATTTTGGCAAAATTTTCTATAGAAGTAAAACTTTGACAAAATTTTCTATAGAAATAAAATTTTGGCAAAATTTTCTATAGAAGTAAAACTTTGACAAAATTTTCTATAGAAAAAAATTTTTGACAAAATTTTCTATAGAAATAAAATTTTGAAAAATTTTCTAAAGAAATAAAATTTTGACAAAATTTTCTAAAAAAAATAAAAATTTTGGCAAAATTTTCTATAGAAGTAAAATTTTGACAAAATTTTCTATAGAAATAAAATTTTGACAAAGTTTTCTATAGAAATAAAGTTTTTGGCAATGTTTTCTATGGAAATAAAATTTTTGGCAAAATTGTCTATAGAAATGAAATGTTTGGCAAAATTTTCTATAGAAATAAATTGTTTTGGCAAAATTTTCTATAGAAATAAATTTTTTGGCAACATGTTCTAAAGGAATAAAGTGTTGACAAAATTTTCTAAGAAATAAAATTTTGACACAATTGTCTATAGAAGTAAAATTTTTGGCAAAATTTTCTATAGAAATAAAATTTTTGCAAAATTTTCTAAAGAAATAAAATGTTGAAACAATTTTCTATAGAAATAAAATTTTGACAAAATTGTGTACAGAAGTAAAATTTTTGGCAAAATTTTCTGTAGAAATAAAATTTTTGCAAAATTTTCTATAGAAACAAAATTTGGCAAAATTTTCTATAGAAATAAAAGTTTGACAAAATTTTCTATGGAAATAAAAGTATGACAAAATTTTCTATAGAAATAAAATTTTGACAAAATTTTCTATAGAAATTAAATTTTGACAAAACTTTCTATAGAAATAAAATTTTGAGAAAATTTTCTATAGAAATAAAATTTTGAGAAAATTTTCTATAGAAATAAATTTTTGAAAAAATTTTCTGTACAAATAAATTGTTTTGGCAAAATTTTCTATAGAAATAAATTTTTTGGCAACATATTCTAAAGAAATAAAATGTTGACAAAGTTTTCTATAGAAATAAAATTTTTACAAAATTGTCTATAGAAATAAAATTTTGACAAAATTGTCTATAGAAATAAAATTTTGTCAAAATTTTCTATATAAATAAAATTTTGACAAAATTTTCCATAGAAATAAAATGTTGACAACATTTTCTACAGAAATAAAATGTTTGGCAACATTTCCTATAGAAATAAAATTTTGACAACATTTTCTATAGAAATAAAATTTTGTCAAAATTTTCTATAGAAATAAAATTTTTGGCAAAGTTTTCTATAGAAATAAAATTTTAGCAAAATTTTCTGTAGAGATAAAATTTTTGCAAAATTTTCTATAGAAATAAAATTTTGGCAAAATTTTCTGTAGAAATAAAAGTTTGACAAAATTTTCTATGGAAATAAAAGTATGACAAAATTTTCTATAGAAATAATATTTTGACAAAATTTTCTATAGAAATAAATTTTTTGGCAACATGTTCTAAAGAAATAAAATGTTGACAAAGTTTTCTATAGAAATAAAATTTTGACAAAATTGTCTATAGAAATAAAATTTTGACAAAATTGTCTATAGAAATAAAATTTTGTCAAAATTTTCTATATAAATAAAATTTTGACAAAATTTTCGATAGAAATAAAATGTTGACAACATTTTCTATAGAAATAAAATGTTTGGCAACATTTCCTATAGAAATAAAATTTTGACAAAATTTTCTATAGAAATAAAATTTTTGGCAAAGTTTTCTATAGAAATAAAATTTTTGGCAAAATTATCTATAGAAATAAAATTTTGACAAAATTATCTATAGAAATAAAATTTGACAAGATTTTCTATAGAAATAAAATTTTGACAAAATTTTCTATAGAAATAAAATTTGATCAAAATTTTCTATAGAAATAAAATTTTGACAAAATTTTCTATAAAAAAAAATGTTTGTCAAAATTTTCTATGGAAATAAAATTTTTGGCAAAATTTTCAATAGAAATAAATTTTTGACAAAATTTTCTATAGAAAAATTTTGACAAAATTTTCTAAAAAACTAAAAATGTTGGCAAATTTTTCTATAGAAGTAAAATTTTGACAAAATTTTCTATAGAAGTAAAATTTTGACAAAGTTCTTTATTGAAATAAAATTTTTGGCAAAGTTTTCTATAGAAATAAAATTTTTGGCAAAATTGTCTATACAAATACACAAAATTTTCTATGGAAATAAAATTTTGGCAAAATTTTCTTAGAAATACAATTTTGACAAAATTTTTTATAGAAATAAAAATTTTGACAAAATTTTGTATAGAAATAAAATTTTGGGAAAAATTTTCTGTAGAAAAAAACTGTGGCAAAATTTTCTGTAGAAATAAAATTTTGGCAAAATTTTCTGTAGAAATAAAATGTTGGCAAAATTTTCTATAGAAATAAAATTTTGTCAACATTTTCTATAGAAATAAAATTTTGACAAAATTTTCTGTAGAAACAAAATTTTGGCAAAATTTTCTGTAGAAATAAAATTTTGGCAAAATTTTCTGTAGAAATAAAATGTTGGCAAAATTTTCTATAGAAATAAAATTTTGTCAACATTTTCTATAGAAATAAAATTTTGACAAAATTTTCTATAGAAATAAAATTTTGACAAAATTTTCTATAGAAATAAAATTTTGACAAAATTTTCTATAAAAATAAAATTTTGACAAAATTTTCTATGGAAATAAAATTTTGACAAAATTTTCTATAGAAATAAAAGTTTGACAAAATCTTCTATAGAAATAAAATTTTGTCAAAATTTTCTATAGAAATAAAATTTTGGCAAAATTTTCTATAAAAATAAATTTTTACAAAGATTTCTATAAAAATAAATTTTTACAAAAATGTCTATATATTCAATATCTTTAAACATTTAAATTTTCGTATTATCCATTCCATTTGTCAAAGCCCATTGTAAGTTTGATATAATTCTTCAAAATAAGTTTTTTTTTTAATTTGGTAAAATTTTCTTCAAATTTGGTAGATTTGGTACGAGTGGCAACCGTTTTCACATCCCTGCTGGAGGGTATATGAGCTTCGGTTTAGATCACCTTAGAGTTGTTCCTGTTGTCTACTAATTAATATTAATTTCTTATAATTTGTTCATAATTTTTTTGTTTGATCAAACAAGAACATTTGAATATGATAATAAAAAAAAAAACAGTTGTGGCATGCTTTGGTATTTTGCCGGGTTTTCAAACTTCTTTTACGAAATGGCTAAAGGCGACAATTGGTCATAGATTTCACATGGCAACTTGCTTTCATTTGCATATTTTTAAATTACAAAGATTTTAATGGTAATAGTTGTGACCCTCAATATTATTACAGTTTTGTAAATATCCCTCATCCTCCCTCATATTGGCAAGCGCGCATATATATATTTATCGGTATTATATATGGCTATCATTGGCTGGTAGTGACTTAGTGGCTGATAAGTGACCACACCTAAAATATAATCGACACCCTGACTATACTTTTACATTTTGTCGCCTATGATTGAATAACAATGCAGGCAAGTGGCAGTTGTGTTTGCCATTGGCCACCGAATGTTGCTATTGAAACAGCTTATTTTTTAATATTAATAATTGAGACAGAACAAAATTTTATATGGCCCACCACCACCAAGGTTTTAATGGCCACAAATGGGGTTGGGTAGTAGTTATGGTCAAATTCATGGCTTTCTGCAACATTTCAATGTACTAATTAAGCCTCTTTGTTATTGGCTTTCAGCTTTCAATGTTGATTCATTGAAACGGTAGTTGCCTATTAATATGTTAATAAATCGATTTAATTTAGATCCTATTTGAGGGAAGTTATCGCTTGCATTATACACTCAAAGAAAGTATGTTCTACAAAGTAGTGGCAAAGAAAAAGTGAAATATTTGTACAAAATTTATTTAGACAAAGCCTCCCGTTTTTCGGGAGGTTCGAATGTAATTTACATTGGGTTTAGTGAACTACCCGAATTTATTCTGATAATTGGTTGATAGTTTTGCTGCAAGTAGAGGATGCTGATGAGGAATGTGGTAATTCCGAAACGGCTGTCCATCCAACCATCTTGCAGTCTGTTCGTTTCCTCTGTTGGTTAAGCTATTCTTGTAGTTTAGTCAACGCAATGGTTTTAAGCTGAAATCAAACCAACAAATATGATTGAAGAACAAACCAACAATAAAAAAGAAATAAAATTTGTACAAAATTGTCTATAGGAATAAATTGCTGACAAAATTTTCTATGGAAATAAAATTTTGACAAAATTTTCTATAGAAATAATATTTTGACAAAATTTTCTATAGAAATAAAATTTTGACAAAACTTTCTATAGAAATAAAATTTTGACAAAATTTTCTATAGAAATAAAATTTTGACAACGTTTCTATAGAAATAAAATTTTGACAAAATTTTCTATAGAAATAAAAAGTTGACAAAATTTTCTATAGAAATAAAATTTTGACAAAATTTGCTATAGAAATAAAATTGTGACAAAATTTTCTATAGAAATAAAATTTTTACAAATTTTTCTATAGAAATAAAATTTTGACAAAATTTTCTATAGAAATAAAATTTTGACAACGTTTCTATAGAAATAAAATTTTGACAAAATTTTCTATAGAAATAAAAATTTGACAAAATTTTCTATAGAAATAAAATTTTGACAAAATTTGCTATAGAAATAAAATTTGCAAAATAAGATTGTTTTATTTGGTAAACTTTTCTCCAAACTTTGATTGATTGAGATGGCTATTATGCGATAGACCAAGAATGGAAGTGAACCTCTATTCTTAATTGACGCATAATGAGTGCGATTGTCCTGAGTCCTGTGGGAACGTTCAGGATCTGCGGCCCAAAAATGTGTCTGCTCAGGGCTTCAATACTGCCTTAAGGATATTTTCTTATTCGGCATTTATTTTGACCCCAGCGGCCATTGGCCATTAAGGCAGCACATACCATTACCATTTTACAAAATTACCTATAAAAATAGAATTTTGACAAAATTTTCTATAGAAATAAAAAAAAAAACAAAATTTTCTATAGAAATAAAATTTTGACAAAATTTTCTACAGAAATAAATTTTTTACCAAAGTCTGTATAGAAATAAAGCTTTGACAAAAAAATTCTATAGAAATAAAATTTTGACAACATTTTATATGGAAATAAAATTTTGACATTTTCTACAGAAATAAAATTTTTACCAAAATTTGTATAGAAATAAAGTTTTGACAAACATTTTCTATAGAAATAAAATTTTAACAAAATTTTCTATAAAAATACAGTCTTGACAAAATTTTCTACGAAAATAAAATTTTGACAAAATTTTCTATTAAAATAAAATTTTTATGGAAATAAAATTTTAACAAAATTTTCTATAGAAATAAAATTTTGTCAGAAATTTTTATAGAAATAAAAGTTTTGACAAAAAATTTTAATGCAAATAAAATTTTGACAAAATTTCCTACAGAAATAAAATTTTTACCAAAATTTGTATAGAAATAAAGTTTTGACAAACATTTTCTATAGAAATAAAATTTTAACAAAATTTTCTATAGAAATAAAATTTTAACAACATTTTCTATAGAAATAAATTTTTGACAATGTTGTCTATGGAAATAAAATTTGGACAAAATTTTCTATAGAAACAAAATTTTGACAAACTTTTCTATAGAAATAAAATTTTAACAAAATTTTTTCTAGAAATAAAATTTTAACAAAAGTTTCTATAGAAATAAAATTTTAACAAAATTTTCTCTAGAAATTAAATATTGACCAAATTTTCTCTAGAAATTAAATTTAAAAAAAAATTTTCTAGAAATAAAATTTTGACCAAATTTTCTATAGAAATAAAATTTTAACAAAATTTTCTATAGAAATTAAATTAAAAAAAAAATCTAGAAATAAAATTTTGACCAAATTTTTTCTAGAAATAAAATTTTGATAAAATTTTCTATAGAAACAAAATTTTGACAAACTTTTCTATAGAAATAAAATTTTGACAAAATTTCCTATAGAAATAAAATGTTTATAAAATTTTCTATAGAAACAAAATTTTGACAAACTTTTCTATAGAAATAAAATTTTGACAAAATTTTCTATAGAAATAAAATTTTGACAAAATTTTCTATAGAAATAAAATTTTGCAAAATAAGATTGTTTTATTTGGAGTTTTTTTTTGGTAAACTTTTCTCCAAACTTTGATTGATTGAGATGTCTATTGTGCGATAGACCAAGAATGGAAGTGAACCTCTATTCTTAATTGACGCATAATGAGTGCGATTGTCCTGAGTCCTGTGGGAATGTTCAGGGTCTGCGGCCCAAAAATGTGTCTGCTCAGGGCTTCAATACTGCCTTAAGGATATTTTCTTATTCGGCATTTATTTTGACCCCAGCGGCCATTGGCCATTAAGGCAGCACATACCATTACCATAGGCGGCGCTGGAATTCTCTGCTAGCCAATCGAAGGTGTACATTTTCAGGTGGCCTCTTTGGCAAGTAACCCCGAACATTTTCTTTGTTCACAAACTGCTCGATTTGGAATGGTTTCTAATCGGAGAAAAGCGAATTCGGTAACTGACCACTTTCATGCAAGCGAAGCAACTTCGCTCTTTTTCAACCAACTTTTTTGTACATCTCTCGTATTGCACCCATTCTCCCGATATTTTCATCTCAGGAGCAAGTTTTATATGTGGATTGGATTTTGATCATAATTGGATCGTTTCTGGTGTTGTTTTTGTCCATTTTTAGGATGCGATGCAATACTGTCGGTATCCAGGGTTGGCCTATTGCAAACTATTATCAAAATTTTATTTCTATAGAAAATTTTGTCAATATTTTATTTCTATAGAAAATTTTGTCAAAATTTTATTTTTATAGAGAATTCTGGCAAAATTTTATTTCTATAGAAAATTTTGTCAAAATTTTATATCTATAGAAAATTGTGTCAAAATTTTATTTCTATCGAAAATTTTTTCTATAGGAAACTTTGTCAAAATTTTATTTATGTAGAAAATTTTATTTCTATAGAAAATTTTGTCAAAATTTTATTTATATAGAGAATTTTGTTAAAATTTTGTCAAAATTTTATTTCTATAGATAATTTTGTCAAAATTTTATTTCTATAGAAAGTTTTGTTAAAATTTTATTTCTATAGAAAATTTTGTCAAAATTTTAATTCTATAGACAATTTTGTCAAAATTTTATTTCTAGGGAGAATTTTGTTAAAATTTTATTTCTATAGAAAATTTTGTCAAAATTTTATTTCTATAGAAAATTTTGTCAAAATTTTATTTCCATACAAAATTTTGTCAAAATTTTATTTCTATAGAAAATTTCGTCAAAATTTTATTTCTATAGAAAATTTTGTCAAAACTTTATTTCATTCGTTCGGTTTTGTTCTTTAATCATTGTTGTTGTTTTTTTGATTTCAGCTTAAAACCATGCATTGACTAAACTACAAGTGTAGCTTAACCAACAGAGGAAAATAATGTTTGTCAAATTTATTTGGGCAAAGCCCTATAGACTGCAAGATGGTTGGATGGACGCACGTTTCGGAATTACCACATTACTCATCAGCATCCTCTACTTGCAGCAAAACTATCAACCAATTATCAGAATAAATTCAGGCAGTTAATTAAACCCAACAATGAACCACACTTGAATCTTCCGAAAAAGGTTTTACATTTTATTTCTATAGAAAATTTTGTCCACATTTTATTTCTATAGAAAATTTTGTCAAAATTTTATTTCTATAGAAAATTTTGTCAAAATTTTATTTCTATAGAAAATTTTGTCAAAATTTTATTTCTATAGAAAACTTTGTCAAAATTTTATTTCTGTAGAGAATGTTGTCAAAATTTTATTTCTATAGAGAATGTTGTCAAAATTTTATTTCTATAGAGAATGTTGTCAAAATTTTATTTCTATATAAAATTTTGTCAAAATTTTATTTCTATAGAAAATTTTGTCAACATTTTATTTTTATAGAAAATTTTGTCAACATTTTATTTCTATAGAAAATTTTGTCAACATTTTATTTCCATAGAAAATTTTGTCAATTTTTTTTGTATATAGAAAATTTTTTCACATATTATTTCTATAGAAAATTTTGTCAAAATTTTAATTCTATAGAAAATTTTGTCATCATTTACATTTTATTTCTATAGAAAATTTTGTCCACATTTTATTTCTATAGAAAATTTTTTCCACATTTTATTTCCATAGAAAATTTTGTCAAAATTTTATTTCTATAGAAAATTTTGTCAAAATTTAATTTCTATAGAAAACTTTGTCAAAATTTCATTTCTGTAGAGAATGTTGTCAAAATTTTATTTTTATAGAGACTGTTGTCAAAATTTTATTTCTATAGAAAATTTTGTCAACATTTTATTTCTATAGAAAATTTTGTCAATTTTTTTTGGTATATAGAAAATTTTTTCACATATTATTTCTATAGAAAATTTTGTCAAAATTTTATTTCTATAGAAAATTTTCTCATCATTTTATTTCTATAGAAAATGTTGTCAAAATTTTATTTTTAAAGAAAATTTGTGAAAATTTTATTTCTTTAGAAAATTTTGTGAAATTTTATTCCTATAGAAAATTTTGTGAAAATTTCATATATATAGAAAATTCTGTCAAAATTGTATTTCTATAGAAAAACAGTGCTGTTTAAATCCGTGTTGCCAAAATAATAAATAAACAAATCACCTTTTTATACCCACCACCATAAAATGGTGACGGGGGTATAATAAGTTTGTTATTCCGTTTGTAACACATCGAAATATCGATTTCCGACTATATAAAGTATATATATTCTTGATCAGGGAGAAATTCTAAGACGATATAACGATGTCCGTCTGTCCGTCTGTCTGTCTGTCTGTCTGTCGTAATCACGCTACAGTCTTCAATAATGAAGCTATCGTGCTGAAATTTTGCACAAACTCGTCTTTTGTCTGCAGGCAGGTCAGGTTCGAAGATGGGCTATATCGGTCCAGGTTTTGATATAGTCCCCATATAAACCGACCTCCCGATTTTACTTCTTGGGCTTATAGAAACCGCAGTTTTTATTCAATTTATCTGAAATTGGAAATCTAGAGGTATTGTAGGACCACAAATACGTGTGCCAAAAATTGTGAGTATCGGTCCATATTTTGGTATAGCCCCCATATAGACCGATCTCCCGATTTTACTTCTTGGGCTTATAGAAACCGCAGTTTTTATTTAATTTACCTGTAATTGGAAATCTAGAGGTATTGTAGGACCACAAATACGTGTGCCAAAAAGTTTGAGTATCGGTCCATGTTTTGGTATGGTCCCCATATAGACCGATCTCCCGATTTTACTTCTTAGGCTTATAGAAACCGCAGTTTTTATTTAATTTACCTGTAAAGGGAAATCTAGAGGTATTGTAGGACCACAAATACGTGTGCCAAAAATTGTGAGTATGGGTCTATGTTTTGGTATGGTCCCCATATAAAACGACCTCCCGATTTGGGGTCTTGGGCTTATAGAAACCGTAGTTTTTATCCAATTTGTCTGAAATTGGAAATCTAGAGGTATTTTCGGGTCATAAAGAGGTGTGCCGAAAACGGTGAGTATCGGTCCATATTTTAGTATAGCCCCCATGAGAACAATCTCCCGATTTAACTCCTTGGGTTTCTAGAAACCGTAGTTTTTATCTGATTTGCCTGAAATTGTAAATATTCTGGTATTTTAGGCTCACAAAAACGTGTATCGGATTAAGTTTTTATCGGTCCATTTGGTAATGCCTCCATATAGACCGACTTCACTTCTTGAGGGTGTAGAAGGCGCACTAATCATGAAAATTGTTTGAAACTCAATGTAAAATTTCCAGATTTTACTTCTACAGATTTAAGATTTCAAATCAAGACGTTATTTTATAATTTTCTTGCACACTTACAAGAGATGTTAATGATTCCTCTAAAACTCAAACAAAAGTGGTTCTTATAAATCCAGAATCTGATATAGTCCTCATAGGTGAAATCTTTAAATTTATCTTCGGAAAGTGTCCTCAAGCCCTCCTGAAATTTCAAAGGAAACCCTAATATTTGGTTCATGGTGGTGGGTTTTTATGATTCGTCCCGGCCGAACTTAGCAGTAAATCGATTACCTGTACGATCACTCTAATACCCATGTAATCTTTCATAATTCTAGAGTAATTTTTCATATTTATTTAGAACAATATAGAAAATGTCTTGCATTAGAAATCGAAATTTATGATATTATAAAAATTCAATTGCATATTGCATAACTCAAAGTGATTGTATATTACTTTAAACACAATCGAATTTATAACAGGACAACAAAAGCAACAACCACCCCCAAAGAAACGATAATGCTAAATTCACATTGAATATAAACCATAAATTATTCTAAGAAAATCTATTAACCATTCTCCGTAAAACCAATTGGGCTGATTAGATTTTAATTTAAAATTTACATAGGAGTTGACTGTTACAAATATGTATTGTATGAAGGCGCCGTTTGTGGTCGCCTAAGTTCAAGATCAAGAGTATTAGATTCACATGGCGTGGTCGTTTTATTTAATAGAATGGCATGGCTTTTACCAAAGATTTGGTTCGATTTAACTTTTAGCCATTAATGATATTGAAAACGGAGAAAAAAATGAAGTTTAATTATTATTATGCCCATGTCTCTATCTCTAACTTTGTGAATGGGGGAGGTGTGATATTTTCCATTTAAGGAGTGTTTGAACAAGCACTAATGCCCCATGGTAACCTCATGTTAAGAGATATGTAATCATTCGATTCTATTAAATCGATTAAGTATGTGTTGAATATTATTAATAAGGCTAATTAATTAGTTTGTAATGATTGTGTGTGGAGATACCAGAGTTAAGATAACAACAACAAGAATATGATTAACAATTGGTGTTAAATATTAATCCATTGAATTGAAAAATGTTGGTTTTAGATGGAAATTAATTAAAATTTATTGATAATTGTTTTTCACGTGGTACACATGAAAAAAAATCTTATTTGGGTTCAAAGATTTTGATCTTCATTTAAGGTTTGGATGGTATAGATTACATTGAATTGAAATAATAAAAACCTAGCAAAAAAAGCGTCGCCAAAAAAGTAATGAAAATATTCTTTTTGGATCCTAGAGTGGTGCAAAATTGACGCAGAAGCGAATTTAACAGGGGCTTGTCATAGGACGGAAGTCCTCCATTTCAACAGCCGTTGCACTGAAGTTGCATCACTTTTTTAGGTGTGATCCGAATTCAATGTTTTGGATGTAAATTAAAAAATTCTATGATATTTTGTCAAATAAATAATTTTTATAATTTTTTTTAATGTAATCTAACGCCTGTCTGAAACGTTTGACTTCAAATATTTTCAAAAATGCACAATTTTTTCAGATTGGATTTAGTATTTTTTTCGAGAAAATTTAAATAATTTGTACCATTTTATGAATTCTTACTCTGTTTTTAACCTATTTGAAACAAAAAAGTTAACATTACCCTTAAAAAATATGAAAAAAAAACAAGTTATAAAAAATTGAATTAAAAGAACTTCTTGTGTAGTTAAAATAAAACATATCATTTGGAGTACATCTTCTGGAAGTGCTTTTAAAGTTGTGCCTTTGGAAGAACTTCCAAATTTTTTTGCTGGGAATGTGAAAGGCGCTAGTTGTAAATCTACATGAAAATATTTCTATGAATATTAGAAGGGCTAAAAATCTATGTCCACGCCTATAACGGGGTCCTAGTCTCAGGGATTCTGTTTTTACACTAATGATGATTTTATTATTGATTCGAAGAAGCCAAGAATTTCAGTAAAGATACATTTAGGACACAAATCTTCTTTAAATTTGGGTTTTGAATACATACTTGATACTAAGGGTAAATTTTATAACTATTCGTTTTTTTCTCGTTTACTCTGATTAAGAAAAGTTTTTACGACAACATCAATTTCCAAATGCAGGTTGACCTTAGTTGACCAACAAAATTTTCTTTCATGCAAAGATATCCATTTTGAAGGCGAAATATTTAAATATAATGATAAAACTACTTTAGTAAAAAGTTTATCGACTTTTGGACAAATACACACAACAGTTGTTTTTCTGATTCAATCACGAAATTAATTGATCCAATTAAGTTTTTAATTCAAATGTATTCAACCACAGAAATGATAGTATCAATTAAAAAATTGATTGAAAGCCAATTACAAAATTTATTGATCCAACTAAAAAATTAATTGATATTATTATTTTTTGTGTTTGATTTTTGTTTCAATTAACAATTTGTTGAATCAGTTAAATTTTTAATTGAATAGTTTTTAAAACTCAATTAAGACTTTAATTGGAAACAATTTCGTGAATTTTTTTTCTGTGAAGTAAACACTTTATATCAGAGAAATGGTCTCCTATGCTAAGCAAAAATCAAAAAGGACAAGTATATAAGGCTGTAAGTTCGGCCAGGCCGAATCTTATGTACCCTCCACCATGGATTGCGTAGAAACTTCTACGAAAGAATGTCATCCCCAATCGAATTACTTGGGTTGTGGTATCTTAAAACTTCTTAACATAGTTTTCTAAATTGTGAGTTAGTCCATACGTGGTATATATTAGACAAAAAAGTTATGTATAGTTGTCTACAAATAATTACGAATCGATATGTACTTTTTGCACGGTACGTAGAGAGCCAGAATTGAAATATGGGGGTCGCTTAAATGGGGGCTATATACAATTATGAACTTGATATGGACCAATTTTTGTGTGATTGGGGATCAATTTATCTGAGGGCCATATATAGCTGTAGACCGATATGGACCTAGTTAGGCATGGTTGTTAACGACCATATACTAGCACAATGTACCAAATTTCAACTCACTCGGATGAAATTTGCTCCTCCAAGAGGCTCCAAAACCAAATCTCGGGATCGGTTTATATGGGGCTATGTATGATTATGGACTGATATGGACCACTTTTGGCATGGTTGTTAAATATCATATACTACCACCACGTACCAAATTTCAAGCAGATCGGATGAATTTTGCTTCTCCAAAAGGCACCGGAGGTCTATGGGAGCTATATATAATTATGGACTGAACCAATTCCTGCATGGTTGTTGGATACCATATACTAACATCACGTACCAAATTTCAACCAAATGGGAAGAATTTTGCTCTTCCAAGGGGCTCTGGAGGTCAAATCTGGGATCGGTTTATACGGGGCCTATATATAATTATGGGCCGATATCGACCAATTTTTACATGTGAGTTTGAGGCCATATATTAACACCACGTACCAAATTTTAACTGAATCAAATGAATTTTGGTCTTCCAAGAGGCTCCGTAGGTCAAATCTGGTGATCGGTTTATATGGGGGCTATATATAATTATGGACCGATGTGGACAAATTCCTGCATGGTTGTTAGAGACCATATACTAACACCATGTACAAAATTTCAGCCGGATCGGATGAAATTTGGTTCTCTTAGCGGCCTCGCAAGCCAAATCGGGGGATCGGTTTATATGGGGGCTATATATAATTATGAACCGATGTGGACCAATTTTTCCATGGTTGTTATAGACCATATACTAACACCATGTACCAAATTTCAGCCGGATCGGATGAAATTTGCTTCTCTTATAGGCCTCGCAAGCCAAATCGGGGGATCGGTTTATATGGGGGCTATATATAATTATGGGCCGATGTGGATCAATTTTTGCGTGGTTGTTAGAGACCATATACTAACACCATGTACCAAATTTCAGCCGGATCGGATGAAATTTGCTTCTCTTAGAGGCCTCGCAAGCCAAATTTGGGGGTCGGCTTATATGGGGGCTATACGTAAAAGTGGACCGATATGGCCCATTTGCAATACCATCCGACCTACATCAATAACAACTACTTGTGCCAAGTTTCAAGTCGATAGCTTGTTTCTTTCGTAAGTTAGCGTGATTTCAACAGACGGACGGACGGACATGCTCAGATCGACTCAGAATTTCACCACGACCCAGAATATATATACTTTGTGGGGTCTTAGAGCAATATTTCGATGTGTTACAAACGGAATGACAAAGTTAATATACCCCCCATCCTATGGTGGAGGGTATAAAAATGTGTAACCGCCTTTAAACGTATGAAATAACTCGAGCTAGTTTTTAACATAATTCATTTAATGATGTACATTTTTTATACCCTCCACCATAGGATGTGGGGTATATTAACTTTGTCATTCCGTTTGTAACAAATCGAATTATTGCTCTAAGACCCCATAAAGTATATATATTCTGGGTCGTGGTGAAATTCTCAGTCGATCTAAGCATGTCCGTCCGTCCGTCTGTTGAAATCACGCTAACTTTCGAACGAAACAAGCTATCGACTTGAAACTTGGCACAAGTAGGATGTTATTGATGTAGGTCAGATGGTATTGAAAATGGGCCATATCGGGTAACTTTTACGGGAGCCAACGTGGTGCAATGGTTAGCATGCCTGCATTGCATACACAAGGTCGTGGGTTCGATTCCTGCTTCGACCGAACACCAAAAAGCTTTCAGCGGTGGATTATCCCACCTCAGTAATGCTGGTGATATTTCTGAGGGTTTCAAAGGTTCTCTAAGTGGTTTCACTGCAATGTGGAACGCCGTTCGGACTCGGCTATAAAAAGGAGGTCCCTTGTCATTGAGCTTAACATGGAATCGGGCAGCACTCACAATGGACTGAATAGTCTAAGTGAGCCTGATACATCGGGCTGCCACCTAACCTAACCATGTATCGAAGTGGACCAAATTTCAACCGGATCGGGTAAATTTTGCTGTTCCAAGGGGTTCCGGAGGTCAAATCTGGGGATCGGTTTATATAGGGGCTATATATAATTATGAACCGATGTGGACCAATTCTTGCATGTTTGTTAAAGACCATATACTAGCAACATGTACCAAATTTCAGCCAGATCGGATAAAATTTGCTTCTCTTAGAGGCTCCGCAAGCCAAATCTGGGGTTCGGTTTATATGGCGGGTATATATAATTATGGACCGATATGGACCAATTCTTGCATAGTTGTTAGACACCATATACTAACACGTGGTGTTAGTAATCTTTCTATGGTCTCTAACAACCATACAAAGATTGGTCCATACCGGTCTTAATTATATATAACCCCCATTTAAACTGATCCCCAGATTTGACCTCCGGAACTATTGGAGGAGCAAAATTCATCCGACCCGGTTGAAATTTGGTACGTGGTGAAATTTGATACATTGCGCTAGTATATGACCGCTAACAACCATGCCAAAATGGGTCCATATCGGTCTATAGTTATATATAGTCGAACCCCAAAAATAATCTACCAAAATTTTATTTCTATAGATAATTTTGTCAAAATTTTATTACTATAGAAAATTTTGTGAAATTTTTATTATTATAGAAAGTTTTGTCAAAATTTTATTGCTATAGAAAGTTTTGTCAACATTTTATTTCTGTAGAAAATTTTATCAAACTGAATTATTTACGTATTTAATCGGCTTTTTTTTAATATATACCCCGTATGGACTAACTTACAATTGAGAACACGGTGTTAAGAAGTTTTAAGATACCTTGCCATCGGCAAGTGTTACCGCAACCCAAGTAATTCGATTGTGGATGACAGTCTTTAGTACAAGTTTCTATGCAATCCAGGGTGAAGGGTTGCCACCGTAGTGCAATGGTTAGAGAAGTTCACCAATGTGGTATCACAATGGACTGAATAGTCTAAGTGAGCCTGATACATCGAGCTGCCACCTAACCTAACCTATGGTGGAGGGTACATAAGATTCGGCCTGGCCGAACTTACGACCGTATATACTTGTTTTAAAATATTCCATATTTATTTCCGTTAGAGGTGTGTCCAGTACTTCCATTTCCAATACAATTTTTTTTTAGAATACACACATTGTTTTATATACAATTTTGTAATTGCTTTAAAAACTCTAATATTCTAACCTTGATCTGTGGACATGAGTGTTGTCATACGTGGAAATTTTATTGAAAATCGATTTTATCTCACCATTAATGAATTCCATATAGTTAAGCATGCCAACTCCAATTAAAATTGCTGACAATAACAATCACAAACGAAACTATAAATGTATTGAAAATTTGAAGAAAAAAAACTTAGTGGTAGAACCATTAAATTGAATTGAAATATGACAAATAGAACAAAAGACTTAAGAAACAAACTTGCATATTTATTCAACAAAAATCTCAGTTCAATTGAACTCAGCCGAACTGAACATAACTTATATGGTATAAGCTGCCATATATAGATTGTTTAGGGTGTAACATAAATCATATAAAAAACAATTGATAATTGACAATAATTATAAAATGTACGCATAATTTAAACCAGAGTTTATTTTTATTTTTATCCAGGGGTTCTCTCTCATACTTTTAAATGTGTACTCTTTGGAAATCATAGTGGTTCTAACAATGGATTTCACGATCGTTGATCCTTAAATAATCTAATTCAATAATTTAATAAAAACGAGAACTTCCATGTAACTTCTAATATATGTATGTATTGACATAAAGAACAAGTGAGTAACGTAGAAAGACGGGCGGGGCCGACTATATCATACCCTAAACCACCCCTACTGAATTAGTAAACATTGTTTGTGGGGTATGAAAGGTATAGGATTGGGAGATTACCCGTATTTGTAAGAACATTAAGATGTACATAGTTATGGGAGTTTTATAACAATCTGAACAGAAATGTCTGATATTAGGAGCTATAGTTGATTCTGAACCTACAGAGTTTGTATGCCACTAATATTGCTTCCATTATTAAAAAAAGAGGAAATCGCTCAATTAGTTTGGGTAATAAATCCAAATTTGTGCAAATCGGCCAATATATTTATGTACAAGCTACATGTATGGCTAAATAGATCGTCTAATACATCAAAATTTGAAATTTAAGTAACGTTGGTTAATAAATAAGAGTATTATGGCAAACTTTGGGAAAATCGAGCGTGGCATATATATGGGAGCTATATCTAAATCTGAACCAATTTGGATAATATTTACCAAGTTTGATTGATACCACAGAAGGTTATCTTGTGCTAAATTTGAGTAAGATCTGATAGTAAATGAGGCCTCTATGGTCAAAAATATGGTTATTAGGGGCAAATTTTTCAAAATCGTGTAATACATATATGTGGGAGCTATATCTAAATCTGAACCGATTTTGATAATATTTGGCAGGTTTGATTGATGCAATAGAAGGTTATCTTGTGCTAAAATCGGGTAATAAATAAGGCTATTTTGGTAAAAAAATAGGATTATTAGGGCAAATTTTGGAATCGGTCGATACATATATATGGGAGCTATATCTAACTCTGAACCGGTTTAGATAATATTTGGCAGGTTTGGTTGATACCACAGAATGTTACGTTTTGCTAAATTTGAATAAGATTGGGTAATAAATAAGGGTTTTGTAGCCAAATTCGGGAAAATCGGGCGATACATATATATGAGAGCTATTCGTTTTGTTATTGTTGTTTTTTTCACTTTAATCATTGTTGTTATTTTTGATTTCAGCTTAAAACCATGCATTGACTAAACTACAAGTGTAGCTTAACCAACAGAGGAAAAGAAAGTTTGTCGAATTTATTTGGGCAAAGCCGTATAGACTGCAAGATGGTTGGATGGATGCACGTTTCGGAATTACCACATTCCTCATCAGCATCCTCTACTTCTTCTAAACACTGCCATCCACAATCGAATTACTTAAGTTGTGGTAATGCTTGCCGATGGCAAGGTATCTAAAAACCTCCTAACACCGTCTTCTAAATTGTATGTAAGTCCATTAAATCAAAAAAGATCGATCAAATACGCATATAATTCAGTTTGACGAAATTTTCTATAGACATAAAAGTTTGACAACATTTTCTATAGAAATCAAATCTTAACAAAATTTTCTATAGAAATAAAATTTTCACAAAATTTTCTATAGAAAAAAAAATTTTGACAAAATTTTCTATAGAAATAAAATTTTGACAAAATTTTCTATAGAAATAAAATTTTTATCAAATTTTCTAAAGAAATAAAATTTTAACAAAATTTTTTATAGAAATAAAATTTTGACAAAATTTTCTATAGAAATAAAATTTTTATCAAATTTTCTAAAGAAATAAAATTTTGTTGTTTTTTTATTTCAGCTTAAAACCATACATTGACTAAACTACAAGAGTAGCTTAACCAACAGAGGAAAAGAATGTTTGTCAAATTTATTTGGGCAAAGCCCTATAGACTGCAAGATGGTTGGATGGACGCACGTTTCGGAATTACCACATTCCTCATCAGTATCCTCTACTTGCAGCAAAACTATCAACCAATTATCAGAATAAATTCAGGCAGTTTATTAAACCCAACAAAAACCACACTTGAACCCTCCGAAAAAAGGTTTTACATTGATAGCCGGCTTATGCCAAATAAATTCGAAACAAACATATCTCTTTTCCTATGCCACTGTCAAATCATCGATTTGAATTCACATGGCTGGGTTTATTTTGAGCGTGCCTCCTCTTCTTTTTCCATTTGTTTTGTTATTGTTGGTTTTGTTCTTTAAGCATTGTTGTTGTTTTTTTATTTCAGCTTAAAACCATACATTGACTAAACTACAAGAGTAGCTTAACCAACAGAGGAAAAGAATGTTTGTCAAATTTATTTGGGCAAAGCCCTATAGACTGCAAGATGGTTGGATGGACGCACGTTTCGGAATTACCACATTCCTCATCAGTATCCTCTACTTGCAGCAAAACTATCAACCAATTATCAGAATAAATTCAGGCAGTTTATTAAACCCAACAAAAACCACACTTGAACCCTCCGAAAAAAGGTTTTACATTGATAGCCGGCTTATGCCAAATAAATTCGAAACAAACATATCTCTTTTCCTATGCCACTGTCAAATCATCGATTTGAATTCACATGGCTGGGTTTATTTTGAGCGTGCCTCCTCTTCTTTTTCCATTTGTTTTGTTATTGTTGGTTTTGTTCTTTAAGCATTGTTGTTGTTTTTTTATTTCAGCTTAAAACCATACATTGACTAAACTACAAGAGTAGCGGAGGGTTCAAGTGTGGTTTTTGTTGGGTTTAATAAACTGCCTGAATTTATTCTGATAATTGGTTGATAGTTTTGCTGCAAGTAGAGGATGCTGATGAGGAATGTGGTAATTCCGAAACGTGCGTCCATCCAACCATCTTGCAGTCTATAGGGCTTTGCCCAAATAAATTTGACAAACATTCTTTTCCTCTGTTGGTTAAGCTACTCTTGTAGTTTAGTCAATGTATGGTTTTAAGCTGAAATAAAAAAACAACAACAATGCTTAAAGAACAAAACCAACAATAACAAAACAAATGGAAAAAGAAGAGGAGGCACGCTCAAAATAAACCCAGCCATGTGAATTCAAATCGATGATTTGACAGTGGCATAGGAAAAGAGATATGTTTGTTTCGAATTTATTTGGCATAAGCCGGCTATCAATGTAAAACCTTTTTTCGGAGGGTTCAAGTGTGGTTTTTGTTGGGTTTAATAAACTGCCTGAATTTATTCTGATAATTGGTTGATAGTTTTGCTGCAAGTAGAGGATGCTGATGAGGAATGTGGTAATTCCGAAACGTGCGTCCATCCAACCATCTTGCAGTCTATAGGGCTTTGCCCAAATAAATTTGACAAACATTCTTTTCCTCTGTTGGTTAAACTACTCTTGTAGTTTAGTCAATGTATGGTTTTAAGCTGAAATAAAAAAACAACAACAATGCTTAAAGAACAAAACCAACAATAACAAAACAAATGGAAAAAGAAGAGGAGGCACGCTCAAAATAAACCCAGCCATGTGAATTCAAATCGATGATTTGACAGTGGCATAGGAAAAGAGATATGTTTGTTTCGAATTTATTTGGCATAAGCCGGCTATCAATGTAAAACCTTTTTTCGGAGGGTTCAAGTGTGGTTTTTGTTGGGTTTAATAAACTGCCTGAATTTATTCTGATAATTGGTTGATAGTTTTGCTGCAAGTAGAGGATGCTGATGAGGAATGTGGTAATTCCGAAACGTGCGTCCATCCAACCATCTTGCAGTCTATAGGGCTTTGCCCAAATAAATTTGACAAACATTCTTTTCCTCTGTTGGTTAAGCTACTCTTGTAGTTTAGTCAATGTATGGTTTTAAGCTGAAATAAAAAAACAACAACAATGCTTAAAGAACAAAACCAACAATAACAAAACAAATGGAAATAAAATTTTGACAAAGTTTTCTATAGAAATATAATTTTGACAAAATTTTTTATAGAAAAAAAATTTCACAAAATTTTCTATAGATATAAAATATTAACCAAATTTTCTATAGAAATAAAATTTTAAAAAAATTTTCTATAGAAATAAAATTTTGGCAAAATTTTCTATATAAATAATATTTTAACAAAATTTTCTATAGAAATAAAATTTTAACAAAATTTCCTATAGAAATAAAATTTTGACAAAATTTTCTATAGAAATAAAATTTTGACGACATTGTCGATAGAAATAAAATTTGAACAAATTTCACAACTTTTTCTATAGGAATAAAATTTGACAAAATATTCTATAGAAATAAAATGTTGACATAATTTTCTATAAAAATAAAATTTTGACAAAATTTTCGGAAGAAATAAATTTTTCTTTAGAAAGAAATTTTTGACAAAATTTTCTATAAAAGTGAAATTTCGAAAAAATTTCTATAGAAATAAAATTTTTATCAAATTTTCTAAAGACATAAAATTTTTATCAAATTTTCTAAAGAAATAAAATTTTGACAAAATTTTCTATAGAAATAAAATTTTGACAAAATTTTCTATAGAAATAAAATTTTGACAAAATTTTCTATAGAAATAAAATTTTGACAAAATTTTCTATAGAAATAAAATTTTAACAAAATTTTCTATAGAAATAAAATTTTGGTAGATCATTTTTGGCTCGAGTGGCAACCATGATTATGAACCGAATAAAATTGTAACAAAATTTTCTACAGAAATAAAATTTTGGTAGACTATTTTTGGCTCGAGTGGCAACCATGATTATGAACCGATATGGACCAATTTTTGTGTGATTGTAGATCGGCTATATATAACTATAGACCGATATGGACCAATTTTGGTATGGTTGTTAGCGGCCATATACTAACACCACGTTCCAAATTTGAACCGGATCGGATGAAATTTGCTCCTCCAAGAGGCTCTGCAGGTCAAATGTGGAGAACGGTTTATATGGGGGCTATATATAATTATGGATCGATATGGACCAATTCTGGCACGGTTGTTACAGATCATATACTAACACCATGTTCCAAATTAAAACCGGATTGGATGAAATTTGCTTCTCTAAGAGGGGCTATACGTAAAAGTGGTCCAATATGGCCCATTTGCAATACCATTCGACCTACATCAATGATAACTACTTATACCAAGTTTCAAGTTTATAGACTATACACTTACATCACATACCAAATTTCAATCGGATCGGATGAAATTTGCTCCTCCAAGAGGCTCTGCAGGTCAAATGTGGAGAACGGTTTATATGGGGGCTATATATAATTATGGATCGATATGGACCAATTCTGGCACGGTTGTTACAGATCATATACCAACACCATGTACCAAATTTCAGCCGGATCGGATGAAATTTGCTTCTTTTTGAGGCTCCGCAAGCCAAATCTGGGGATCGGTTTATATGGGGGCTATATATAATTATGGACCGATGTGGACCAATTTTTGCATGATTGTTAGAGACCACATACCAACATCATGTACCAAATTTCGGCCGGATCGAATGAAATATGCTTCCGTTAGAGGCTCCACAAGCCAAATCTGGGGATCGGTTTATATGGGGGCTATATATAATTATGGACCGATGTGGACCAATTTTTGCATGGTTGTTAGAGGCCATATACTAACACCATGTCCCGAATTTCAGCCGGATCGGATGAAATTTGCTTCTCTTAGAGGCCTCGCAAGCCAAATTTGGGGGTCCGTTTATATGGGGGCTATACGTAAAAGTGGACCGATATGGCCCACTTGCAATACCATCCGACCTACATCAATAACAACTACTTGTGCCAAGTTTCAAGTCGATAGCTTGTTTCGTTCGGAAGTTAGCGTGATTTCAACAGACGGACGGACGGACATGCTCAGATCGACTCAGAATTTCACCACGACCCAGAATATATATACTTTATGGGGTCTTAGAGCAATATTTCGATGTGTTACAAACGGAATGACAAAGTTAATATACCCCCATCCTATGGTGGAGGGTATAAAAAGAGGAAGCAAGCTCAAAATAAACCCAGCGAACTGCACTCAAATCGATGATTTGACGGTGGCAAAGGAAAAGAAATATGTTTGTACGAATTTATTTCGGCATAAGCCGGCTATTGTTTAAACCTTTTTTCGGAAGGTTCAAGTGTGGCTCACTTTTGGGTTTAGTGAACTGCCTGAATTTATTCTGATAATTGGTTGATAGTTTTGTTGCAAATAGAGGGTGCTGATGAGGAATGTGGTAATTCCGAAACGTGCGTCCATCCACCCATCTTGCAGTCCATAGGGCTTTGCCCAAATAAATTTGACAAACATTATTTTCCTCTGTTGGTTAAGCTACACTTGTAGTTTAGTCAATGCATGGTTTTAAGCTGAAATCCAAAAAAAAAAACAACAACAATGATTAAAATGAGAGCTATATCTAAATCTGAATCGATTTCGATTTCGATGAAATTTTGCACACATGAAGGGTGATATAAAAGATTACTTTGTGCCAAATTTGACGATAATCGGTTAGTAAAAAAAATGCAACGTAACCCCATTTGTCGAAATCGGGCGATACATATATATGGGAGCTATATTCAAATTTGATCCGATTTCTTCCAAATTCAATAGCGTTTGTCCTTGTAACCAAAAAACACCCTGTACCAAATTTCATCAAAATCGGTTAATAATTGCGACCGGAATCCTGCGAACAACAAATACATGGACAGAGGAACACCAAGCGCTAGATCGACTCAGGCTGTGGTTCTGAGTCGATCGTTATATATTTTATTGGGTCTAAATCAATATTTTTGTTAGGCACATTTTTTGGCAGATCAAAGTTATTATACCTTGACCACTATGTGGTTTAGGGTATAAAAATGGAAGTGACAGGATACTATAATTTTTGTTACGGAGGAAAATTCAATTAAAGTTAATTGGATCTATTAATTTTGTGATTGAAGATAAACTTTATTTTCAGTGTTGGCGATGTGACCATTTGACTGATTTTGCTTTTAAATGTTACAAAATTCCTTTCTTTTAATTACGGAATAAATAATATGAAATTTTCCTTTGATATCCAATTTAAAGTAAATAAAAATTTTCAAACTATTAAGGTTCCATATTTATTTATTGTCATGTCAGGGCGGATGGTGGTTTTGATCTGATTGAGAATTGAAAAATAAAGGAATTGGATATTGAACTTAAATGATTTGTGGTAACACAAACATAAAAAATTTCTAAAAATATAATTAAAAATATTAAATATTGATGGTATAAACACAATTAATTTCCCCTCCTCTTGTTTGTGCCAAAAACCAAGATTTAATAAAGGAAAAATATAAAACAATAAAACTTGAATTTAAGATTATTATCGCAAACTACTGACAAATCCAGCACGTGCATGAATTATTTAATGAAAATGATTTTGCTCAAAGGGACATACATTTTTGCTTTTGAATAAGTTACATATGTATGTTTCTTCACCATAGTCAAATAATGCCTTCACCTAAATTAAAATGGAAGAAATTTTTATATTGAATTGCTGATAATGACGATGTTGCATTGCAGACTTAACCTGCTGGGCTATTGTCGAAATTGTTTGCTCGATGGGATTACGAGTATCTTTTGTGAAGTTTAAATACCAATTGCATTGCATTTCATATCATTCATGCTGGGCCATATGAATTGAGTTTAAACCCTGACCAGAGTGGAGGAGTAAAAGACAGGGCTAAAGGAATACTGGTTTTTTTGTGGGGTTTCAAGTGCCTCTAGAGCAAAAAATGAAAACGTTGACCATTCAAACAGATGGGCAGTTGGCGATGGTGGATGGATGGATGGCATCTTCATTATTAATCATTTTGACCTAATTTTATAACAAAAATTTTCAAAAAAAAAAAAAAAACAAACAAACAATATGTAGATCAAGTGTTTTTATCAGTCAAAAACAAAGTGATGACAAACGAAAGTGAATTGAGATTTAGCTGCAAATTTTGGTCATATGATGGGTTTGATTATTGGAATGTTGGTAGATAAGTGCAATCCAATTGAAGATGTTATTAAAATGATTTAAAGATTAAAAACAAAAAAATAAATTTAAAATAAGATATAACAAAAAACTAAATATAAGATATAACAAAAAAAAAAATATAAATAAATATAAGATATAACAAAAAACTAAATATGGTCATCTATACACGCACTTAACATATGGGTTATTTCAATATGAACCTAATATTTAGTATTTCCAATATTTAAAGCCCTAAATAAATGATAAAGCTTTTCATTTTATATTATATGCTCTCTATGATTATTTAAAATTATATTACATATTGGTGTGAGCGGGTCAGGAATTTTGATTACTCTTCGATATTTCGAGATTTAATTGCTGCAAACGTAAAGAAAACAAAATTGAAGGAGTAAAACAAATAAAAACAGATGTAAGAGTCGCCAATGTACACAAAAAAATCTGATTCAATCACGAAATGAATTGATCCAATTAATTTTTTAATTGAAATGTCTTCAATCAAAGAAATGATAGTATCAATTAAAAAATTAATTGATACTATTAATTTGTGTGATTGATGTTTATTTCAATTAAATTTTTAATTGAATATTTTTTAAAACTCAATTAAGATTTTAATTGGAAAAATTTTTCTGTGTAGGCCATGTAACAATTTTTCATTTTATTATCAAAAATATAAATCTTTTTTGACATATAGAAACTCTAAATTTTAGAAAATCTTCAATTTTTGGCACACTTTAGTATTTGGGAATAATTTACGAAATATAAAGGGTGGTTAAATTATAAGGGCCGATGTTGAAATCTACCAAATTTAAAAAATCGTATTTTGAAGTAATAGATCAAATTTTTGTGGTTATTATCTCTCCTAGTAGCGACAATTTTTTGAGTGTATAAATGTCCCTTGAATTGTAAATATGCCCAATTTTTTCATGATATTGAACATATTGAAAATTTTATCACAATTTTATTTCTATAGAAAATTTTGTCAAAATTTTATTCCTTTAGAAAATTTTGTCAAAATTGTATTTCTATAGAAAATTTTGTCAAAATATTATTTCTATAGAAAATTTTGACAAAATTAAATTTCTATTGAAAATTTTGCAAAATTTATTTCTATGGAACATTTTGTCAAAATATTATTTCTATAGAAAATTGTGTCCAAATTTTATTTCTATAGAAAATTTTGTCAAAATTGTATTTCTATTGAAAATTTTGTCAAAATTTTATTTCTATAGAAAATTTTTTCAAAATATTATTTCTATAGAAAATTTTGTCAACATATAATTTCTATTGAAAATTTTGCCAAAATTTATTTCTATGGAACATTTTGTCAAAATATTATTTCTATAGAAAATTGTGTCCCAATTTTATTTCTATAGAAAGTTTTATCAAAATTTTATTTCTGTAGAAAATGTTGTCAAAATTGTATTTCTATAGAAAATTTTGTCAAAATTGTATTTCTATAGAAACTTTTTTCAAAATTTTATTTCTATAGAAAATTTTGTCAAAATTATATTTCTATAGAAAATTTTGTCAAAATATTATTTCTATAGAAAATTTTGTCAAAATTTAATTTCTTTTGAAAATTTTGCCAAAATTTATTTCTATGGAACATTTAGTCAAAATATTTTTTCTATAGAAAATTGTGTCCAAATTTTATGTCTATAGAAAATTTTATTTCTATAGAATATTTTGTCAAAATATTATTTCTATAGAAAATTGTGTCCAAATTTTATTTCCATAGAAAGTTTTATCAAACTTTTATTTCTGTAGAAAATTTTGTCAACATTTTATTTCTATAGAAAATTTTGTCAAAATTTTATTTCTGTAGAAAAATTATTCAAATTTTTATTCCTATAGAAAAATTGTATCAAAATTTTACTTCTATAGAAAATTTTGTCAAAATTTTATTTCTAGAAAAATTTTTGTCCAAATTATATTTCTATAGAAAATTTTGTGAAAATTTTATTTCTATAAAAATTTTTGTCAAAATTTTATTTCTATATAAATTTTGTCAAAATTTTATTTCTATAGAAAATTTTGTTAAAATTTTGTTTCTATAGAAAATTGTGTCCAAATTTTATTTCTATAGATAATTTTATCAAAATTTTATTTCTATAGAAAATTTTGTCAACATTTTATTTCTATAGAAAATTTTGTCAAAATTTTTTTTCTACCGGAAATTTTGTCAAATTTTATTTCTACCGGAAATTTTGTCAAAATTTTATTTCCGTAGCTAAACTAACGCTTTTTTAAATTTATTATTTTCTTAAACTTATTATTTTCTTAAATTTTGAACTATAGAACAGCTGTTATGTTACAGTTATTATTTTACAGCTGTCTGTTACCAACATGAAGGGTTAGTTATGCAAAAGTTTGTTTCTTAAGTCTTTTGATATTCGCTCAACTGCTTCTCATAATCAACAGGAGAAGCTATTTGGTGATGGGTTTGTGTCTTAAGTCTTTTGATATTTAAATTGTTCTCTTTGAAAAGTCGTAAGAAGCGCAAAGCCATTCCAGTAGTAACCCAATTAAACTTATTCACTTTGTTTGATACTCCAACTCTAACATAGACGATTAAATTTTTCATTTTATGTTATAAGCTCTTTAAGATATTTTATTTTTGGATTTTTCTTAAAACATAGAACAGCTGTTGTATTACAGTTATTATTTTACAGCTGTCCATTACCAACAGGAAGGGCTATTTATGCATGAGTATGTTTCTTAAGTCTTTTGATATTTGCTCAAATGCCTCTCATTAAGAATTCATAAGAAACAATAAGCCATAGTTAAGTTGAAAATATGCATAATACATAAAGCCTGTCAAACTTTGATAAATCGGTTGATTGATTTGTAATTGTTTTGGATTTGGTTCACTTTATTATTAGTTTTTTTTTGTATAAAATATATGCAGTTCTCTGTATGCGTACATACAAACATTCAATGGATAGACTTTATTTTGCAATATAAGTTTAAGGTATCACTTTCAATAAACTCTTTGAATAATTTATAAACTTCCTGTCACAGCAGCCAAGCCATAACAAATCGATCATATTCTATAGCATTATAGATTAAACTTCATTGACATCAAACGCCAACACCCACATCACTACAGAGAGAACAGTATCAGGGAATCAAATGCTATTCCATAATGGGCGTTGTTGCAAGAAGCTAACTAACAGATATCTCCTTTAATTCAAATTATAACAAATTGAAAAAAACTGTATCTAATTTGCTTATATTTAATCTAATTTGTTGTTGTTGTATAAAATATGATCGACAACATACTCTCTACAGGTACTGTCAACATGTCAATTTGTATTTATTTTTAGAAAAGCTTTATCTTTTAGTTGATTCTGTGTAGCGGCTTGGAAGAAAAGGTTGATAATTCAAATCGATATTCATTTTAAGACTACCAATATAGATAATGGTAGAGATCCATTGACACCTTTTCTTACACCTACAACACTTTGTTTCATTGATTGTTTTCAAACGATGGTGATGTTTTGATGCATTGGGAAGCTTGCACTCCATTGCACTTCATCGCTTCGGGTTGTCAAATGAAATCTCTTAATTTACGTTGACTTTGTTTGAAAATAAAAAAAAATCAATTTGAATTTATGTGTATGAGAACGGCAAATGGTGAGAATGGTAATGCCGGCGAGTTTTTTGCTATGAAAATCGGATTTCCCCATTACAAAAGGGTACATGCAAAGAAGAATAATTTAAATTCGTCGCCTTAATTAAAGTCCACGGCTTGTCGAGTAGACTGTTTGCTATCATCTGACAACACTCGTCTGACAACCGACAGATTTATTTTAGTGACATTTGATTTCGTTGCTTACAAGCTTACAAAAGTATTTTGATCTATTGCATTTAGAAATAAAATTATTCGTTATGGAATACAAACGTAGTAGTGTGATTCCTTTTTATTTGGTATGAAAACCACAAGTTACAATCGTTGGAGCCCTCCGGCATTCAAAATGTTATTTCTATAGAAAATGTTGTCAAAATTTTATTTCTATAGAAAATTTTGTCAAAATTTTATTTCATATTTGTTGTTTTGATCTCAGCTTAAAAACCATTGCGTTGACTAAACTACAGGAGTAGCTTAACCAACAGAGGAAAAGAATGTTTGTCAAATTTATTTGGGCAAAGCCCTATAGACTGCAAGATTGTTGGATCATCATCCTCTACTTGCAGCAAAACTATCAACTAATTATCAGAATAAATTCAGGCAGTTCACTAAACCCAAAGTGAACTGCACTTGAACCTTCCGAAAAAAGTGTTATGATAGTCGGCTTTTGCCAAAATAAATCTTTGTAGAAACATTTCTCTTTTAGTTTGCACCTTCAAATCATCGATTTGAGTGCAGTTGGCAGGGTTTATTTTGAGCGTGCTTCCTCTTACTTCTTTCGTTTTGTTTTGTTATTGTTGGTTTGTAACTCTGTTGGTTAAGCTACTCTTGTAATTTAGTCAACGCAATGGTTTTCAAGCTGAGATCGCAACAACAAATATGATTGAAGTACAAACCAACAATAACAAAACAAAACGAATGAAAATTTTATTTTTATAAAATTTTTGTCAACATTTTATTTCTATAAAAATTTTGTAAACAATTTTATTTCTATAGGAAATTTTGTCAAAATTTTATTTCCAGCGAAATGTTTGTCAAAATTTTATTTTTATAGAAAATTTTGTCAAAACTTTATTTCTATAGACATTTTTTTTTAAATTTTATTTCTATAAAAACTTTTGTCAACATTTTATTTCCATAGAAAATATTATCAACATTTTATTTCTATAGAAAAATTTATCAAAATTGTATTTTTATAGAAAGTTTTGTCAAGATTGTTTTTTTTTGAAAAATTTGCCAAATTTTTATTTCTATAGAAAATTTTGTCAAGATTTTATTTCTTTTGAAAAATTTGTCAAATTTTTATTTCTATAGAAAATTTTGTCAAAATTTATTTCTATAGAAATGTTTGTCAAAATTTTATTTCTATAGAAAATTTTGTCAAAATTTTATTTCCACCGAAATGTTTGTCAAAATTTTATTTCTATAGAAAGTTTAGTCAAAATTTTTATCTCTATAGAAAATTTTGTCAAAAATTTATTTCTATAGAAAATTTTGTCAAAATTTTATTTCTATAGAAAATTTTATCACAATTTTCTTTCTATAGAAATTTTGTATTGTAAATTTTTTATTTCTATAGAAAATTTTATTTCTATAGAAAATTTTGTCAAAAATTTATTTCCACCAAAATGTTTGTCAGAAATTTATTTTTATAGAAAATTTGGTCAAAACTTTATTTCTATAGAAAATTTTGTTAAAATTTTATTTTTATAAAAACTTTTGTCAAAATTGTGTTTCTATTGAAAATTTTATCAACATTTTATTTCTATAGAAAAATTTATCAAAATTTTATTTCTATAGAAAATTTTGTCAAGATTTTATTTCTTTTGAAAAATTTGTCAAGATTTTATTTCTTTTGAAAAATTTGTCAAATTTTTATTTCTATAGAACATTTTGTCAAGATTTTATTTCTTTTGAAAAATTTGTCAAATTTTTATTTCTATACAAAATTTTTGCAAAATTTTAATTCTATAGAAAATTTTGCCAAAATTATATTTCTGTAGAAAATTTTGTCAAAATTTATTTCTATGAAAATGTTTGTCAAAATTTTATTTCTATAGAAAATTTTGTCAAAATTTTATTTCTTTAGAAAATGTTGTCAAACTTTTATTTCTATAGAATATTTTGTCAAAATTTTATTTCTATAGAAAATTTTGTCAAAATTTTATTTCTATAGAACATTTTGTCAAAATTTTATTTCTATAGAACATTTTGTCAAAATTTTGTTTCTATAGAAAATTTTGTCAAAATTTTATTTCTATAGAAAACTTTGTCAAAATTTTATTTCTATAGAAAATTTTGTCAAAATTTTGTTTCTATAGAAAATTTCGTCAAAAATTTATTTCTATAGAAATTTTGTATTGTAAATTTTTTATTTCTATCGAAAATTTTTGAATAATTTTATTTCTGTAGAAAAATTTTGTAATTCTATAGAAAATATAGAAAATTTTGTCAAAATTTTATTTTTATAGAAAATTTTGCAAAATTTTATTTCTATAGAAAATTTTGGCAAAATATTATTTCTACAGAAAATTTTGGCAAAATATTATTTCTACAGAAAATTTTGTCAAAATTGTATTTCTATAGAAAATTTTGTCAAAATTGTGTAGAAAAAATTTTTTTTCTATAGAAATTTTTTGTAAATATGTTTTCTATAGAAAATTTTTGCCAAATTTTATTTCCATAGAAAATTTTGTCAAAATTTTATTTCTATAGAACATTTTATCACAATTTTATTTCTATAGAAAATTTTGTCAAAAATGTATTTCTATAGAAATTTTGTATTGTGAATATTTTATTTCTATAGAAATTTTGTCAAAATGTTATTTCTATAGAAAATTTTGTCAAAATGTTATTTCTATAGAAAATTTTGTCAAAATTTTATTTTTATAGAAAATTTTGTAAAAATTTTATTTCTATAGAATATTTTTGCACAATTTTATTTGTCAAACATTTATTTCTATAGAAAATTTTTGCAATGTTTTATTTCCATAGAAAATTTTGTCAAAATTTTATTTCTATAGAACATTTTATCACAATTTTATTTCTATAGAAAATTTTGTCAAAAATGTATTTCTATTGAAATTTTGTATTGTGAATATTTTATTTCTATAGAAAATTTTTGCATATTTTTATTTCTGTAGAAAATTTTTCCAATTCTATAGAAAGTATAGAAAATTTTGTCAAAATTTTATTTCTATTGAAAGTTTTGTCAAAATTTTATTTCTATAGAAAATTTTGTCAAAATTTTATTTCTATATAAAAATTTTGAAAAATTTTATTTCTATAGAAAATTTTGTTAAAATTATTTCTATAGAAATTTTTTGCAAATATTTTTTCTATAGAAGATTGTTGCAAAATTTTATTTCTATAGAAAATTTTGTGAAAATTTTATTTCTATAGATAATTTTGTGAAAATTTTATTTCTATAGAAAATTGAATTACCTATTAGTTGGAAAGGAATATTTCTATATTCTACCGACTGTGGCAACCGTGGTAGAAACACGTCCCTTTTTAGCCTAGTGTTATATGTGGTTATAACAATCGTAAATTTACGATTTCTTTATCCTTAACATCTACTAAAGTGGTGTAGTTGGTTTCTTTATTGGATTGTACTTTACTAAGTATTTTAATATTTGTACAATATGTTTCTTTGGCTTCATTTGCTTTGATTTATTGATTTATGAAAAAAGTTTTGAGCACATATTTTGTTCATTGTTTTTCAAATTCAGGTGGAGATTGTCAATCAAAAAGTGTCAACACGGAAGACTATACAAATTGTTTTCTATTGGTATTATGAATTTAGCTATCATATCAATCATATCATTGGTGACAATACCACAAATCAAAAATTAAATCCTTTTTTGTAATTTGATATGGATAATTTATTAATAACACTTCAAATATGTATAAATTCTATATCAATGGAAATAAATACTCACCCAAAGAACAAACAATTCTAAGAAATAGAATCCAACTGATAGAGAAAATAAACAAGTTGGTTTCTTAAGTCTTTTGTTTTCCACAAGTTGAACGAAACAAAAAACAAATCCACCGACGAAAATACATTTAATAAAAACTATTGCCGCTGCTGCTTGGTTTTTCTGCTCTAAATTCAATTGGCCTAGACCATGTGAGCAACCAACGCCCTCTCTATATATTTTTAATTATAAACAAACCTGGGTACATAGATAAGCCTCATTACCATTGACCAGTCACCCAAGAGCCAGCTAGCTAGCCATCCACCCAACCAGTGAGTGACCAGCAGAAGTATGTAGTGCAATGTGTGTTTTTTTTTCTAAACACCACAGACCACAACGAATGGGGAATTTTATACCGGACCTATTTTAAATGTATCGAACAAAAAAAAATAAAACATTGTTGGCAATGTCTTGTCTTTGAATAGCATATCATCTGAAGTAAAGAAACTATTTGAGATAAACAAATTATATAATAATATTTTATAATTCTATCATTCACTTTAACAAATTAACACCATTTTAACGCTTTGATTTAATTAAGACAATTCAAAATAAATGAAAATCATAATTCATTGTGTTTAGCTTGTGAGGGAGAGAGAGAACCATCTTCCATGAAATATTTTTAAACATACACTTGTTTTTTTTTTTTTAGTTGAACTTACCATTATTAGTTAAAATAAATTATTTAGACTAATTAATTTAATTAAATAATTAAATTATTCAATGTTTAAAATTCCAATAGTATAAAAAATAAACGTTTTACGTTTACAGTCTTTTATAGTAATGTTTCATTGTGGGTTTCCACCAATGACAACTTAATAAAACATTTTGCCCTGATAATATATTTCGATTGACATTTCTTAACAAGTGTACTTTTGTGTTTCCTTAACTAATTCCATTGGGATTTTTTTCTATAATTTATTAGTTTTTTAACCCGTTTCCATGTAATAACATTTGAAACACATACAGCCGGCAAGAGATATACGGATAAGGCCTATTTAGATCTTACAAATGGAAAAAATATTTTATAAATTAATTTACAAATATTTTGCATATATTGTTGCATATAAGGCAATAATATTTTTTACACTGTTTTTGTTTTTTAAAAAATTGGAGGGCAATTAATAATAGGATCGCAAATATATGGTGTAATTTGGGATGTACACAAAATTCGAAGTCCATTTCCTGTCATCATCTGTTAATTTTGAAAATGGTCACATTCACGTAAGGTATATTTGTTTTTGATCAAAATTCACTAAACTAACGTCTAACCATATCCTTTTGTTTTTCTAAAAAAAATTGCAATTATTTCTTTCATTGTATGTAATGAAGAAATCCGTTTTCATATTGAAATGTTGCATTGTTGGTAATAAAAAAAAATTAAATTCCCAGAACAGGTTCACACATTTGCGGCAAATGTTTTAAATAACAACTGCATAATTTCCGCACTTGACATTGGTCAATTCAGCATGAAAATAGAACACACGTTTAATTTCATTGTCATATCAGTGTTTAAAGTGATTTTATAACATAATTGCGCATATTTTTGTACTCTTCAAGAGCACGAGATCGATATAGTGGTCACTACTGGTCACTATACGGTCTGCATCGTAACGGATGCATTGGTAATAATAATAAAGACGAGGGTTTTTTGACACACAAGGAGGGGGTGAATAACAAACGTTTATTGTATCACGAGATTATTAATTGTCGTTTTTTTCTTTACTTCAAATTGTTTTAATGCCAAATTGATTGATAGTTTCATACTTTCAATATTGGCTACAATGTTTGTCGGGATTTCAATGATTGAAATTATATCACCATTAGCATTTATTTAAATTATACATCAGTGGTCAGTTATTGAGATGTGTGTTAGGGATATAGTAGAGTGTCTTGGGATCAATCTTGATAGCTACGTCATTTCCATTTTTGAATTAGCATCGCAAAGGAATTTTTAATAAAATCAAATTTCATGAAAAACAACCGTTTAAATTAAAATTCATGTCTAGGAGAATTCGAATAAATTAGAATATTCTATTAAAATGTAATTAAATTTAAATCGTCTATGCAAATTCAAATAATTATTTGAATAAATATAAAATTTAATAATCTATAAAATTTTCAATAAATGTAATTGTTTTTATTTTTATGAAAATTATATATAAAATAAAATTTTCTATAAAAATTCGCATAAACTAAAATTCTTTATTAAAAACTGATAAATATAAGTTTTGTATGAAAATATATATATATTATATGAAAAAAATAAATTTAAATTGACTATGAAAATTCAAAAGATATTCAAATTAAGTAAGATTTGTAAATAAATTAGAAAAAACCCATTATAATAATTGTTATACCCTCCACCATAGGATGGGGGGTATATTAACTTTGTCATTCCGTTTGTAATACATCGAAATATTGCTCTAAGACCCCATGAAGTATATATATATTCTGGGTCGTGGTGAAATTCTGAGTCGATCTAAGCATGTCCGTCCGTCCGTCAGTTGAAATCACGCTAACTTCCGAATGAAACAAGCTATCAACTTGAAACTTGGCACAAGTAGTCCGAGTCCAAGAACCGATCCGGTTCAAATTTGGAACGTGGTGTTAGTATATGGCCGCTAACAACCATATCAAAATTGGTCCATATCGGTCTATAGTTATATATAGCCGATCTCCAATCACACAGAAATTGGCATATCGGTTCATAATCATGGCTCGAGTCAAAAGTAATCTATCAAAATTTTATTTCTATAGAAAATTTTGTTAAAATTTTATTCGGTTCATAATCATGGTTGCCACTCGAGCCAAAAATAATTTACTAAAATTTTATTTCTATAAAAAATTTTGTCAAAATTTTATTCCTTTAGAAAATTTTGTCAAAATTTTATTTCTATAGAAAATTTTGCTAAAATTTTACTTCTATAGAAAATTTTGTCAAAATTTTATTTCTATAGAAAATTTGATAAAAATTTTATTTCTTTAGAAAATTTGATAAAAATTTTATTTCTATAGAAAATTTTGTCAAAATTTCATTTCTATAGAAAATTTTGTCAAAATTTTATTTCTATAGAAAATTTTGTCAAAATTTTATTTCTATAGAAAATTTTGCTAAAATTTTATTTCTATAGAAAATTTTGTCAAAATTTTATTTCTATAGAATATTTTGTGAACATTTTATTTCTATAGAAAATTTTGTTAAAATTTTATTTCTATAGAAAATGTTGTCAAAATTTTATGTCTATAGAAAATTTCGTCAAACTTAATTATATACGTATTTGGTCGATCTTTTTATGGGGGTATATTAACTTTGTCATTCCGTTTGTAACACATCGAAGTATTTCTCTAAGACCCCATAAAGTATATATATTCTGGGTCGTGGTGAAATTCTGAGTCGATCTAAGCATGTCCGTCCGTCCGTCTGTTGAAATCACGCTAACTTCCGAACGAAATATGCTATCGACTTGAAACTTGGCACAAGTAGTTGTTATTGATGTAGGTTGGATGGTATTGCAAATGGGCCATATTGGTCAACTTTTACGTATAGCCCCCATATAAAGGGACCCTCAGATTTGGCTTGTGGAGCCTCTAACAGAAGCATATTTCATCCGATCCGGCTGAAATTTGGTACATGGTGTTGTATATGGTCTCTAACAATCATGAAAAAATTGGTCCACATCGGTCCATAAGTATATATAGCCCCCATATAAACCGATCCCCAGATTTGGCTTGCGGAGCTTCAAAGAAAAGCAAATTTCATCCTATCAGGCTGAAATTTGGTACATGATGTTGGTATATGGTATCTAACAACCATGCAAAAATTGGTCCACATCGGTTCATAATTATATATAGCCCCCATATAAACCGATCCCCAGATTTGGCTTGCGGAGCCTCAACGAGAAGCAAATTTCATCCGATCCAGCTGAAATTTGGTACATGGTGTTGGTATATAGTCTCTAACAACCATTCAAAAATTGGTCCACATCGGCCCATAGTTATATATAGCCCCCATATAAACCGATATCCAGATTTGGCTTGCGAAGTCTACAAGAGAAGCAAATTTCATCCAATCCGGTTGTAATTTGGAACATGGTGTTAGTATATGATCTTTAACAACCGTGCCAGAATTGGTCCATATCGGTCCATAATTATATATAGCCCCCATATAAAACGTTCTCCAGATTTGACCTCCGGAGCCTCTTGGAGGAGCAAAATTCATCCGATCCGGTTCAAATTAGGAACGTGGTGTTAGTATATGGTCGCTAACAACCATACCAAAATTGGTCCAATCACACAAAAATTGGTCCGTATCAGTTCATAATCATGGTTGCCACTAGAGCCAAAAATAATCTACCAAAATTTATTTCTATAGAAAATTTTGTCAAAATTTTATTTCTAGAGAAAATTTTGTTAAAATTTTATTCGGTTCATAATAAATTTTTTATCATTGTCAGAATTTTATTTCTATAGAAAATTTTGTCAAAATTTTATTTCTATAGAAAATTTTGTTCAAATTTTATTCGGTTCATAATCATGGTTGCCACTCGAGCCAAAAATAATCTACCAAGATTTTATTTCTATAGAAAATTTTGTCAAAAGTTTATTTCTATAGAAAATTTTGTTAAAATTTTATTTCTGTAGAAATTTTTGTCAAAATTTTCTTTCTATAGAAAATTTTGTCAAAATTTTTATTTCTATAGAAAATTTTTTGAAAATTTTATTTCTATAGAAAATTTTGTTAAAATTTTATTTCTGTAGAAAATTTTGCAAAAATGTTATGTCTACTTTGTCAAACTGAATTATATACGTATTGGATCGATCTTTTTTGATTTAATATATACCACGTATGGACTTACATACAATTTAGAAGACGGTGTTAGGAGGTTTTAAGATACCTTGCCATCGGCAAGCGTTACCGCAACTAAGGTAATTCGATTCTGGAGTGTTTAGAAGAAGTTTCTACGCAATCCATGATGGTGGGTACATAAACTTCGGCCTGGCCGAACTTACGGCCGTATATACTTGTTTCGAAAAAAACATTCTTGAAATTCAAATTATTCGGTTCATAATAAAATTTTCATCATTGTCAAAATTTTATTTCTATAGAAAATTTTGTTCAAATTTTATTCGGTTCATAATCATAGTTGCCACTCGAGCCAAAAATGATCTACCAAAATTTTATTTCTATAGAAAATTTTGTTTAAATTTTATTTCTATAGAAAATTTTGTCAAAATTTTATTTCTATAGAAAGTTTTGACAAAATTTTTTTTCTATAGAAAATTCTGGCAAAATTTTATTTCTTTAGAAAATTTGATAAAAATTTTATGTCTTTAGAAAATTTAATAAAAATTTTATTTCTTTAGAAAATTTGATAAAAATTTTATGTCTTTAGAAAATTTGATAAAAATTTTATTTCTATAGAAAATTTTTCGAAATTTCACTTTTATAGAAAATTTTGTCAAAAATTTCTTTCTAAAGAAAAATTTATTTCTTCCGAAAATTTTGTCAAAATTTTATTTTTATAGAAAATTATGTCAACATTTTATTTCTATAGAATATTTTGTCAAATTTTATTCCTATAGAAAAAGTTGTGAAATTTGTTCAAATTTTATTTCTATCGACAATGTCGTAAAAATTTTATTTCTATAGAAAATTTTGTCAAAATTTTATTTCTATAGAAAATTTTGTTAAAATTGTATTTCTATAGAAAATTTTGTCAAAATTTTATTTCGATAGAATTTTTTTTTCACTTTTATAGAAAATTTTGTCAAAAATTTCTTTCTAAAGAAAAATTTATTTCTTCCGAAAGTTTTGTCAAAATTTTATTTTTATAGAAAATTATGTCAACATTTTATTTCTATAGAATATTTTGTCAAAGAAAAAGTTGTGAAATTTGTTCAAATTTTATTTCTATCGACAATGTCGTCAAAATTTTATTTCTATAGAAAATTTTGTCAAAATTTTATTTCTATAGAAAATTTTGTTAAAATATTATTTCTATAGAAAATTTTGTTAAAATTTTATTTCTATAGAAAATTTTGTTAAAATTTTATTTCTATAGAAAATTTTGTCAAAATTTTATTTCGATAGAAAATTTTTTGAACATTTTATTTCTATAGAAAATTTTGTCAAAATTTTATGTATATAGAAAATTTCGTCAAATTTAATTATATACGTATTTGGTCGATCTTTTTTCATTTAATATATACCACGTATGGACTTACATACAATTTAGAGGATGGTGTTAGGATGGTGTTAGGAGGTTTTAAGATGCCTTGCCATCGGCAAGCGTTACCGCAAGTAATTAAGTAATTCGGTTGTGGATGGCAGTGTTTAGAAGAAGTTTCTACGCAATCCATGGTGGAGGGTACATAAGCTTCGGCCTGGCCGAACTTACGGGCGTATATACTTGTTATGAAATTTAATTTATTATTATTATTTTTGTATTATTTTTTTTGTAAAAAATCGAATAAATATAAAATTTAATAATCTATAAAAATATTATTCTTCAATCATTTTGTTGTTTTTGATTTCAGCTTAAACCCATGCATTGACTAACCTACAAGTGATGCTTAAACAGCAGAGGAAAAGAGTGTTTGTCAAATTTATTTGGGCAAAGCCCTATAATGGACGCACGTTTCGGAATTACCACATTCCTCATCAGCATCCTCTACTTGCAACAAAGCTATCAACCAATTATCAGAATAAATTCAGGCAGTTCACTAAACCCAAAGTGGCCAATATATAATTTAAAATTTTCTATGAAAACTTGCATAAATTTAAATTTCCTATAAAATTTCTTTAAAAATTTTAATGAATTCAAAATTTCTATAAAGATTCGAATGAATTCAAATGGTCTATCAAATTTCGAATAAATTCAAATTCTCGATAAAAGTTCGTAGAAATCCAATTCAAGTGATAATATGTATGAATTTAAATTTTCTATAAAAATTAAAATTTTTTATAAAAATCCACATAAATTCAAATTTGGTATAAATTTTCGAATATATTAAAAATTTCTATAAAAATTCGATTATATTCCAATTCTCTATTAAAATTCGAATATGTTCTAATTTATTCAAATATATATTCAAAATTATTCGAATATATTAAAATTTTCTATGAAAATTCGAACATATTGTTTGAATATATTCAAATTTTCTATGAAAATTCGATTGTACTCAAATTTTAAATAAAAATACGAATATAATCTAAAGATGGGTATTAAGTTCGTGTTTAGCTGCTAAAATCGTTAAAGTGAAAACTAAATCAGTAAAAAAAAGGCATATAATTATACATATACGTTGCAACTTTTATTACAACATGATGGGGAATAGCCCAAATCAAAATTTCACAATGTTTGTATTCCTTTAAGTGGATTAATTAAGAAAAGTAATGGTGAAAAAATGGCGATTTTAGCGGCTAAACTCGAACTTAAAACCCATCTTGATTTTGTATAAAAATTCGGATGTAATCAGATTTTAAATAAAAATACGAATATAATCAAATTTTGTATGAAAATTCGAATAAAAACCAAATTTCTAAAATACGAATTAATTCAAATTTAATGATTAAATTAAATAAAATTAAATTTTCTATCGAAAAAAAAAATCGAGTAAATTCAAATTTTTTCGGAAACTCAAATCAATTACATTTTACAATAAATTCAAAATTTGTATTAAAATTTAAATAAATTCAAATTTTATATGAAAACTCAAATAAATCAAAAATGAATTCGAAAAAAAAACTTTTATGAAAATTCACATAAATTATTTATAAAAATTTTAATAAATTCAAATTTTCTATAGAAATTCGAATAAATTCAAATTTTCTATAAAAATCTAAATAAATTTAAATTCTCTTGATAAAACGATTAAAATTTGTTGTAAAACCTAAATTAATTTTATTAAATTTAAATCTTTAAAAGCTCGAATAAATATAAGATTTTATGAAAATTAGAATATTTTGTGAAAATTCAAAAATTCGTAATTTTGTAAAAGTTCGAATAAATTCAAATTTTTATACCCTCGCCACACTATGGAACTGGGTATTATAAGTTAGTGCATATGTTTGCAACACCCAGAAGGAGACGAGATAGACACATGGTGTCTTTGGCAATATTGCTCAGGGCCGGCCCCTGAGCCATGTCCGTCTGTACGTCCGTCCGTCTGTCTGTGAACACATTTTTGTGATCACAGTCTAGGTCGCAGTTTTAGTCCAATCGACTTCAAATTTGGCACAGTTGTTTGATTTGGGTCAGAATAGAACCCCATTGATTTTGGAAGAAATCGGTTCAGATTTAGATATAGCTACCATATATATCTTTCGCCCGATATGGGCTTATATATGCACAGGAGTCAGATTTTATCCTGATTTGCTTGAAATTTTTCATAAAAAGTGTAAAATTGGTACTATAACCAAGTGTGCTAAATTTGATTGGAATCGGATCAGATTTAGATATAGCTCCCATATATAGCTTTCACCCGATTTATACTCATATGACCACATAGGCCAATTTTTTACTCCGATTTAGTTGAAATTGTTTTACAGGGAGTAGAATTAGCATTGTAGCTATGTGTGCCAAATTTGGTTGAAATCGGCTCAGATTTAGATATAGCTCCCATATACAGTGAAACCTCTCAAATTTGGACACTCTGAAAATCGGACACCTCCCAAACATGGACAGTTGTCTGAGGACATTTGCTATATTAACACATTAAAATTGACCTCTTATACCTGGACATGTCTCAAAGGTGCACAAATTTAGGCGACCGTGGGTGATCACATTTCAGAGGTTTCACTATATATGTTTTTCTGATTTCGACAAAAATTGTCAAAATATCAATATTTTCCTTGTAAAATCGCCACTGCTTAGTCATGAAAATTTAAGTCTATTATAAAATTATAACAATTAATATTTTTTTTTTGTAAAAATTTGAATAAAATCAAATTTTCTATAAAAATTCGTGAAAATTTAGATTTATTATGAAAAATTAGTATAAATTCTAAATTTCTATAGAAACCCAACAAAAAAAGCGTCGCCAAAAAAGTAGTGAAAATGTTCTTTTTGGGATCCGGAAGTGGTGCCACATTGACGCAGAAGCGATGAATTTAACATGGGCTTGTCATAGGACGGATGTCCAACATTTCCAACAGCCGCTGCACTGAATTTGTATCACTTCTTAAGGTGTGAGGTGAATTCAGTGTTTTGGATGTGAATTAAGAATTTTTGTGATATTTTGACAAATAAATAATTTTTAGAATTATCTATGATTTTTAATACAATATAACGCTAGTCTGGAACGTTTGTCATCAAATATTTTCAAAAATTTGCAATTTTTCTAGAAAGGATTTAACATTTTTTTCGGCAAAATTTAAAAAATTTGTACCATTTTATTAATGCTTAATAAGTTTTTAACCTATTTGAAACAAATAAATATAAGTTTTCCATTAAAAATATGAAAAAAGCGGGTTATAAAAAAAAATTGACTCAAATGAACTTCCTGTGCAGTTAAAATTAAGAACATCTTTGGCAGAGCATTTTTGGAAGTTCTTTTAAAGTTGTGTTTGGAGAAGAACTCCCAATTTTTTTTTGCTGGGAATCCGAATAAATTAAAATTTTCATGAAAAAGTTAAAATTTTCGTAAAAACTTAAGTAAATTAATTAAATTTAAACCTATGAAAACTCGAACTAATACAAGATTTTATGAAAATTCTAATTTTCTATGAAAATTAAAAATTATTGGATTTGGTAAAAATCGCAATTTATGTGAAAATTCCAAATAAATTGCAATTTTCTCGAATAAACTCGGATAAATTCAAATTGTCTATGAAAATTTTAATAAATTTAAATTTCCTGAGAAAACTCGAAAAATTTATAATTTTTTTTTTTTAGGAAAAATTTAGTACATTTTTTGAAACCAAATTTTTTTTTATAGAAAATCGAATAAGAAATTTTCTCAAAAACTTTGTATAAATTATTTAGAGATTGCAAACCTGATTCACATATTGATTTTTCCTTGTTTTATACTGCCAATTTGATTGATTGTTTTGCCATTTTTGTATTTATTACAAAATTTGACATTATTGAAGTTAAATGCTTTAAATTATATCAGCAACACCACCAACACCAGTGTATATTGAATTCTTTGAGGAGATTAAGATATTGATAGCGATATGATTTATTTTGTACAATCGATAAATGAGACATTGTTTGGTTATTTCTTTGAATTGTTCTTAAATCACTTTTGCATAATTAAATGAACATTAAAAATAGATCACAATGAATGAATGGCAACAATACAAACGATATATCGTCCAACCAATATGACTATCGATCAAATAGTTTGTTATAGTTTTTTTTTTTTTTCATATTAATGATCAATTTCGTAATGATTTACCATTCATGTTCAAGTGCCAGGCACTTAGTCTCTTTGTCATTCTTGCCAAGTGTCCAGAAGCGGATAAGAATAAATTCCAAAAGGAGGGTTCATTTACTCCCTCTAATACAATGTACGGTGTACAATTGATCTGAATTAATTGAAATTCTATACGATTTTCTATTCCCTTGCTTGTCGCAGAGGGGGCGGGGGAGGGTAACACGTAGTAGCCATCACCTTTGCCTTGTGCAATGATTGAGCATTTATTACCATAGTTTGCTTTGATATCGATCTAACATTTATTAATTTGTTTTATTAAAATTTATTAAATGATTCCATAAGTTGTTTTCTAACACAACATTGTTTGTTAGCTGTTTACATTTTGTCGAGTAATGCCCAATAATTATTATTTTTAAACTTGAGTTGAATAAATCGGATTTTTTTCGCTTCTCTTTTTTCTCATTTATATACAAAGCTGAAAGTGTTTTTTGTTATGTTGTGACATGCTATATATTTAATTAAAAAAAACTGAAGGGAATTTGGATATATTCTAGTAATACTTAGATATTACATCATTATTATATTAAGTAAAAATCAAATAAAAAAATCAAATGCACAGAAAAAAATTTCTGTAGTTAAACTAACGCTAAATTTAAATTATTATTATTGGGAAAAAATTATTTACTTGTAGTTAAATATTATTATTTTTATCGAAATTTTCCACAGCTTAATGAAATCTTACTTTTTTACGTATGTCTCAAAAATTTTATGAACTAACAGGTTGGCTGATAAATCCCCGGTCTAACAAAGAAAAACACATTTTTTGTCAAAATTCGTTTTTATTATTCAACATAGTTCAAGAGCGATACAACGATTATAACGACCTTCCAATTTTTTGATACCATTTAGGTCTCAGTTTCGGCGATCACCTCTTCATTGCAGCCAAATTTTTTCCCTGCGAGCATCCTTTTGAGGTTTGACAACATTTTCTGTAGAAATAAAATTTTAATAAATTCTCTATAAAAAAAATTTCGACAAAATTTTCTATAGAAATAAAATTTTGACAAAATTTTCTATAGAAATAAAAAAAATAAAAAAACAGTGGCGAGCAAGTCACTTTGTCTTATTAAAAATATTAAAAATTTAATTTCCCTGAGGACGGACAACGATGGTGTTCGAAATATTGGAAAGAATTAAAAATAAAACACTATAAAAAAAACTAAGATTTTATTTTGTTTTATTACAACAAGAGCTCAAGCCTTACAAACTCTACAAATAATTATACTAAAAGGTCAACCATACAACAACTACAAGAAATAAAATTTTGACAAAATTTCTGAAGAAATAAAATTTTCACAAAATTTTCTATAAAAATAACATTTTTATTGTTGTTTTTGATCTCAGCTTAAAGCCATGCATTGACTAAACTACAAGTGTAGCTTAACCAACAGAGGAAAAGTATGCTTGTCAAATTTATTTGGGCAAAGCCCTATAGACTGCAAGATGGTTGGATGTACAGCTGTTTCGGAAGTACCACATTCCTCATCAGCATCCTCTACTTGCAGCAAAACTATCAACCAATTATCAGAATAAATTCGGGTAATTCACTCAACCCAAAGTGAACTACACTTGAACCTCCCGAAAAAGGGTTTGATAGTCGGCTACTGCCTAAACAAATTTGCCAGCATATCTCTTTTCCTTTGCCAAACTCAAATCATCGATTTGAATGTATTTGGCTGGGTTTGTTTTTGAGCGTGCTTCCTCTATCTTCATTCGTTTTGTTTGTTATTGTTGGCATCTCTTCAATCGTTATTGTTGTTTTTGATCTCAGCTTAAAGCCATACATTGACTAAACTACAAGTGTAGCTTAACCAACAGAGGAAAAGTATGCTTGTCAAATTTATTTGGGCAAAATTTTCCCTAGAAATAATATTTTGACAAAATTTTTTATAGAAATAAAATTTTGACAAAATTTTCTATAGAAATAAAATTTTTACAAAATTTTGCTATAGAAATAAAAAAATATACAATTAAAATTTTTGCATAATAAAATAAAATTTTTAACAATATTTTTGCAAAGTAAAATAAAATTTAGACAATATTTTCTATAGAAATAAATTTTTAAATTTTTCTGTAGATTTTGTTTTTCTTTAGTACGTTTTTGGAAAATTTCGACAAAATTTTCTATAGAATTAAAATATTGACAAAATTTTCTATAGAAATATTTTTGAAAAAATTTTGAAAAAAATTTCCATAGAAAAAAATGTTGGCCAAATTTTCCATAGAAATAAAGTTTAGACAATATTTTCTATAGAAATAAAATTTTGACAAAATTTTCTATAGAAATAAAAAAAATAATATAAATAAAATTTTCACAAAATTTTCTATAGAAATAAAATTTTGGCGAAATTTTCTATAGTAATAAAATTTTGACAACATTTTCTATACAAATAAAATTTTGACAAAATTTTCTTTAAAAATAAAATTGTTTGCAAAATTTTCCATAGAAATAAATTTGTTGGCAAATTTTCTATAGAAATAAAATTTTGACAAAATTTTCCATAGTAAAAAATTTTTTGAAATACAATTGTGACAAAATTTTCTATATTTTATATAATTTTCTATAGAAATAAAATGTTTATACTATTTTCAATATAAATAAAATTTTTCAAAATAATTTTTTTTGTTTGCTACGTTTTTGGTAAAATATTCTCCAAATTTTGGTATTTTTTTTGGCTCGAGTGGCAACCGTGCTCTGAGTTACTAAGAATGACGTTTGGAGGTTTGTCCCAGTGGCATTTTATTAGAGTAAGATTGGCAAAAAAATACCAAAGTGTCAACCATCTCAAAACTGCGTAGACGTTTCCTATTTTCGTAAAACGTTCTTCGTGAAGGATTCATGAAGAATAGTTATTGAAGAATTTTTCGTGAAATTAACGAAGAGAATTCATTCGGTGTAGGTAGTAATTATAATCCAGCCAAATAGCTTTATATTTCAATTTTAATTCATAGTTATTAACTGCAAATACTTTTGTTTTTATCAAAACTATTAACTCGTTCAATTTGAATATGAGTCACTAAATTTTCTAACAGTATCTGCATAAAAATAATCAAAGAAATAAATACCAAAATTGCCACAACAACGTGTAAGCGTTAGTTGTTTATGTATATGCAAATGTAAACGAGATAAGCCTCGAAAACGAAAGACTTAAGACACAAACACTATCTAAACTAGTACTACCAGCAATTTCATCAATATTTTCCGAATTTCATCATAAAAAAACTTCATAAAGTGACTCAACATGGATTGTAGTAAAACAAATTTAACACCTGTAAATGTATGTGTTTTTTTGTATCAACTGAATGTTGATCTAAAAATCAATTAATGGTAACTAGTGTAGCTACAATGATCGCCATGGATTTATCATCAAATTTGAAAGAAAAAAATGCAAAATAAAGTAAATGGTGCAAAATACTAGAAACTAGAATTGGATTGTAGAACATGTTAAAGAGATTACTAATCTTTTCAAATGTCAAAAAATGTTCTTATTAATCTTTAATGGAAATTATGACCAAATACTAAAATATAAACAATAGCTGTCTAGCAAGTCCTATGGAGTTTGGATTTTGCTGTAGACAAGAAAAATGATTTTATTACGACATATTGAAGGCCAAAATTGAAATGAAATTAAACTGTTGGGAGTTTATTTTGAAAATGTATAACTTTAAGGGGGAAAAATTCGTTATATATTGGAAATCAGCATGGCACAAAGCTATGAGGCTATTCCTCATAGTAATGGATGGATATATGTCTGTTGGAACAAAAACTTCAGCTAAAGAACTGACACTGATTGAAATAAAAATTAATTATTTTATTTATTTCTATATATGTGTGTATAAGTCTGGCAAGTGAATGGTCTCCATACATATGTTAAAATTCATATTTTTGTTTTAATTAAATAATATCTATATACAATACTAATAAGTTTGGTATTTCCTTTCCATTCCTTGCTGTGATATATGGCAGAGCTTAAATTTCAATTAATGAAATTTATACAATAATGAACCCAGACGACAGGCTTTTGTGAGCCTCTGAGTTCACATACCTTTTTTAACCTTAACCACTATAGTAAACTATTTTGTGTTTTTTTTTTTTTGTTTAAAGTCTCAATAAATATTTCTTTACTTAAGTATTTCACAATTTTTTTTTTCGAATTTGAATGAGGTGTCAATTTTTCACTAAGAAGTCAATGATCGCTATATTATTTCAATTCACTTTTGTAGAGCACAACAATGACAAGAATTTGAGAAGTAAATATCGATATACAAAAATCAACCAAGACATGACATCTGTCACCTTCGACATACAGTGGTTCAAGAAGATTTTGAAGTTAAATAAGACATTTTTGCATTTACACCAATGGTAAACTCCACAGAAATAACAGAGTAAAACCGTGATCGTAAGGGTTTACTCTGTCTGGCGGAACTACCACTACTTCCGTTCAGTGACATATAATCAGTTCTTGAGTTGGATGCACTTCCAAAACTATTCACTCATAACATCAATGCGGAAGTGTAGTCATATTAAATGCGTGGCAGGTTCAGCCGGTCGTTAGACAACGCTTCGCAAACATCGAGTTCAGAATGATGGTGGCGGATGGATTTTCCTTCGACACCGTTCAGTGCAGTATAGACCTATCTCGATTATAGCAGTTAGAAACAAAATTTTCTATAGAAATAAATTTTAACAAAATTTTCTAAAGAAATAAAATTTTGATAAAAATTTCTACCTAAATAAAATTTCGTCAAAATTTTCTATAGACAAAAATTTCGTCAAAACTTTCTATAGAAAAAATTTTGACAAAATTTTCTATAGAAATAAATATTTGACCAAATTTTCTATAGAAATAAAATTTGGACAAAATTTTCCATGGAACTTAAATTTTGACAAAATTTTTTATAGAAACAAAGTTTTGACAAAAAAAATTCTATAAAAATAAAATTTTGACAAAATTTTCTATAGAAATAAAATTTTAACAAAATATTCTATAAAAATAAAATTTTGACAAAGTATTCTATAGAAATAAAATTTTGACAAAATTTCCTATAGAAACAAAAATTGAAAAAATTTTCTATATAAATAAAATTTTGACAAAATTGCCTATATAAATAAAATTGTGACAAAATTTTCTATAGCAATAAACTTTTGCCAAATTTTCTATAGAAATAAAATCTTGACAAAATTTTTTATAGAAATAAAATTTTGACAAAATTTTTTATAGAAATAAAATTTTAACAAAATTTTCTACTGAAATAGGATTTCGACAAATTTTTTACACAATTTTCTATAGAAATAAAATTGTGACAAAACTTTCTATAGAAATAAAATTTTGACAAAATTTTCTATAGAAACAAAGTTTTAACAAAAAATTTCTATATAAATAAAATTTTGACAAAATTGCCTATAGAAATAAAATTTTGACAAAATTTTCCATAGCAATAAACTTTTGCCAAATTTTCTATAGAAATAAAATCTTGACAAAATTGTCTATAGCAATAAACTTTTGCCAAATTTTCTATACAAATAAAATTTTGACAAAATTTCTGTTCTATAGAAATAGAATTTCGACAAAATGTTCTATGGAATTAAAATTTTTACAAAATTTTCTATAGGAATAATATTGTGACAAAATTTTCTATAGAAATAAAATTGTGACAAAATTTTCTACAGAAATAAAATTTTGCGAAATTTTCTATAGAAATTAATATTTGAACAACTTTTCTATAGAAATAAAATTTTGACAAAATTTTCTATAGAAATAAAATTTTGACACAGTTTTTTATATCAATACAATTTTGACAAAATGTTCTACAGAAATAAAATTTTGTATATTGTAATTCATTAATTACGCCTTTTAAATTTGCTTAAATAAATGAAAAAAAAAATTGATAAAATTTCCTATAGAAAAAAAAATTTGATAAAATTTCCTATAGAAATAAAATTTTTACAAAATTTTCTATAGAAATACAATTTTGACAAAATCTACTATAGAAATAAAATTTTGACAAAATTTTCTATAGAAATAAAATTTTGACAAAATTTCCTACAGAAATAAAATTTTGACAAAATTTCCTATAGAAATAAAATTTTTACAAAATTTTCTATAGCAATACAATTTTGACAAAATTTTTTATAAAAATAATATTTTGAAAAAATTTTCTATAGAAATAAAATATTGGCAAAATTTTCTGTAGAAATAAAAATTTGAAAAGAAAGTCTATAGAAATAAAGTTTTGACAAAAGTTTCTATAAAAATAACATTTTTACAAAATTTCCTATAGAAATAAAATTTTGACAAAATTTTCTATAGCAATACAATTTCGACAAAATTTTTTATAAAAATATTTTGACAAAATTTTCTATAGAAATAAAATATTGACAAAATTTTCTTTAGAAATACAATTTAAAAAAAAAGTCTATAGAAATAAAATTGTGACAAAATATTCTATAGAAATAAAATTTTGCTAATTTTTTTATAGAAATAAAATTGCTTGAAACTCAATTTTGACAAAAATTTCTATAGAAATAAAATTTTGACAACATTTTCTATAGAAATAAAATTTTGACACAATTTACTATAGAAATAAAATTGTGACAAAATTTCCTATAGAAATCAAATGTTGCCAAATTTCTATAGAAATAAAATTAAAAAAAAAATCTATAGAAATAAAATTTTGACAAAATTTCCTATAGAAATAAAATTTTGACAAAATTTACTATAGAAATTAAATTGTGACAAAATTTTCTATAGAAATAAAATTTTCTATAGAAATAATATTGTGACAAAATTTTCTATAGAAATAATATTTTGACAAAAAATGTCTATTGAAATAAAATTTTGACAAAATTTTCTACAGAAATAATATTTTGAAAAAAATCTATAGAAATAAAATTTTGACAAAATTTCCTATAGAAATAAAATGTTGCAAAATTTTCTATATAAACAAAATTGTGACAAAATTTGCTATAGAAATAAAATGTTGACAAAATTTCTATAGAGATAAAATTTTGAAAAAGAATTTATTTCTATAGAAATAAAATTTTGACAAAATTTCCTATAGAAATAAAATTTTGACAAAATTTCCTATAGAAATAAAATTTTGACCAAATATTCTATATAAATAAAATTGTGACAAAATTTTCTATAGAAATAAAATTTTGGCAAAATTTTCTATAGAAATAACCTTTTTGACAAAATTTACTATAGAAATAAAATTTTGACAAAATTTTCTATAGAAATAATATATGACAAAAAATGTCTATAGAAATAAAATTTTGACAAAAATTTCTATAGAAATAAAATTTTGACAAAATTTTCTATAGAAATAATATTTTGCCAAAAAATGTCTACAGAAATAAAATTTTGACAAAATTTTCTACAGAAATCATATTTTGAAAAAAAAAATCTATAGAAATAAAATTTTGACAAAATTTTCTATAGAAATAATATTTTGCCAAAAAATGTCTACAGAAATAAAATTTTGACAAAATTTTCTACAGAAATCATATTTTGGAAAAAAAATCTATAGAAATAAAATTTTGACAAAATTTTCTATAGAAATAAAGTTTTGACAAAATTTACTATAGAAATTAAATTTTGGCAAAATTTTCTATACAAACAAATATTTGACAACATTTTCTATAAATAAAATTTTGCCAAATTTTCTATAGAAATAAAATTGTGACAAAATCTTCTATAAAAATAAAGTTTTTTTTTTGTCGTGCGAAAAATGAACTAAATTATACTCCACACGTAGAATCACGCATTTTCAATAATAATAGTGTACTATGACATTATTTTCGTTTTCTTCCCCACTGTGCTCCATCAACAATGCCGAAACTATCGAACAGGTAAAAATTGATAAATGGAGTTTTGATACGATTGTTTATTTGTTTTGATATATATTTTTTCTGAAAACAAAAATGACACATGGACTATTGGGCTTTCAGAATGAATGGAATGAATACAGTGACGACGTTCTTTCTTACGGCCATAAATGAATTTGTCAGATTCATAGTGGTCCTGTATTACATGGCATATTGGGTGAGGTGGGAAGACAAAGAACAAACACCAAATGGACATTTCATGACTTGGCAGAGTTTAACGCCTTATTTTTAACCCTGAACATGACAATTTACCGGGCTTATGGAGTATGTACATTTGTTTTTTTTTTTTGGTTTTGGTTTTCATGAAACACTTGAAAGTCACACATAGTAAAGTAGATACACTGCTGGACTTTCAAAAAATCACCAATGACCATAAATATTTTAACTGTTCCATAGTGGTCAGAGTTGAGTTGAAATTGAGACTACCGTAGAATTCTAGTGGGGCCGCTCCCAAATGGCCTTAGCGAGAGAATGGTCATGCAATATGAGGTAGTATAGTGTTCTAGTCCAGAATTAAATGGCTGCAGTTGTGTAGTAGTGAACATTGTTTGTTAACACCCGCTGTAAAAATTTGGCGCCTTTATTAATAATCAAGCAAGCAAGTGGCGATCAATCCATTAGTTTGATTTTTTTCCTATAATTTATTGAAATGGAAATATTTTCGAAAAAAGTATCAATTGTTTTTTATGCATTTCGAGGGACAACATTTCCCATTTTGCTAGCTAGAATTTTTTAAGCATATAAGCATTAAGCATTTTTTAGCATATAAATCAAATCATACAAAAAAAAACTCCAAAGCTTATGATGATTTTAAGTCAAAAAGTCTCTACACAGAAAAACAGTAAACCGATACCCAAAAAAGTGGTCATTTACCGAATTTGGCTTTCTCCGATAAGAAAATTTTCACTTTCAATTGGCCACCAGAATTCAAATCCCGCCGATGGCAAAGCTGCACACAACATTTTTTTCTTCTGATTCAATCACGAAATTAATTGATCCAATTCATTTTTAAAATGAAATGTTTTCAATCACCGAAATGATAGTATCAATTAAAAAATTAACTGACAGTCAATAAAAAGATTAATTGATCCAATTAAAAAAATAATTGATACTATTAATTTGTGTGATTGATTTTTATTTCAATTATAAAAATTGTTGAATCAATTAAATCGAATATTTTTTAAAACTTAATTAAGATTTTAATTGGAAAAATTGTTTTCTGTGTGTGCGCCGCTTTAACGGTCGATGGCGTCCCTGCTCGTATACATCGACCGTGGGGTCAAACTAAATGCCGATTATTATTGAAGCCTTGGGTGGACAAACATTTCGGCCAGAGACCATGGGCATACCAAAAAGACTCAGCACGCTTAAACCAAGAATGGACTAGAATCTCTTTTCGCTTTATTTCTAGCGCACAATGGCCATCAAAGTCTGAGGATCCTTATCCGTTGGATCTTTGCGTCTAAGGCATTTTAGAGAGTAAATGTTGCACTGAAAAATTCCAAATTGTCAATCATTTCAAGACAGTGTCTAGCCGGGAATGGGCCAAAAGAACCACTTCTGTGCAGCGTATAATGGCTTTAAAGGCTATAATTCGTGCCAAAGGTATCCAATGTTATTTCGAACATTTTTTTACCAATAAAATTAAAATATAAAATTAAATTAAACTGATTCTAAATTTTGATATTTCCGACATTTTTGTTTTTGAGCAATAAAATTTAAAAAAAATATGGGGCCTAATGTTGTTGCATTAGATATCCGACACCCTATAGATTAACAAAGTTTTTCACGTACAAATAAATGCCAGTTTAAAAATACAAATTCCAACATATACTTAAAAGTTGTTTACGTCCAAATGTAAATCCCTAACGTTCTATGAAATGTACTCCCGAATTGAGATACAAAAATACCCCAATATTTTTCCATTGTGTTTGAATAGAATTGTCGGCGAAATGCAACAAGTATCTGATTACTTATTGCATTTCGCTCGATATCATATACAAATTTTTGACAATCAGCCATATTGCGGAAGCCATTTGCTTAAAATCTTTCTATTCCAATTTGGTCGTCAACCAGTCCACATTCTATTTGGTAAGATTTCGTCCAAAAATAAAAAATAAAAATTAATGTCCAAATTGAATTTTAATCCCTAACTCGTTGTGGTTTTATTTCTTTTTGTTCACATTTTCTTTGCGACGAGAGTTACAAACCAAACAAAGAAAGCTTTCTTTGGTTTGTTTCGGCTTCAGAGAGATTTTTATCATCCAGGTATTTACTACTCCATCTCGCTCCCAAGTCAATCGGCTATTCAGCTGTTTGCCCTAAACATTTGGTCCAGTTCGAGCCAGATATACACCTGTCACTGTCTCTCTAAAGATTTCAACTCCAGCGCATTGATCTTCCTTACCAGGTACGTCTCTAACTCATTGGCATAAATCACATTTAGTATGTGCTTTGCCAAAGAGTGGATTGTGTAATAGCGGAATAGGCAAAATAAATTCTACAATTTTATTTAATATAAAATAGTGTAAAAATATAAAGAAATTTGTAAAATTTCCAAAAAAAGATTTATATTGAATCAGAGCAACAGAAAACTATACCAATTTAAACAGGGGAAAATCCAGTCTACGGAAATACTATTTGAAAAGATTGCTAAGGTGTACATAAACCCCACGTTGTGCAAATTTTTTACATCAAGGAAAAAGTTGCAATTCATCGCAAACAACTGTGGTAGAGTAGCTTGTGGCCAAAAACAACGTTGGACTTGTTCACCGAAGGAAACCGTAAGTTAAAAACAAAAAGAAACGAAAAGAATCGAATTTACTTGAAATTCATGTACTTTGTATGATATATCGGATTAATATTTTCAATTACATTGTTCATTGCACTTCCTTTCCAAACAAAAGAACAAATATTTTTCGAACGTTTTTTTTCGGGTGTATTTGATCAAAAGAAACGTGTTTGAGATTTATCCGCGTTTGGTGTCTCCTACATACGTACGGGTTATATTTATGTACGTACATATGTTTGATCTATTCCCAGTTTCAACCATTAAATGTTCTCTTGGCTCACTGTGTATGCTTACGAAATATCACTGTACACTCATTCTCTCAACTGCCTAGTGCGCATGTCTGCTCTCCTCCATCTCTGAGATCCACATTTCTCTTTGTTGTAAGCCCCGCTTACGTGGTCTCAACTCCCCGCTCACCATCACTTGCCTACGTGGGTGTATATACTCCACATTTCTCTTTGTTGCAAGCCCCGCTTACGTTGTCTCAACTCCCCGCTCATCATCACTTTGCTACTTGGGCGTAAGTATTCCACATTTCACGCTCTCTGTCTATTATTGAGGTGTTGTTGATTTTTTTTTTTTTTTGGAGGAGGAAGAAGAAGAATGTAAACAAATATTCCATACTTTCCAAATTCTTCCATATCGACAGAGTTCATTGAACCCATTACTTTGTCATTCCAGGCGATTGTTTACATTTGTGATATATATGTATGAATATATCATTCGGGTCTGTTTTGCATAGAACGCGTATCCAGAGATATCTTTGTTGGAACGAGATACTTATTTAAGTAGAGTTGCCGCTTCATTCAAAATTTGCAAACAGACGTGATTTGATTAATATTTATATATTTTCCATTTTCCTATATAGGACATTTACAACGTCAATTTGTTCATAGAATTGACGAATTGATACCCAAAATTTAAGGATTGAAAAGTGATTCGTTCAACCCAAAATCTCTTTGCACATTTTTCAACCCTGCTTGTAATCACTAATCTCTCTTTTTTTTGAGAGAAAAAATAATTTTTTTTTGGAAAAATAAATAAATAGAACTCCCACCACTCTCCATCTATAGCAAGGTATTTCTTCATTTTCCCAACCTTTCGTCTTAATTTTCAAGAAAGAAATTTTTCGTTTATATTGGAAATTTCTATTGGGTATTTTTCGTGAATTCTACCATCATGACATTGGACAAATTTATTAGGGCTGCCGATCATTTGGTCGAATTTGAAGCTTCTTTAAATGAAAATAAATTGCCTACCACATCTCTTTGTCTCCTCGAGACCCATCGCGATGAAATTAAGGGTATCTGGAATAGGTTAAAGCAGATTTATGAGAAATGTCTCGTGGAACTAGCCAACGGAGAAGACGATGGCAAAGAGACCGAGGCAACTCGAAAAAGGGAGACAGAATCGGTTAAGGAAAAATATAAGAGTTCCTATTCTACTTATTGTCGATGTGTGTCTAAGATAAGTGAATTAATGGCAAATCTTGGCTCATCTTATTCTGCTTCAAGTCCTAATTCTAACTCCAGTTTCAATTTGCCTCCAATCGAACTAAATGTTTTTCATGGTGACTTTAAATCTTGGCCAACTTTCCGGGACATGTTCACCGCGGTCTGTATAAAGAATTCTAAGTTGAGTCCCGTAGAGAAATTGTTCCACCTGACCCAAAAGACCAAGGGTGAGGCTCATGAAATCGTGTCGAAAAGTCCGCTCACTGACGATGGTTTCGGAGCAGCTTGGTCCAACTTATGTGCCCGTTATGAGAATAAACGGGTTCTTGTAAACGAACAATTGAAGACCTTATTCAATCTTTCGGCAATTTGCTCTGAATCGGCCAGTTCTATAAAAGGGCTTCAACGCGACATTAATGCCTGTATTTCGACCTTAAGGGTCCACAAAATCGATATCGAGAGTTGGAATCCAATTTTTGTCTTCCTTTGCTCCAACTGTCTTCCAGATTCTACCTTGACCTTATGGGAACAGACGTTGAATGATAAAACTTGCATTCCTAAATGGTCGGAATTAGACGAATTTTTAACGAACAGGTACCGTACCCTGGAGTCCGTCTCCGAAATCAGAGGTTCTAAGGAGCAAAAGCCTTCTAATTCCCGAACGAAAGGGTATAATAATTCCAAACAAATCTCTGGGAAAATTAGCACATTTCAGGCTAATATCAGCCAACACACCTGCAAACTTTGTTCAAATGAAGTCCATGTAATACGGAAATGTCCGAAATTTCTCAAAATGAATTACCAACAGAGATGGACCGAAATTAAAAGTAAAGGTTTATGTGCGAATTGCTTTGCTAGTTCGCATACAGCGCAGAGATGTAAAAGTAAATATTCTTGCTTTAAATGTGGTAAACGTCACAACTCACTACTACATAATGACTCGAATAATCACTCTCAAAGCACATCTTATTCCAATAATTCTCAACGGCCGAGAAATGATCCCATTTCAAATCCTTTAATACCACCATCGTCCCCTTCTAATATACAGTCCACTGATTCTTCAAATGGAGTAATACAAACATGTTTTGCCTCCAATTCGAACGGGGTATTACTGGGTACAGCTATGGTACGAATTCTCCATTCTGGGGTGGTGTATCGGGCTAGGGCTTTATTGGATTCTGGATCTGAAGGAACACTTATTTCTGAAAGACTTTCTAATATGTTACGACTTCCGTCCAGACATACCTCTGCCACGATTTCGGGACTAAATAATTCGGTATCTGCCGCTGTTCAAAAAGAATGTTGTTTTGTGTTGGGTTCGGAGTCCGATTTGAACTTTGAATTATTTGTGTCGGCCTTAGTCGTCCCACATTTATCAAATAATTTACCTTCAAGAACAATAGATATCCAACGATTATCGGATTTACCCCCTCTTCAATTAGCCGACCCGAAGTTCTATGAAAGTTCAAAAATTGACATTCTTTTAGGGGCAGATGTTTTCCCATCGATTATGTTGTCAAAGAATGAACTGGGTATCTGTGGTTCTTTAATGGCTCAGGAGACCGTCTTCGGGTGGATTCTTACAGGTCCTATTTTTACTAGGAACAATTCTTCATGTTCTGCTCGTGTCTCCTTCTTCTGTGAAATCTCCTTAGATAAGCAGATTTCACGTTTCTGGGAGGTGGAGAATATTCCAAAGAAACGTTTTCTCTCCCATGAGGACAAAATTTGTGAAGATCTATATCGAAAGACCACCAGAAGAAATGAGGAGGGTCGGTATGTGGTTTCTTTGCCATTTAAAGAATCTTTTCCTGAAAAATTGTGTCTTGGATCATCCCGCTCGGGTGCAATGGCACAATTTCTGCGAAATGAATCGAGGTTGATTCGGAATCCAGATTTGAAGCAGGAATATGATAAGTCACTTATTGAATATGTCACCCTCAATCATATGTCATTGATAGATTCTCCTAGTCCAATCCAAATGTGCTACTACTTACCACATCACGCGGTAATAAAGCCGGAAAGAACTACTACTAAGGTTAGAGTAGTTTTTAATGCATCCGCTCCCTCTTCCAATGGTATTAGTTTGAACGATGTCCTTTATACGGGACCTGTATTACAGAATGATTTGACTGTACTAATATTGAAATGGCGATTTTACAAATTTGTCCTGAATGGTGATATCCAAAAAATGTATAGACAAATTCTTGTCAATGCCAGCCATACACCATTTCAACGTATTTTATTTCGTGAAAATCCGAATAATCCTGTCCAAGAATTTGAATTGAAAACTGTAACGTTTGGATTAAATTGTGCGCCATATTTGGCCATACGCACAATTATCCAATTGGCAAATGACGTACAGGAAAAATATCCTTTGGCTAGTAAGATATTAAGGAATTCAATTTATGTTGATGACGCTTTACTAGGGGCTCACTCTATTGAGATGGCGATAAAGTCGAGGGATGAATTAATTCAAGCTCTGAATTCCGCCGGGTTTCACATGAGAAAATGGATTTCTAATTCAAAGAAAATTCTTAAAGGACTTCCAACTGAACATCTTTTGTGTGCTGATTTTTTGGAATTCGAAGATCGTAGTTCAGCAAAAACCCTAGGAGTTCGTTGGAATGCCCTTTCAGACCAGTTTTATTTTTCCACCATCAAATTTCCAGATACTTGTTCATACACTAAGCGCGAAGTTTTGTCGCAAATATCAAAATTGTTTGATCCAGCAGGATGGTTGTCACCCATTATCATAATTGCTAAGATTATCATGCAGAGAATTTGGTTGGACCGAACGGAATGGGATGCAATAATTTCTCCAGAATCACTTCGACTATGGAAAGCTTTTCAAGCTAATTATAACGCAATAGATGACATCAGAATTCCAAGATGGATCGCATATTCCCCTGATTGTAAAATCGAGTTTCACTGTTTTTCAGATGCATCGGAAAAAGCATATTCTGCAGTCATATACATTCGTGTTATTTGTCCAAGTGGTATATCCACTAACTTAATTAGTGCTAAAACAAAAGTAGCCCCACTGAAAACATTATCCATTCCACGATTAGAGCTTTGTGGGTCCACGTTATTAGCTGAAATGATCGACAATTTGCTCCCACAATTTGAAATTGAAAACTATTCCTTGTTTTGCTGGACTGACTCAACTATCGTGCTCTCCTGGTTAGCGAAACCACCTTGTTGTTGGAATACATTTGTAGCCAATAGAGTCTCAAAAATTATACAAGTGGTGGACATATCCAAATGGTTTCACGTGAATTCGGAATTCAATCCTGCAGACTTAGCCAGTCGAGGAGTTCAAGCTCAGGACCTACAAAACAACCGCTTGTGGTGGAATGGACCAGATTGGCTATCAGAACCATCAAAGAATTGGCCAAGAACCATTGAGAAAAAGAATTTCGAAACTGAGCTCGAAAAAAAGCCCGTCAAAGTTCTTTTTACTTATTTCCAAAACTTTGAGGACATTCTTGACCGATTTTCTTCATTTTCCAGAGCCCTTAGAGTAAGTGCCTATATCTATCGGTTTTATTTTCGAACTCATCCAAAATTTCGATCCAGTTTTCAAAGGAACGACAAAATAATTACGACATCCGAAATTATTTTTGTTCGAAAACAACTTATTTGCGTTTCTCAAAAGGCATTTTATCCAGACGAGTATATGACACTCAATTCTAAAAAATCTATTAAAAAATCTAGTCCACTTTTATCCTTAAATCCATTTATTGACCAGGAGGGAATAATGCGAATATGTGGCCGACTAGAATCATCATCTGATTTATCTTTCAACGAAAGACATCCAATTATCCTTCCATACGGATGCCAATACTCTCGTCTTTTAGTCCATTTTATTCATCAGATCAGTCTTCACGGGGGGAATCTACTGGTGCTGCGACTGGTGAGAACTCAGTACTGGATTCCAAAAGTCCAAAATCTAATAAAAACCACGATTCATCGCTGTAAACCATGCATTCTGTACAAAAGGAAATGTCAACAACAACTAATGGCATCTTTACCTACAGAGCGATGTTCCATATCTCGTCCTTTTACACACACTGGGTTAGACTTTGCGGGTCCTTTCGACTTAAAAAGTTATGCTGGAAGATGTTGCCGTATAACAAAGGGATATGTCTGTGTATTCGTTTGTTTTTCCACTAAGGCAATACACTTAGAAGCAACCACCGATTTGTCTACCTCCGCTTTCCTAGCAGCCTTCAGCCGATTTGTATCCCGACGTGGCTGCCCTCTGCATCTTCACTCAGATAATGGAACTACATTTGTTGGAGCTTCCAAAACATTATCCAAAGAATTTATCCAAACTTCTCGTGAAACTCTGACTTCAAATTACTTGCACCAAAATTTGACATGGCATTTTATACCACCAGGAGCACCTCATATGGGTGGACTATGGGAAGCCGGTGTCAAAAGCTTTAAACAGCATTTCAGGAAAACGGTTGGTGTCCAAAAATTTACATTCGAAGAATTCCAGACATTGTTATCCAAAATTGAAGCATGTCTTAACTCCCGACCTATTTCCCCATCTTCCGAGAATCCCACCGATTTAACAGCGTTGACACCGGGACATTTTTTAATTGGCTCGCCTATACTTATGCCACTGGAACCAGAACTTGTCCATTCCTCTACTTCTATCCAAAATCGCTGGCAACGCATAAAAGCTCAACATCAGTTTTTCTGTTCCCGATGGAAAAATGAATACCTTAAAGAATTACAAAAGCGCCATAAATGGAAAAGGTCTGAAGAGGACTTGAGGGAAAACATGCTGGTGGTGGTTAAAGAAGAAAACTTACCCCCGAATTCTTGGCGTCTTGGTCGCATTACAAAGGTTCATCATGGCAATGACAATCGAGTTCGAGTAGCGGAAGTACACACCCAGAAAGGCACTATAACTAGGCCAATTACAAAATTAGTTGTATTGTACGATGAATCCTCCTAATTGTCCTTTTCCATTTTTTGCAGCTATCCAAAATTTTTGTCCTTTAATAATCCCTTTCTCAAAATTCCTATCTCCCATTTCTAATTATTACCCTTTTTTACAGAAATATGAATACGGCTGGAAAATTAAATCGAGGTCGCATATATTTGTGCAGAGTGTGCCGAAAACCACATTCCTTAAAAAACTGTCTTCGATTCCGAGACATGAATGTATCTGAAAGATGGGAGGCCGTAAAGAAGTATGGCTACTGTTCTAATTGCCTTGCCCATTCGCATTCTCAAGGATCGTGCTTCACAAGGCTCGGATGTATACATTGCCAAAAGAAACACCATTCCTTGCTTCACATGAACTCTCGTCTATTAGAAAATGTGGCTACTTGTTCCTCAACGCATAAACAACGTCCAATTTCCCGACCTCCATCGTCCAACCGTCGGCCACCAACGACAAATCCGGATAATACTACTAGGCCAAAAGAATCTCGGACAACCAAACCTTTATCATCCGCAACATCTCTTACATCGATACTCCAACAAAACGCAACAACTTTACTTCCCACGGCTCTAGTAAAAATTCAAGCAGATGATGGTCAACACTACGCTCGTTGTCTATTGGATTCTGGCTCTCGAATGAGCTGGATTTCGAAAAAGTTTGTTGATAAATTGAATCTGATGACCCTGGAACTCGATGGAGAGATTATTTGTCCTGTAACAATGTGGTCTTGTGTTGATCAAAATCATAAAATCGAAGCCACATTGAAAGTCAACAATAGAATCACCACTATAACTCCAAAAACATCCCTACCTGAGACAGTCAAATCTTACTTCCAAAATTTCGTTTTAGCGGACAAACGATTCTATAAATCTTCTACCGTTGATATTGTACTGGGAGTTGATATTTATTCACGAGTCGTTCTTGACGGTATATATGTACGAGCCGGCCTTCCCACAGCACAAAATACCATGTTTGGAATAATTTTGTATGGCATTTTTTCTACTTAAAACTTATACAACAACTGTTTTTTTTTTCTTTCAATTATTGAATTATGAATTTAAAAGAAAATAATTATTCTTTTTTTTTACGAACTTCATTCTTTAATGAATTACCATATATTGTACAAGCAATGTAAATATCTTATATCTCATTGTTTTCTATTTAACTTTTGGCAGACGAATTATAAGACATTCTGTTACAGTAATACTGCAAGGCGGGCGGAATGTTTACGTCCAAATGTAAATCCCTAACGTTCTATGAAATGTACTCCCGAATTGAGATACAAAAATACCCCAATATTTTTCCATTGTGTTTGAATAGAATTGTCGGCGAAATGCAACAAGTATCTGATTACTTATTGCATTTCGCTCGATATCATATACAAATTTTTGACAATCAGCCATATTGCGGAAGCCATTTGCTTAAAATCTTTCTATTCCAATTTGGTCGTCAACCAGTCCACATTCTATTTGGTAAGATTTCGTCCAAAAATAAAAAATAAAAATTAATGTCCAAATTGAATTTTAATCCCTAACTCGTTGTGGTTTTATTTCTTTTTGTTCACATTTTCTTTGCGACGAGAGTTACAAACCAAACAAAGAAAGCTTTCTTTGGTTTGTTTCGGCTTCAGAGAGATTTTTATCATCCAGGTATTTACTACTCCATCTCGCTCCCAAGTCAATCGGCTATTCAGCTGTTTGCCCTAAACAAAAGTAAAATAAAAGTTTTCTTAATTAAAAAAAAAATAAACCGAAGATGTAGAATCCTCAAAACAAGTCTCAATCCAAAGATTCAATATCATATACACTGACAAAAATATTTGCGTGAATTTATAGATTACGCAACCTCAAATTTTGGATGCGCAATTTATACACTATTAAGGACAAATTTCTTTAAAATAATGAAATTTGAATTAAAAGAACATTTTTAATCTTTGCTTCAAAAATTGTTTTCATTAAATTTAGGACACACATTTTGAAAATTTGCGTCCCTTCGTTAAAGTTGCATGTCTTTAAACAAAGGAAGAATTTTCCATAATGTAAAGAAACATATTTTTGGTTTATAGAAATCGTCCTTAAATTAACTGAAATATTGAATCTTTAGATTTAAAGTAAAAAAGCTTCAAATATATACTAAGACTTATTTTGAGGATTTAGTATCTTTGGTTTAAAGTTTTTTTGGAATAAAGAAAATATTTTTTACTTCGAAGTATCCGTCATAATTTGGTTTTTAAAACTGGCATTTGTTTCTACGTGAATAGCTTTATTAATATACCGAAAAAATAGAATGAAAAATTGGATAAATGAGCTCTGTATCCTCCTTTGAATTTTATAGATCCTAGATTTAAAGCCAGATAGGTCGCAAAAAAATGTTCCTTATTTTAAAGAACCTGAATCTTTGGCTCGGAATCAATGCCAAAGTCCTTAAAGAAAGGTCAAAATCTTTGGATCCAAGTAAACTTTTTTTAGTGTAGAAAAAAATGTATGTCTTTATTTTAAAGAAAATTTGCTCCAAAGACATAACGGACACGCAAAAATTGGTCCACATCGGTCCATAATTATATATAGTCCCCATATAAACCGATCCCCAGATTTGACCTCCGGTGCCTTTTGGAGGAGCAAAATTCATCCGATCTGGTTGAAATTTGGTACGTGGTGGTAGTATATGATATTTAACAACCATGCCAAAAGTGGTCCATATCAGTCCATAATTATATATAGCCTCAATATAAATCGATCCCGAGATTTGGTTTTGGAGCCTCTTGGTACATTGTGCTAGTATATGGCCGTTAACAACCATGCCTAACTAGGTCCATATCGGTCTATAGTTATATATAGTCCTCAGATAAATCGATCCCAAATCGTACAAAAATTGGTCCATATCAAGTTCATAATTGTATATAGCCCCCATATAAGCGACCCCCATATTTCAATTCTGGCTCCATACGTACCGTGCAATAGTCCATATGGATTCGTAATTATTTGTAATGCCGATTCGTAATGCCTTTTTTGTCTAATATATACCACGTATGGACTAACTCACAATTTAGAAAACGATTTAAGATACCACAACCCAAGTAATTCGAGTCTGGATGGCAGTCTTTCGTAGAAGTTTCCACGCTATCCTGTTCTAGGTTAGGTTAGGTTAGGTTAGGTGGCAGCCCGATGTATCAGGCTCACTTAGCCTATTCAGTCCATTGCGATACCACATTGGTGAACTTCTCTCTTATCACTGAGTGCTGCCCGATTCCATTTTAAGCTCAATGACAAGGGACCTCCTTTTTATAGCCGAGTCCGAACGGCGTTCCACATTCCAGTGAAACCACTTAGAGAAGCTTTGAAACCCTCAGAAATGTCACCAGCATTGCTGAGGTGGGATAATCCACCGCTGAAAAACTTTTTAGTGTTTGGTCGAAGCAGGAATCGAACCCACGACCTTGTGTATGCAAGGCGAGCATGCTAACCATTGCACCACGGTGGCTCCTGTTCTAAAATTTAAGTCAATATTTTGTTCAGTGTACTTGGCCAGCAAGGTGTATAATGTGTCGACCTCGTTGATTCGGTGATGTTCACTGCTGCTTTATTTAGACACTGCCGTATATGCAGATATTGCTGTTGGCAGAATAAAGCCTGTCCCAACCTTTATTTTGTCACTTAAATTTAATTTTAAACATATTTTCATTGTCATTTTTATTAAAATTTTGTAATCATTTCATTTTGTTTTAATAAAAATTATTATTATCATGATCCATTTTTGCTTCTTACATTTATAATGAATATTGTTTTTTTTTTATTAAAATTCCTATACGTTAATTATATTATAAGACTTTAATCTTGTTGTACAGGATATGCTTAAATAAATAAATAAATAAAACTTCCGAACTTTCTCTAAGGAGAGCAGATGATAGGACTCGTTTTAAGCAATCAATGTCATTTTCGTTTATTAAGAACGGATTCGATGGGTTACTTATTTTGGGATTTACCAGATTTCACGATAAAAAATTCATTTAATTCATTTCGGTTATATCTCCCATGTCATTTATTTAATTATTTTTTATTTATATGATTATCTCCTTAACAATCAAGGAACTATGAAGAATTTCTATTCACCACAAAATTCCCCATTCCTTTGGAATTTTTAAAACGTTTGGAAATTAGTTCAACTGTTGATTTCCCAAATGTGTGCATTAATCATTTGTGCATTCCAAGTCATTAGGGTTGCTAATGTTTTATTCAAAAATCTTAAGATTAAGAGTCAATCTTAGAACTCGTTAATAGTTTCTGATAACGACCGATCTACTGCAATGATCTACTCTACTCAACCCCAACTCGGTAGATGCCACTAAAGATGTTTATCCATTACACAGTATGCTAAGATGACAGATAGATAGATAGACAGCCAGCCAGCCAGCCAACCAATCAGCCAGCAAGCCAGATAGTCTAATGTTCAAGACAAACCATTTGGATGTTGATTTCCAGTACTCCAGTACACATTTCTTAATCATTCATTTTTAATGAGAATTACCTGTTGGAGGCGAGTGCACGTCATTTGTTATAGACATTTAATTTAATTGCCAGTACACATTTGTTGACACTTGTTTCCAGTTTGTCATTTTTTTGTTGTTGTGTGTAGCTATTCATATCTGTCTGTCTGTCTGTCTGTATGACCATAATTCAATGTTGTTAAGAGAATTCCTTTTTTAATGATTAATTGCTGGAAAATCGCTACATCAACAGCTATTAAATGCATCCAATCATCATTGGTAATAGCTGTAAAATACGCCAAGTCATACGTCATAATGAATTTATAACAATTTCCTAAAATATGATCTCCCTCATCGTAGCTAGTAGTCTCTAATGAATATGTCAATATTATAGATTTGTTTAGCGAGATTGTTTAAAATGTTTTATTATATTTTAAATGTTGCGGTTTTTTTGTGTGATTTTTATTGTGCTCGTCGGCAAAAATGCAAATACAACAGCTCATATATGCCTAGACCATGTGGCGTATGATTAATTGCTGTATATTTGGCTATAAGTTGAGTCAGTCACCTGAAAAGCTCGTAATTTATTTTGGGAGCATAAAGGATAATTATTTTAATAAATATTAGTATTCATTTATAAATAAAACAAAAAAACCTTACAAATCTAAATTTAACTTCGGAAACCATACTATTGATATGTTCCATCAAATTCACTTTAAGTCGCAATATTATATTTAAATATAAAAAATAAAATATTAAATGTTATTAAAATCTTTAATTTATTTCATTTTATCGAAACAAAATGAAAAAAATGAAAGCCAAACAGCCCATCTATGAATTCAAATTTATCCATTTTATAACGTTTAATTTTCACGCCTTAAATACACCACACAATAGAGGTGAAGAGCATAATGCAAAAGCAAATAAAATATTTTATATTAAATCTCAGAGAGTATCGAGAGAAGAGAAACAATTATTAACCGTTAAACAATATCCATCGTATAGAACAACGAGTCAGATTCACGATTAACTGAGACTAATCAAATCACTACGACGATTGTCGATTGTCCAATGGTTTACGGAAATTGCTATTGAGCAGAGATCAAATTCCTAAGACAATAAACATTTAAAGAACTGCAAGATAGAATCGACTCTTCGTAAGCGTAGGTAAAAAGAAACGAACGATCAAGAATGGAAACGATTGCGTATGGCATAATGCGATAGTATTGTGAGTACGTGAGAAATCTCTTAAATTGTAATGAATGCACAAATGCTTCAGTGTTGCCATATTGAAATGTATACCTTAAGAAAATTTTTCAAATTCAAAATTTAGTATTTTTTTTTTTTGATTCGAAATTATATATTTAACAGAACACTCTCATAGAAGAAAAAATGAATTAAAAGTAAAGAAAATGTTTTTCTGCTGACAAAATTTTTCATAGAAATAAAAATTTGACATAATTTTCTGTAGAAATAAAATTTTGAAAAAATTTCTATAGGTATAAAATTAAAAAAAAAATCTATAGAATTTTGACAAAAATTTTTTATAGAAATACAATTTTGACAAAGTTTTCTACAGAAAAAAAATTTGACAATTTTTTTCATAGCAATAAAGTTTTGACTCAATTTTCTATAGAAATAAAATTTTGACAAAATTTTCTATAGAAATCAAAATTTGACAAAACTCTCCATAGTAATTAAATGTTGACAAAGTTTTCTATAGAAATAAAATATTGATAATTTTTTGTATAGAAATCAAATTTTGACAAAATTTTCTAAGAAATAGAATTTTGACAAAATTTTCTACAGAAATCAAATCTTGACAACATTTTTACAGAAATCAAATTTTGACAAAATTTTCTATACAAAAAATTTTTGACTCAATTTTCTATAGAAATAAAATTTTGACAAAATTTTCTATCGAAATAAAATTTTGACAAAATTCTCTATAGATATAAAATATTGATGTTGACAAAATTTTGTATAGAAATAAAATTTTGAAAAAATTTTCTATAGAAAAAAAATTTAGACAATTTTTTTCATAGCAATAAAGTTTTGACTCAATTTTCTATAGAAATAAAATTTTGACAAAATTTTCTATAGAAATAAAGTTTTGACAAAATCTTCTATAGAAATAAAATATTGACAAAATTTTCGATAGAAATAAAGTTTTGACAAAATTTCTATAGAAATAAAATTTTGGCAAAATTTTCTGTAGAAATCAAAATTTGACAAAACTTCCCATAGTAATTAAATGTTGACAAAGTTTTCTATAGAAATAAAATTTTGACAAAATTTCAGAAAGAAATTAAATGTTGACAAAGTTTTTTATAGAAATTAAATATTGACAAAAGTTTCTATAGAAATAAAATTTTGAAAAATTTTCTATAGAAATAAAATTTTCATAAAATTTTCTATAGAAATAAAATTTTGATAAAATTTTCTATAGAAATAAAATTTTGACAAAATTGTCTACAGAAACAAAATTTTGACAAAATTTCCCATAAAAATTAAATGTTGACAAAGTTTTCTATAGAAATAAAATTTTGATATTTTTTTGTATAGAAATCAAATTTCGACAAAATTTTTTACAGAAAACAAAATTTTGACAAAATTTTCTATAGAAAGAAAATTTGATAAAACGTTTTATAGAAAAAAATGTTGACTCAATTTTCTATAGAAATAAAATTTTGACTCAATTTAAAAATAAATAAATAAAATTTTGACAAAATATCTATAGAGATATAAAATATTGATGTTGACAAAATTTTGTATAGAAATAAAATTTTGACAACATTTTCGATAGAATTAACATTTTGACAAAATTTCTATAGAAATAAAATTTTGGCAAAATTTTCTATAGAAATCAAAATTTGAAAAAACTTCCCATAGAATTTAAATGTTGACAAAATTTTCTATAGAAACAAAGTTTTGACAAAATCTTCTATAGAAATAAAATGTTGACAAAGTTTTTTATAGAAATCAAATTTTGACAAAATTTTCTATAGAAATAAAATTTTGACAAAATTTTCTATAGAAATAAAAACTTGACAAAATTTTCTATAGAATTAAAATTTTGACAAAATATTCTATAGAAATACAAATTTGACAAAATTTCTATAGAAATAAAATTTTGACAAAATTTTTCTGTAGAAATAAAATTTTGGCAAAATTTTCTATAGAAATAAAATTTTGACAAAATTTTCTATAGAAATAAAATTTTTATAAAATTTTCTTTAAAAATGTAATTTTAACAAAATTGTTTTTAGAAAATAGTGAGACAAAATTTTCTATAGAAAGGAAATTTTAACAAACTTTTCAATAGAAATAAAATATTAACAAATTTTTTTTAGAATAAATGTTAACAAAATTTTCTATAGAAATAGAATTTTGACAAAATTTTCTATAGAAATAAAATTTTGGCAAAATTTTCTATAAAAATAAAATTTTGGCAAAATTTTCTATAGAAATAAAATTTCGACAACATTTTATATAGAAATAAAATTTTGAGAAAATGTTGTTAGAAATAAAAATTTGACAAAATTTTTCATAGAAATAAAATTTTGACTAAATTTTCTATAGAAATAAAATTTTGACAAAATTTTCTATAGAAATAAATTGTAGAGACCATATTCAAAAGAAATAAAATGTTGACAAAATTTTCTATAGAAATAAAATTTTGACAAAATATCCTATAGAAATCAAATGTTGACAAAATATTCTATGGAAATAAAATATTGACAAAATTTTGTATAGAAATAAACTGTTGACAAAATTTTGTATAGAAATAAAATGTTGACAAAATTTTTTATAGAATTTTCTATAGAAATAAAGTTTTGACAAAATTTTCTATAGAAATAAAACTTTGACAAAATTTTCTATAGAAATAAAATTTTGACAAAATTTTCTATAGAAATAAAATTTTGACATAATTTTCTATAGAAATAAAATTTTGACAAAATTTTCTATAGAAATAAAATTTTGACAAAATTTTTTATAGAAATAACATTTTAATAAAATTTTCTATAGAAATAAAACTTTGACAAAATTTTCTATAGAAATAAAATTTTGACACAATATGCTATAGAAATAAAATTTTGACAAAATTTTCTATAGAAATAAAATTTTGACAAAATTTTCTATAGAAATAGAATTTTGAGAAAATTTTGTATAAAAATAAAATTTTGAAAATTTTTTTAAAGAAAAAAATTGACAAAATTTTTCATAGAAAAAAAATTGACAAAATTTTCTATAGAAATAAAATTTTGCCAAAATTTTATATAGCAATAAAATTTTCCATAGAAATAAAATTTTGACAAAATTTTCTATAGAAATAAAATTTTGAGAAAATTTTGTATAGAAATAAAATTTTGAAAATTTTTTTAAAGAAAAAAATTGACAAAATTTTTCATAGAAAAAAAATTGACAAAATTTTCTATAGAAATAAAATTTTGCCAAAATTTTATATAGCAATAAAATTTTCCATAGAAATAAAATTTTGACAAAATTTTCTATAGAAATAAAATTTTCAGAAAATTTTGTATAGAAATAAAATTTTGACAAAATTTTTTAATAGAAAAAAAATTGACAAAATTTTTCATAGAAATAAAATTTTGACTAAATTGTCTATAGAAATAAAATTTTGACAAAATTTTCTATAGAAATAAATTGTTGAGACCATATTCAAAAGAAATTAAATGTTGAGAAAATTTTCTATAGAAATAAAATTTGTACAAAATTTTGAATAGAAATAAAGCATGGACAAAATTTTCTATAGAAATAAAATTTTTAAAAAGTTTTTGAAAAAATTGTATTTAGAAATAAAATTTTGACAAAATTTTCTATAGAAACAAAATTTTTGACAAAATTATGTATCGAAATAAAATATAAACAAAATTTTCTTTAGAAAAAATGTTAATAACATTTTCTATAGAAATAGAATTTTGACAACATTTTCTATAGAAATAAAATATTTTGACAAAATTTTCTATAGAAATAAAATCTTGAAAAAAAATTTTATAGAGATAACATTTTGATAAATTTTCTATAGAAATAAAATTTTGACAAAATTTTCTTTCAAAATGTAATTTTAACAAAATTGTTTTTAGAAAAATATTATGACAAAATTGTAACAAACTTTTCTATAGAAATAAAATATTGACATAATATTCTATAGAGATAACATTTTGACAAATTTTCTATAGAAATAAAATTTTTAAAAAATTTTTGAAAAAATTGTATTTAGAAATAAAATTTTGACAAAATTTCCTATAGAAACAAAATTTTGTATCGAAATAAAATATTAACAAAATTTTCTTTAGAAAAAATTTTAGCAAAATTTTCTATAGAAAAAATTTTAGCAAAATTTTCTATAGAAATAAAATGTTGGCAAAATTTTCTATTGAAATAAAACGTTGACAAAATTTTCTATAGAAATAAAATATTGGATAGAATTTAGACAGAATTTTTATAGAAATAGGATTCTGATAAAATTTTCTATACAAATAAAATTTTGACAAAATTTTCCATAGAAATAAAAATTTGACCAAATTTTCCATACAAATAAAATTTTAACAAAATTTCATTTATGGAAATATTTTTGTATATCTTTATCGTTGTATTTTTAATAAAAACCATTTTTTAATACTAATCACAACTTTTTTTCAATTTGATTAGTTTGTCGTAAAATTATCTTTAAATTTTGGTAGATTATTTTTGACACGAGTGGTAAATGTGATCAAAATAGTCTCACGTATAAATTAACGCTGTCCGATTCTATTTTTAAGCTTGAAATAGGGCACAAGAACAAATAGTGTGTCATATTATGTATGAAATCACTTGGGGAAATTTGTCTGCAGCATTACTGAGAGGAAATAAGCAATAGCTGAAAAAGTTTGTTTCATCGGGCGAAATTGAATAAGACCCTACGAACCATGAAACATCGTTCCATTGTGATACTCAAAATGTTTACTTATAATTTTATTTTCAGTTGGAAGTTTTTCCAATCTAAAAGCCAACTATTTGTGTTTCTAATTATCTACTGGATTAAAGATATTTTTTTTAAATTTGCCCAGCAAATTAATAATTAAATATTTTATTACCATTTATCCCCATTTTATTGAAAAGTTTTCCAAAATGTGGCAACATCAAAAGACCAACTTTTCATAGTTAGTTAACGGCCAGAGCACCAATGGTCTCTTGTCAGTTTAGTTTTTATTTTGACGAAAAGTATTTCACTTTGTTTTTTTGTTTTTAATTCGATCGAGTAAGTTAAACTTTAAAAGCACAAACCCTTTAAGGCTTTAGTCGTTGACGATAGCTCGCTTGAGATGGTTGTGTTAGCGCTTGCTTAGTTTTACGTGTACGTATATTTGTGTGTGGAACGTGTGCTAAACGATTGATCATACAAACGGGAACTTATTTTATCCACATACACTTGAATTTGTAGAGAAAAGAAAAAACCAAATAAATAAACAAACAGTACTCAACGAGGCACAAACACAAAACAACAAAAAATATCAGCACTTTAAAATTAATCAAAACGATAGAAGCGCGCGCTCGATCATTCACTTACTTACTTAGAAAATAATATCAATACAAAAAAAAAAAATAATACAATAATAATAACAAAACCAGAAGTGCTTTCAATCAATTCTAAAGCAATTAGTGAGTGATAAAAATTGTTAGAATTTTTATAAAATCGTTGCTTGTTTGAAACAAAGTCCAAATCCAACGAAATAAAATAGGAAATTAGCATAAAAGTGTCTAAATTGAAATAATTAAGAAAAATTATAAATAAATAAAAGCAAGAAAAAAATGCAAGTGTTTGCTTAAATCCATGAATTCAAATAAAGTTATAGCCAATAACAACAACAAAAATGTGTATTTAAGCATTTTTCTATGCAAAACGTGGTACTCAAAGAAAAGTTTGTGTTCTAAGTCTTTTGTTCTTTTCGGTTCAACTCAAAAGTTTGTGTCCTAAGTCTTTGCTAGTTTTTCAAATACAGTGCTATAAGCTTAAAGTTTTTGATTTTTTTTAATTGCAAATATGTTTTTCAATTGAAATTTTTGTGCACCAACACAAGCTCAACTCGTTTCTATATAAAATGGCTCTTACAAATTTCTCATTACCCTTTGGGGCTTTGACCCAATCATCAGTACCATGGAGTCCTACTGTATCACCATTACATCCCATACACCATCAATTGGCGGCCAGTACAAATAACCTGCTATACTCTCCTGTGGATCACCAGCAACAGCCTGGTGATGGAGTAGCGCCACCTGCAGGCTCAGATTTTTATAAAAACAATCCCTATGCCCCACCACAGCAACAACAACAACAGACATCTTATCAGTATAATAGTAATAATAATAATAATAACAACAACAACAGTAATGGTAGGCGTAAAAATACATATTTGCCACCAATACCACCTCCAGGTACTCGTAATACCCAATATCATCATCAACAGCAACAGCAGCAGCCTTTAGGGCAGCAGCAATATCAGCATCATCAGCAACAGCTACAACCACCACCACCACAGCATCAACAACAACAATTTAGTCATATTAACAATCATCATCAGACGCAACAGCATAGCATAGCATCGAATAACAATAAAGTGGTTTATAAAACTGCCATCTCATCTTCGTCAAGCTCATCCACTTCGGCTTCAGCATTAACCTCTTCATCTTCAGCTTCCTCCTTGGGTAGTACCAATTCGAATACTCGTACTTATGGCGAGGGTAGTTACACAAGATTTCCCCAATCTCAAAATAATAACAATGAACCATCAGCTCCATCACCATTGCATCCTCAGCAACAACAGCAATCACAACAACAACAACAACACCAATACTTTAATTCATTTGGCCCATCTAAACAAAATCATCAACAAACTCGTATAACTGCAGGATCTTCACAGGGTGCCAATGGTTTGGGTTCCAATTTGTCTACAAATTATGGTGTACCTCAGGCCAATGCAAATGTTGAGCCTCCCTCGTCTACATATGGTGTTGCCGCCCCTATTGGTAATAAGGCTGATAATTCGGGTACTCAAAATCCTGCTGAGAATCCAAATGATCCCTATCCGGAAAGACCGCCTGGCTTTACAAGGGTTCAAGCTGGTCAAGGTTCTAGAACTGGAGTTCATGCTGTTCTCGATTATGATTTGGAAGAGGGTGAGGAAGAAGATTACTATGATGCCGAAGATCATGGAGAGGCTGTGAAGGGTGAGTAGGTGAAAATTAAGAACAAAAAATTTTTAAGATTAAAACAAGGGTTTTTACGGCAATAGGCTGTATTAGCTATAGGAAGAATATCCTAAAAAACATACTATTGGCCAAAACTAAAATTAAATAAAAAAATCATTCTGTGAAAAATCATCGGGGACGCATTTTCGAGAAATTTATTTTTGATTTGCTAAGTTTGTTGGAAGCAAAAGAAAAGCTAAGTTTGTTGGAAGCAAAAGAACTCAATAATCTCGTAGCATAAATGTTTCTCAAGAATTCAATTCAGGAGATGGTTCAAAGTCCTATATATTAGACTATCAATATTCGATCGATATTGACCCCCTAACAAATATGGTAGATATTCAAATACGTGATTCAACTTAATATGGGGGTTGCCTCTCGTGCCAAAAATAATCTGCCAAACTATGAAGAACATTTTACCAAACATCTAACAAATTAATAAAATCTCATTTTGAAGTTGTTGGTCAAATTTTTGTAGTTACTATAAAAGAAATATTTTATATTGAATTTATAGAAAATTTTGTCAAAATTTTATTTCTATAGAAAATTTTGGTGAAAATTGTATTTCTATAGAATATTTTGTCACCATTTTATATCTATAGAATATGTTGTCAGTTTTTTTCTTTTATTTTTATAATTGCTAGTCTGTAAGGATTGTAATCCATATGCTATGGTCACACTGAGCAAATATTTTACAGAAATTTAAAAAGAATCCGTCGCCACAGCCAAACCAACAGACATTTTTAGCTCATATTGGATATCTAACATCCTTGTAGGATTATTTTCCAAAAACCGTATCCATATAGTTTGACACCCATTGTGGTGAAATGACCATAGCTATAGACTTAAAAAATAAAATTTTTGTTAAAATTTTATTTCTATAGAAAATTTTGTCAACATTTCATATTTATAGCAAATTTTGTCAAAATTTTATATCTATGGAAAATTTTGTCAAAATGTTATATCTATAGACAAATTTTATATCTATAGAAAGGAAAGATCGAATAAAATCAAAATTTCTAAAGAAGATTTTGGTTAAAATTTTATTTTAACAGAAAATTTTAGTCAAAATTTTATTTCTATAGAAAATTTTGTCGAATTTTTTTTCAACAGAAAATTATGTCAAAATTTTTTACCTATAGAAAATTTTATCAAAATTTTATTTCTATAGAACATTTTGTCCAATTTGATATATAGAAAATTTTGTCAATTTTTTTCTATAGAAAATTTTATATCTATAGAATATTTTGTCAAAATTATATATCTATAGAAAATTTTGTCAATTTTTTTTCAACAGAAAATTATGTCAAAATTTTTTATTTATAGAAAATTTTGTCAAAATTTTATTTCTATAGAAAATTTTGTCAACATTTTATATTTGCAGAAAATTTTGTCAAAATTTTATATCTACTTATACAATTATTTTTCGAGCTTTATGAACAGATATAGATTAAGGAACATGGTTAATAGAGCCATTGAAAAGAAAACGCCAGATACAAATCTATAAAAATATAAAAATAATTGTATAATTAGATATAATGCATTTGGACGTAAATTGCCTGTTTCGGTATGAGGCTAACATGAAATAAAATTTTATATCTAAAGAAAATTTTGTCAAAATTCTGTTTCTGTAGAATATTTTGGTCAAAATTTTAGTTCTATAGAAAATTTTGTCCAATATGATATATAGAAAATTTTGTAATTTTTTTTTGACAGAAAATTATGTCAAAATTTTTTATCTATAGAAAATTTTGTCAAAATTTTATTTCTATAGAAAATTTTGTAAACATTTTATATTTACAGAAAATTTTATATCTATGGAAAATTTTGTCAAAATTTTATATCTATAGAAAATTTTAATTCTATAGAAAATTTTGTCCAATTTGATATATAGAAATTTTTGTCAATTTTTATACCCTTCACCACTACTGTGGTACAGGGTATAATAATTATACCCTTCACCACTACTGTGGTACAGGGTATAATAAGTTTGTGCATTTGTATGTAACGCCAAGAAGGAGTAATCATAGACCAACCTTTTAGTATACGGATCGGCTTAGAATTAAATTCTGAGTCGATTTAGCGATGTCCGTCTGTCTGTCTGTCTGTTGATGTATTTTTGTGTGCAAAGTAGAGCTCGCAGTTTTGGTCCGATTGTCCTAAAATTTGGTATAGGGTCCTGTTTCGGCTCAAAGACGATTCCTATTGACTTTGGAAAAAATCGGTTCAGATTTAGATATAGCTGCCATATATATTTTTCACCGATCTGGTCATAATTGGGGTGTATATCAACCGATCTTCTTCAAATTCCGTATATCCAAATATTTTATGAGTCTCGAAAAGCTTGCAAAATATCAGCCAAATCGGTTCAGATTTAGATATAGCTCCCATATATAGCTTTCGCCCGATTTACACTCATTTGCCCACAGAGGCCAATTTTTTGCTCCGATTTAGCCAAATTTGCTTGAAATCGGTTCAGATTTGGATATATCTCCCATATAAAGCTTTCGCCCGATTTACACTCATATGACCACAGAGGCCAATTTTTAACTCCGATTTAGTTGAAATTTTGCACAGGGAGTAGAATTAGCATTGTAGCTATGCGTGCCAAATTTGGTTGAAATCGGTTCAGATTTAGATATAGCTCCCATATATATGTTTTTCTGATTTCGACAAAAATGGTCAAAATACCAACATTTTCCTTGTAAATCCGCCACTGCTTAGTCGAAAAGTTGTAAAAATTACTCTAATTTTCCTAAACTTCTAATACATATATATCGAGCGATAAATCATAAATAAACTTTTTCGAAATTTCCTTAAAATTGCTTCAGATTTAAACGTTTCCCATATTTTTTTACTAACATTGTGTTCCACCATAGTGCATTAGCCGACTTAAATTTTGAGTCTATAGATTTTGTAGAAGTCTATCAAATTCTTCCAGATCGAGTGATATTTAAATGTATGTATTTGGGACAAACCTTTATATATAGCCCCCAACACATTTGAGGGATGTGATATGGTATCGAAAATTTAGATCTACAAAGTGGTGCAGGGTATAATATAGTCGGCCCCGCCCGACTTTAGACTTTCCTTACTTGTTTTCTATAGAAATATTATATAATTTTGTCACAATTATCTATAGAAAAATTTTGTTAAAATTGTATTTCTATAGACAATATTGGACAAGATTTTATTTAAGTAGAAAATTTGTCAACATTTTATTTCTATAGAAAATTTTGTCAAAGTTTTATTTCAACAGAAAATGATGTCAAAATTTTTTATCATTGAAAATTTTGCTAAAATTTTATTTTCATAGAAAATTTTGATCTAATTTTTAGTTCTAAAGAACATATTGGACAAAATTTTATTTTCATAAAAAATTTTTGGTCAAAATTTTATTTTCATAAAAAATTTTTGGTCAAAATTTTATTTTTATAAAAAATTTTGGTCAAATTTGTACTTCATAGAAAATTGTGGTCAAAATTTTATTTTTATAGAAAATTTGGGACAACATTTTATTTCTATAGAAAATGTGGAGAAGATTATTTTGTAAAAGCTACCAAAACATCAAGAATTCTACCAATCTACCAAACAATAAAAAAATCTACCATTTTTGGTAGAATTCTACCTACGGTGGTAACCGTGGTTGCATCAGCCAAATTGCCGCCTCCATCGCACTTTTATCTTTTTTATAAAATTTGTCATACCAAATCGTAAAGTGGCGGTCCTATATCCACCATGGCCTCGGAATGGCAAAAATATTGGTTATTTTTTAATCCTTGCAAATCGATTCATGTGTTACAAACAAAATGACAACGTTTGAATACCCTCAATCCTATAGTGTAGGGTTAAAATCAACATTTATGTTTTTCTCACACTTTCCAATATAAATTGTAATTTATCAACATGATGATTGACAAAACGAAATCATAGTGTGATGTCAGATTTTATTTCAAAGATACCCAGATGTCAAACTTTTTGTTTTTGAGAATCACCTAAAATAAATATTTCATGACATTTTTTGTGACATTTTTTCGTTGTTGTGTTTTTTTGACACTTCAATACATGTCGCCATAGATGTCCGCTCACATATCGTTTTGAGTATGTGGTTAATAGATTTTAAGCATATTTGGTCAAACCAGTAGATGACAGGTAAGCTAGAAAAAAACTTTAATAAAAATCAATTTTGAATCTAATCAAGAATGAAATAACAAAATAAAAAGGCGTAATGTAGTCACTCTAAGTGAAGTAAACCAAAGACGATATATGATTAGGGAGGAGAAGCCCTACCACCTTTTCATTGGAATTTGCGCATAAATAGCCGTTTGCTCATCGTAGAGCAATAAAACCTAAAAAGTGTACTATAGCGAAAATTTCCAAATACAATTAAAAAATTACAAATTCAAAATTAGCCGTTGTAAAAATGTCCATTTACATGATATCTGACTTCAAATACATGACTTAGCGTGCTATATTTTGGGACCAGACCACTAACAAATTTGTAAAATTTTCCCTAAAAAAGTCTTTTAAAAAAGGCACAATTTCTGAAAAATTGACACCCTCATTTACACATGATCTTCAATTATTCTGCATACTTTAATCTTTCTAAATCCACGGGGTGAGCTCTGGCAGCAGTCCTAGATTTTTCCTTTTTTTTTCAAAAATTTCATAAGCACAAATTTGGGAAATTTCCCTTTAACACACTCATGTCCACACCCAAAAAAAATATGTATTTCCTACAAATCGAAAGTTTAGATCAACGAATTTGTCTTATATTGGTAAAACTGAATGAGTACAAATAGATAATTTAGTATTCGAACTTTAAGACATAACTTCAGTTTTTAAACTGGAAGCTGCAATCTCAGTATTGGACGAAATCTCACTTGTTGGACTGCAGACCAATGTATCTGTATTTAAACAGAAGAACAAAAATTCTATTCGTGAACTCCAAGCCGAATTCTCAGTGTTTTGACTACTAGTTGAAGATTTTGTTAGGTTAGGTGGCAGTCCTATATTTCAGGCTCACTTAGTCTTTTGAGTCCTTTGCGATATCACAAAGACACCATACAGAAAAAAATATCACCATAATATTTCCAATTAAAAGGTAATTTAAAGTTGAAATTTTTTTCAATTAATTGATACAATTAACTTTGTAATAAAATTCTCAAGACTAAGTCAGTTAAACAGTTTTCAGTTTTTAACATCAAATCAAAGCCATTGGCTATAGATAGAACTAATAAATTTATACAAAATATTGATTTGAGTTTATTTTTTTTTTTAATGTATCGTAATGTTTTTCTTATATTAAACTAAAGTTTATTTCTTCGCTAATTGCCTTTGCCCTCCCAAAAAATGTGTAAATTAATTTTTTATGTTACTTTAATACTTGCTATAGTTTTCAATATCACATTCTGAAGTTTTCTCACCACTACAAAAATCATAAAAAGTCCAGCAGTTGTTTCTACTGACAAAGCATTTGCATTCATTCCTAGCCGGCATCACCATAGCAGATGTTCGTTTGAAGAGAATCAAGAAAACAAATTGAAATAACGAAAACCAACCATATGATCAAGGTTAAAGGCCTATAAACTAATGCTTGAGGAAGGTCAAAACAAGACAAAACTAGCCAGCATCTACGAAATGTGTCAAAATAAAAAAATATTGGTTCTTCCCAAAAGCCGAAAAATAAGTAAAACCCCCAGAAACTGTTAATACCGTAAATTGGATTAACTTTACACGCTGTTAAGCTTCAGAAGCTTATTTTTATTTAAGAATACTGGTTAAGTATTACAATAATAACAATTTTGGGGCTATCATCAATTTCAGTATCAATCACTGTTTGTTTGTTTGTGATGGCATTAATTCATTTTTTGTGTGTTTAACACCATCCAATGGAAGATGAATTATTGGGCTCAGACTTAGGAGTCATTGGTTGACAGGCATGCCAAATTTCTATTCTGTGATTGTAGATTCGCAATAGGAAGAACAAAAAATAATAAAAATTTCAAACCACAACATCATCGAAAGTTAAAAGACCGGAATAACAAGAAGCCCCCCAAATTTTAGAGACTGGTGGCATATCTTTGCATAATGGAATATTTTACCATAATGGTTGGAATAACTATTAGTAATCTTAGCCCGTAATTTTTTGGAAGCAATTTGTATAATCGAACATAGAATTGAGAATCAGTGTGAGGGTAATGGATTGCAATGCGAGAAGAAAGGGGATTTTTTCTTTAATTTTTAGGAATCACTAAACTAACCCACTCAAATATAATTTAATTTTAATTCGATTAAATTCAATGGAATGGAGTTGATTTAAAGTGAAGTTAAATCAAGTGAATTGAATTGTGAACAGAACTAAATTGTAGAGTTGTATTTAAATTAACTGAACTGAATTAAATCTAACCGAATGAATTGTACTGAAGTGAACTGAAGTAAATCGATTTGAAATTAAAACAAGTTTATGAACATTATATGCTTGCACTCAAAAATATTGTGTTTAAAAATTTGTGTTCCAAACATATAATGTTTATAGCCAAACATATGAAAAACAGTATTTTTCATCCGTGTAACAACCATGCAAAATTGGTCCATATCGGTCCACCCCCATATAAACGGACCCCCAAATTTGGATTGTGATTGCTCTAAAAGAAGCAATTTCATCCGATCCGGCTGAAATTTGGTTCATGGTGTAAGTGTATGGTATCTAATAACCATGCAAAAATTAGTCCATATCGGTCCACTTTTACGTACCCCCAAATTTGGGTTGCGATTGCTCTAAGAGAAGCAAATTTCATCCGATCCGGCTGAATTTTGGTACATGGTGTTAGTATATGGTCTCTAACAACCATACCAAAATTGGTCCATATCGGTCCATAATTACATATAGCCCCCATATAAACCGATCCCCCGATTTGACTTGCGGAGCCTCTAAGAGAAGCAAATTTAATCCGATCCGACTGAAATTTGGTACATGGTGTTAGTATAGGGTCTCTAACAACCATGCAAAAATTGGTCCATATCAGTCCATAATTATATATAGCCCCCATATAAACCGATCCCCTGATTTGAACTCCAGACCTCTTGGAGGAGCAAAATTCATCCGATCCGGTTCAAATTTGCAACGTGGTGTTAGAATGTGGTCTCTAACAAACACGCAAGAATTGGTCCATATCGGTCCATAATTATATATAGCCCCCATATAAACCGATCCCCAGATTTGATCTCCGGAGCCTCTTGGAGGAGCAAAATTCATCCGATCCGGTTGAAATTTGCAACGTGGTGTTAGTATAAGGCCGCTAATAACCATGCCAAAATTGATCCATATCGGTCTATAGTTATATATAGCCGATCCCCAATCACACAAAAATTTGTCCATATCGGTTCATAATCATGGTTGCCACTGGAGCCAAAAATAATATACCAAAATTGTATATTTATAGAAAACATTGTCAAAATGTTATTTCTCTAGCAAATTTTGTCAAAATTTTATTTCTATAGAAAATTTTTTTAGAATTTAATTTCTATAGAAAATTTTGTCAAAATTTTATTTCTATAGAAACTTTAAACTTAATTATATACGTATTTAATCGGCCTTTTTTAGTTTAATATATACCACGTATGGACTATGTGGTATATATTACGGGGTTAGGAAGTTTTAAGATACCTTGCCATCGGCTTCAGTAGAAGTTTCTACGCAATCCATGGTGGAGGGTACATAAGCTTCGGCCGGGCCGAACTTACGGCCGTATATACTTGTTTTTTTAAATATGTTGTAAGCCAGGACGTTTTTCTCGAATTTGTACATTTAACAAGTTGGCTGATAAGTCCCCGGTCTGACACATAGCTGGCGTCGCTAGTATTAAATGCATATTATTTTTATGTAATACCAACCTTCAAATGATTCGTGTCAAAATTTGACGTCTGTAAGTCAATTAGTTTGTGAGATAGAGCGTCTTTTGTGAAGCAACTTTTGTTATTGTGAAAAAAATGGAAAAAGGAATTTCGTGTTTTGATAAAATACTGTTTTCTGAAGGGAAAAAATACGGTGGAAGCAAAAACTTGGCTTGATAATGAGTTTCCAGACTCTGCCCCAGGGAAATCAACAATAATTGATTGGTATGCAAAATTCAAGCGTGGTGAAATGAGCACGGAGCACGGTGAACGCAGTGGACGCTCGAAAGAGGTGGTTACCGACGAAAACATCAAAAAATCCACAAAATGATTTTGAATGACCGTAAAATGAAGTTGATCGAGTTAGCAGAGGCCTTAAAGATATCAAAGGAACGTGTTGGTCATATCATTCATCAATATTTGGATATGCGGAAGCTCTGTACAAAATGGGTGCCGCGCGAACGCACATTTGACCAAAAACAACAACGTGTTGATGATTTTGAGCGGTGTTTGCAGCTGTTAACTCGTAATACACCCGAGTTTTTCCGTCGATATGTGACAATGGATGAAACATGACTCCATCACTACACTCCTGAGTCCAATCGACAGTCGGCTGAGTGGACAGCAACCGGTGAACCGTCTCCGAAGCGTGGAAAGACTCAAAAGTCCGCTTGCAAAGTAATGGCCTCTGTTTTTTGGGATGCGCATGGAATAATTTTTATCAATTAACTTGAGAAATGAAAAATCATCAACAGTGACTATTATATGGCGTTCTTGGAGCGTTTGAAGGTCGGAATCGCGGCAAAACGGTCCCATATGAAGAAGAAATAAGTGTTGTTCCACCAAGACAACGCACCGTGCCACAAGTCATTGAGAACGATGGCAAAAATTCATGAATTTGGCTTCGAATTGCTTCCCCACGCACCGTATTTTCCAGATCTGGCCCCCAGCGACTTTTTCTTGTTCTCAGACCTCAAAAGGATGCTCGCACGGAAAAAAATTTAGCTGCAATGAAGAGGTGATCGCCGAAACTGAGGCCTATTTTGAGGCAAAACCGAAGGAGTACTACCAAAATGGTATCAAACAAGTATATACAGCAGTAAGTTCGGCCGGGCCGAATCTTAAATACCCACCACCATGAACCAGATATTAGGGTTTCCTTTGAAATTTCAGGAGGGCTAGAGGACTTGAGGACACTTCCCGAAGATAAATTTAAAGATTTCACCTATGAGGACTATATTAGATTCTGGATTTATAAGAACCATTTTTGTTTGAATTTTAGAGGAATCATTAACTTCTCTTGTAAGTGTACAAGAAAATTATAAAATAACGTCTTGATTTGAAATCTTAAATCTGTAGAAGTAAAATCTGGAAATTTTACATTGAGTTTCAAGCAATTTTCATGATCAGTGCGGCTTCTACACCCTCAAGAAGTCGGTCCATATGGAGGCATTACCAAATGGACCGATAAAAACTTAATCCGATACACGTTTTTGTGAGCCTAAAATACCAGAATATTTACAATTTCAGGCAAATCAGATAAAAACTACGGTTTCTAGAAACCGAAGGAGTTAAATCGGGAGATCGTTCTTATGGGGGCTATACTAAAATATGGACCGATACTCACCGTTTTCGGCACACCTCTTTATGACCTGAAAATACCTCTAGATTTCCAATTTCAGGCAAATAGGATAAAAACTTCGGATTCTAGAAGCCTAAGAAATAAAATCAGGAAATCGGTCTATATGGGGGCTATACCAAAATATGGACCGATACTCACCATTTTCGGCACATCTCTTTATGGTCCTAAAATACCTCTAGATTTTCAATTTCAGACAAATTGGATAAAAAGTACGGTTTCTATAAGCCCAAGACCCCAAATCGGGAGGTCACACATATTTGTGGTCCTACAATACCTCTAGATTTCCAATTTCAGGTAAATTGAATAAAAACTGCGGTTTCTATAAGCCCAAGAAGTAAAATCGGGAGATCGGTCTATATGGGGACTATACCAAAATATGGACCGATACTCACAATTTTTGGCACACGTATTTGTGGTTCTACAATACCTCTAGATTTCCAATTTCAGGTATATTGAATAAAAACTGCGGTTTCTAAAAGCCCAAGAAGTAAAATCGGGAGATCGGTCTATATGGGGGCTATACCAAAACATGGACCGATACTCACCGTTTTTGGCACACCTCTTTATGGTCATAAAATACCTCTAGATTTCAAATTTCAGGCAAATTGGATAAAAACTACGATTTCTATAAGCCCAAGACCCCAAATCGGGAGGTCGGTTTATATGGGGACTATATCAAAACCTTGACCGATATAGCCCATCTTCGAGCTTGACCTGCCTGCAGACAAATGACGAGTTTGTGCAAAATTTCAGCACGATTGCTTCATTATTGAAGACTGTAGCGTGATTGCAACAGACAGACAGACAGCCAGACAGACAGACGGACAGACGGACATCGTTATATCGTCTTAAAATTTCTCCCTGATCAAGAGTATATATACTTTATATAGTCGGAAATCGATATTTCGATGTGTTACAAACGGAATGACAAACTTATTATACCCCCGTCACCATTCTATGGTGGTGGGTATAAAAAAACAAGTATATACGGCCGTAAGTTCGGCCAGGCCGAATCTTATGTACCCTTCACAGTGGATTGCATAAAGACTTGTACTAAAGACTGTCATCCACAATCGAATTACTTGGGTTGTGGTATCTTAAAACTTCTTAACGTCGTTTTCTAAATTGTGAGTTAGTCCATACGTGGTAGAGAGCCAGAATTGAAACATGGGGTTCGCTTATGTGGGGGCTATATGCAATTATGAACTTGATATGGACCAATTTTTGTGTGATTGGGGATCGATTTATCTGGGGGCTATATATAACTATAGACCGATATGGACCTAGTTAGGCATGGTTGTTAACGGCCACATACTACACGCACAGAAAAAACATGTTTGGACATGGTTGCCGCATCCATTTAATGCTTATTTAGAGTATGTAATTGTCGCGAAAACCATGTATTTTGTCTTTGTAAAAATAATTTTCGAGCGGAGAAAAATATATGTTGGTAATAAGCATTTAAATGGTTCTCAAATGCCGCAAACATGTTCTATTATTTAAATGATAGAATTTGAGACCATTATATGGTCAGGAAAATCATGTATCTGACCATTAAATTTTTTGACTTTTTTGCAGAGAAAAAAATATTTTTATAGTTTACGTATAGACATGTCTACAACCATTACATGGCCATAAAGACCATGTACATTGTTTTCGTGACCATTTAATTTTTTAATTTTTTTGCAGCGACAAGAATTTTATAAAAACATTGAGCAGGTACACACGATTTTCATTTTGCGCGTCAGTCGTGTGTTGATTGTTTCTTGGAATGGACGGAGAATACGGAATTATTGTGTTTTGTGTTAATTTATTTATTCAGAAATGGCACGTGGTTTTATGTGAATACAAAAAAGGAAAGTGTAATTGAAAAAAATATACCTGGTTTTTGTTCTGCATTTTGATATATGGTATAATTTATTTTTATTTGCAGTTACATGATGTCTGCGTTTGTACATTTGATGGGCACGAAGTAAATATGGAATGATTACTTATTGTTGAAATTGAACCAAACTAGAGTGTGTAAAAATATGTGAAGTTTGCTTGCACGACATTATAAATACAAATAAACAATGAATTAGTTTATAAATAAATAAAAACAAATAAATAAAGTTGATTTTGTGTTTTCTTTTCTCAAGTGGCGTCCTTTTTTCGACGACGAAAAAAGTTTTTTCATAAAAATCAAAACATTTTAGGTTGTGACCATGTTCTTTTAACTAGAAGAAAAACATTTTTGACGAATAACATAACATTTTAGATCGTGACCATTGTCTTTTAATGGAAACAAAATTCTTTTTATCAATATAATAACATTTTAGATGAGGACAATTGTATTTTTCTTAGAACCATGTTCACTGAGCCAACATGGTTGCAGGTTAAAATGTTACATGGTCGCCGCAAAAATAGCTGCTATCATATTATTTTGCTCTTCGAATATGATTGTGACAATCATGTTTCTTCTCTGCGTGTAGCACAATGTACCAAATTTCAACTGACTCGGATGAAATTTGCTCCTCCAAGAGGCTCCAAAACCAAATCTCGGAATCGGTTTATATGGGGGCTATATATGATTATGGGCTGATATGGACCACTTTTGGCATGGTTGTTAAATATCATAACTACCATCACGTACCAAATTTCAACCAGATCGGATGGATTTTGCTTCTCCAAAAGGCACCGGAGGTCAAATCTGGGGATCGGTTTATATGGGGGCTATATATAATTATGGACTGATATGAACCAATTCCTGCATGATTATTGGACACCATATACTAACATCACGTACCAAATTTCAACCGAATCGGATGAATTTTGCTCTTCCAAGGGGCTTCGGAGGTGAAATCTGGGGATCGGTTTATATAAGGGCTATATATAATTATGGACTGATTTCGACCAATTTTTGCATGGGTGTTTGAGGGCATATATTAACACCACGTACCAAATTTCAACTGAATTAGATGAATTTTGGTCTTCCAAGAGGTTCCGGAGGTCAAATCTGGTGGTCGGTTTATATGGGGGCTATATATAATTATGGTCCGATGTGGACCATTTTTTGCATGGCCATTAGAGACGATATACTAACACCATGTACCAAATTTCAGCCAGATCGGATGAAATTTGCTTCTCTTAGAGGCTCCGCAAACGCATGGGGGCTATATGTAAAAGAGGACCGATATGGCCCATTTGCAATACCATCCGACCTACATAAATAACAACTACCTGTGCCAAGTTTCAAGTAGATAGCTTGTTTCGTTCGGAAGAAAGCGTGATTTCAATAGACGGACGGACGGACATGCGTAGATCGACGCAGAATTTCACCACGAACCAGAATACAGGATTACATTGAATCGTTTGGAATTTGGAAATTTGGAAATTTTGTTGAATTAAGTTAATTTAGTTAATTGTTTGTCAAGAAAAATTTAATCATCCCTAGGGTATTCGTTAATTAACAGATGATAACAAGTTAATGAAATTTTCGGTCCGTGGTTAATAAGGAAGCGATGTATGTTATTCATTTGTGGTGAAGTTGATGATTTGCAGATGGTCAGGATTTGAAGGAAACTTCAGGAACTGATGAATTCGTCAATGCTTATGTATGTGATCGCGAACTGATTAATTTCGTTGACTCGCAAATTTAAACGATTGGTCGAAGCCTTGGTATTTGACCTATTCGTTTCGGGTCGGACGAATCATTAAAAACTCACTTATTGATGCCTCGAGATTAAAATGCCCTCTATTTAACCCTAGAAAGCTTAACCTACTTCAGGAACTGATGAATTCGTCAATGCTTATGTATGTGATCGCGAACTGATTAATTTCGTTGACTCGCAAATTTAAACGATTGGTCGAAGCCTTGGTATTTGACCTATTCGTTTCGGGTCGGACGAATCATTAAAAACTCACTTATTGATGCCTCGAGATTAAAATGCCCTCTATTTAACCCTAGAAAGCTTAACCTACTGAAAGGCACAGTTAAGCTAAAAACACGTCTGTTGGACATTTCATTGTTTGTCATTATGTGGACAAAATTTATGGATTTTTGTTTTAAATTTATGTACTTACACCGATTCTATATACAAATCTTTTGGCTAAACGTTCATTTATTGTGTAATAAAAAAAAAACATCACATTTTCGGTACTCACTTTCATGTGGGAGAGCGAAAAAACTAAAAAAAGGTATACATCTCTCTGACGTAGATAAGCTATTTAGGGTTATAGTTGCCTTGTGGTTTCAAACAAATCGTCTCGGGTCGAACAGGCAGTTAGTGTGCAGATTGGAGACTCAGTGATTCAAGATCTACATACCCAAATACCAAAGTTTGCAACTTCTTATCGAAACCTCATTGATTATAATATAGGATATACCTCTGCGTTTGTGCTGAAGAATGAAACTTTGAACCGAAAACCGAACTCTCAGTGTTTTAACTGTAGATCGTAGACTCAGTTTTGTTGGAACCTCAGCAATTGAACTACAGACCGAAAATTTTATGTTTAAGGTGCTGGACGGTACCTCAATTGTTAACCTGCAAAACAAAATGTCAGTGTTTGAACTACTGGTTGAAACCTGGAAAATTTATCAGTATTTCAGCTTCAGTGTTTGAACTGAAGACAGACAATTCAGTATTGGAACTAGAAGACATAACTTCATTATTTAAATTGGAAACTGAAGCCTCAGTGTTTTAGTAGCCTTCAGAAGACATAGTTTTTGAATTACTAGCTTCTCAGTTGTTGAACTGAAGATCAAGCTGTATTCCCAGTATTTGGTCTAATGGTTGAAACCTCAGTGATTTAACTGATTCAAGTCGAAATCTTAGTGCTTAAGCTGCAGGCTAAAATATCAGTAATTGATGTGCAGAGAGATAATTCAGTATTTGAACTACAAGACATAAATTCTGATTTCAAAATAATCTCAGTGGTTTACTCTAAGCCGTAATGTCAGTATTTAGACTACAGGCCGAAAACTCAGTGTTTGATGTCTCAATGGTTCAGTGATTGAACTACAGAGAGATAATTTATTGATTTATTCAGTATTTAAAGTGGGAACTAATGTCCCAGTGTTTTAGTTGCAATTAGGAGATTTTGTGATTGAATTGGTGGTCAGTTGATGAGCTCCAAGCCATATTGCCAGTATTTGGACTGCTGGAAGAAACCTAAAAGTCTTGAATTGCAGGCCAAACATCAGTAGACCACTGATTAAAACCTCAATGTTTGAACAGCTTCAGTCTGAAGTGCTCGAGCTGCAGGGCAAAACATTAGCGATTGAACTGCCGAGAGATAATTCAGTATTCGAACTACAAGACATAACTTCTGTTTGTAAAATAGAGAGTCTCAGTGTTTTAGATACCTTCCAAAGACTCAGTATTTGAACTACTGGTCGAAACCTCAGTTGTTGAACATAAGATTGAAGTGTCTGTAAAGGGAAACCTTGAGCTACAGTGCAAAATATCAGTGATTGAACTGCCGAGAGATAATTCAGTATTCGAACAACAAGACAAAACTTCTGTGTGTAAAATAGAGAGTCTCAGTGTTTTAGATGCCTTCTAAAGACTCAGTATTTGAACTACTGGTCGAAACCACAGTTGTTGAAGAACAGACCGAAATGTCTAGAGAAACAAACCTCAGTTGTTTGCTCCAAGCCGTAATGCCAGTATTTGGGCTGCTGGCCGAAAATCAATGTTTGAACTACTGCAGGTTGAAGTCTCAATGGCTGAGCTGCAGGCGAAAACTACAGGTCGAAAACTCATTTATTAAACTACTGTAGGCTGAAGTATCAATGGTTGAGCTGCAGGCCAAAACATCAGTGATTAAACTGCAGAGAGTTAATTCAGTAGACGAACTACAAGACAAAACTTAGAATTTAAACCGAAGTGTTTTAGTTGCCATCAGAAGACTTCGTGGTTGAATTGGTGTAGAAACTCCAATTGTTGAACTCCAAGTCATAAGTGGACTGCTGAAAGAAACCTCAAAGTCTCCTACTGCAGGCCATACATCAGTGGACCACTGGTTGAAACCTTCGTGTTTGAACATCTTCAGTCCGAAGTGCTCGAGCTGCAGAGCAAACAATCGGCGGTTGAACAGCAGATAGATAATCCGAACTACAAGCCATTACTTCTGTGTGTAAAATGGTAACTGAAGTCTCAGCGTTTTAAATTTCATCCAAAGACTCAGTGTTTGAACTGCTGGTCGAAACCTCAGTTGTTGAACAGCAGGCCAAAGTCTTTGCAAAAGTAAACCTCAGTTGTATATTCCAAGCCGTATTGCCAGAATTTCGATTACTGCAGGATGAAGACTCAATACTGAACCGCAGGACAAAACATGTGTGATTGAACTTCGGAGAGAGAGAAATTTCAGTATTCGAACGGCAAGACATAGCTTCAGTGTTGAAGACAGAAACTGAAATCTTAGTGTTTTAGTTGACATCGGAAGACTTTGTGTTAGAACTGCAGCAGGACGAAGCCGAAGCGGGCCAAAACTTTATTGTTTAAACTATCTCAGTGTTTTAGGTGACATAGGAAAACTTTGTGTTAGAACTGCTGCAGGACGAAACCGCAGTTGTTGATTTCCAAGCCGTGTTGTCAATATTTTGGATACTGGCTGAAACCTTATTGGTTGAAATACTGCAGGCCAAATCTTAGTTCTTTAATTGCAGTCTAAATCATCAGACAGATAATTCAGTATTATAACTGCATGACGTAACTTCAACTGCAGACTTATTGTTGGAATGTTGTCCAAACACCCAGTTTTTGAACACCAGGCAGCAGCCTTATTTGTAGAGCTCTTGAGCGAAATGTAAAAATTTGCTCGAAACTTCAGAGTTTTAATTGAAAATTGAAATGCAGGCCGAGACCTCGACTTTTACACTTCAGGACGAAATCTCAGTGTTTGAAGTGACGGTCGATAACTCAGTTTTTTAGCGTTACTTTAACTTCAGGCCGATTTCTTTCTTTCTTTCTTTATTGATCCATATCAGTACAAGAAGTATGAACTTATAATTGGTACTGTATGCAAAAGTTATTATAATAAATGTGTCACAACAGTGTAAATATTTAAAATAATAGAAATAATAATAAAAATAAAATATAAACATATATATTTTTTTAATTGAATAACAATAATAAACAAATAACATTTATATTTAATCTAATTCTCTCGAAATATACATCTATTTGACAAATTAAATAATTATTATACATACATAAATGCTTAAAATATTAACTTATGTCATCAAAGAAAAATGATTTTGCAGTCTGTTCTTAAATTGTTGGTGATTACTTGTGCTTTTCAAATGTGAAGGTAGATTGTTCCACAGCCGAGAAGTAAATATGAGAAATTGTCTATCCGATACATATAACGAGACCTAATTGGAATGATTGATTTTATCCTAGACGATCGTGAAAAATGTAATCTTTGAAGCAGATATTTCGGTTCACCCAAATAAATTATTTTGTGAAGAAATATTAGGTATCTGAAATTCAGCAGGTTCATAAAAGTCATTTGACAGATTTGAGGACTGTATCTAGAAATACTTTCATAACGCCCTACACCATATACAAATCGGGATATATCGTTAAACAAAATTTGCAGTTTCCTCTTATGGATATAATTTCACAGCAATATGTGAGTCTCGAAAGTAAGTATGACTTGGCAATCAATAAACGAATGTACGTAGGAATAAAATATTGTATGTTCCAGAGATTTCGAAGCATACCATACACAGTTCCTATGGTGATGTCTATATGTCGGTTCCAAGATAGTCCCGTATCAAATGTCACACCCAAATTCTTCGCGTATGTGGCATATTCAATTTGACAACCGTCGATGGAGATCATTGGTAATGCGCTCGGGTCAAAAGTCCTACGCGACAAAACTAAACACTTTGTCTTACCAGGGTTAAGCTTCAATCCATTGTCTATCGCCCATTGATTGACCCGTCTCAAACTATTATTTATGCTGTCTACACAGCTCAGGATGTTCGAGCAATCACTCGAAAAACACAATTGGACATCGTCTGCATCGTCATTTGGAGACTGTAAACAGAAACATATCTCTACTGATCAACTGCTTGTCAAAACATTCTAGCTCCAGTGAAGACTTTGTTTTCGAACTGCATACAAAACTTAGTTTTCTTCTGAGGGTATCAAGGTTTATTGACATAAAATGGAATCTGACATGATAGAAGATCTCCACCTGAATTCTTCAACTTGGACTAACAATAGGTTAGAAAAGAAGAATAAAAACATTTTAGAAGTCAATATTAGTTCGGTAAATATTTGAACCTATATCAAATATTCAATTAAACAACCGTTAAATTCTAAATATAACATACAACTCAACGAACCAGATGGCTAAAAACTGCTCCAATTGAAGTTTTGTATCATGAAATTATTTTTTGACCAAATTTATTTTAACATTTTTTGGTAATGTCACATCTCTCATGTGTCATACTTATGATATTTGATATTAATCCCCATTCGTTTCGTTTATATAAAAAAACATTGATAATCCATAAATAAAGCACACAAGTTGTGTTTGAGAAAATCCCAAGATAAGCTAAGTAATGCCAAATTTAGAGCATTTTATGTGTGAATTAACAAATCTTTTTGGGGAAATGAATTAATATTTGTGTCCAACATTTTTATGAATGCTTCTCTTTTTTGCTGGCTACAATATAAAATTTTGATTAATGTATATTTACAAAAAAAAAAAACTCTTTTTTTACTTAAAATTACTAATGCAGCTTATTTCGTTTATATCGTGATCAACCGATTTTTTTGTGCTAGCCAAATAAAGTGTTTGTGGTTTGCATGCAATAAAAACGGCAGCTTGTGTACAGATGTTTTCTCCACCCACACTTGAAATGCCTGGCCATTTGCTGCTAACTAACTTCTATTGCTCTCAATCGCTTGACCAAACAATCACAATCATTGAAATGCTGTGAAATAATAGATTGTTCCGACTCATTACTGTGTCAATATTTTATACACGAGCTATCGATACAAAGAATTGATTCAATGAGATCATAGTGAAGAACAGTGGTTTTAAGAAACTAAATTTCGAGGAATTGACATTTTTCGAAAATTGCCAATAGATGTCGTTTGAATCGTCTGGAAGTTGCGATGTTACCTCGTTCTGGAGGATTTGTCATTGACTTGTTGACTGTGGCATAAGTAGTCATGATATCACCAAGGAACTAAACATTTACTAAACGGTTTTTAACCATTTAAAAAGTCTGGCCACAATCAGAAGTTCTATATGTGGCTACCAAATTTGTTATCCCGGTTTTTGTCAAGCTATGTTATAACATTGAGTATGAAACGAAACCCATTGTTGATATGTTCTGGACTTTCCCACCAGTTATTCATACCACAGTGATGAAGCAATTCAAAGAAAATTGTGAAATATTAGGACGGATGAATTGAAAAGAATAAAAACAAAATAGATCTCAAGCTTGACAAAATAAAGCATTTTTATTAAAACAGAAAAAGATCGAATAAGAAACAAAATAAATAAAACAGTGTAGAATCTCTCGTTCGATCATACTCTAGCAGCTCTTTCTAATCCCACCACACACATAGCATAGCTTTTCAAGGCGTCAATCCTGGATTTCGTCAAAATTTATTAAAAAATCAAAAAACAAGAAAAAAAACGAAAAACATCACATAAAAACCAAATTTCGCAGAAACTTCATTGTCAGAGAAAATTTCGTCAAAATTTTATTTCTGTAGAAAATTTCGTCAAAATTTTATTTCTATAAATAGTTTTGTCAAAATTTTGTTCCTATAGAAAGTTTCGTCGAAATTTTATTTTTATTGAAAACTTCGTCGAAATGTTATTTTTATATAAAATTTAATTTTTATACCCTCCACCATAGGATGGGGGTATATTAACTTTGTCCTTCCGTTTGTAACACATCGAAATATTACTCTAAGACCCTATAAAGTATATATATTCTGGGTCGTGGTGAAATTCTGAGTTCAGCGTTGCCAGAATTGTTTCACCAAAAACCGCTAGATTTGTGCAAAAAACTAGCCAAAAAAAGCTAAAAAATGTTAAAAAATAGCTAGAAAAAATGCTAGATTTCTTTGTATCAAAAGTCACATTTTTGATTGAAATTTAACAAACTTAAAGGCTTTATTTAACTTAAAATGCATATTATTTTAATTGTATTCATTTTATTTCCATTTCTGTGAGACTGTAAGAAAATCTAAGTCATATTAGCTCTGTTTGCGTACTCGATACATTTTGATTACTATCACAAATTTTTACTGGAAGTCCTTCATTTATATTTCCTAGTAAAAACTTTTTTCCCGGTAAACTTGCAATTATCAGCTGGTTAATCATCAATAAGTCCAATGTCACATAGAACTGCATTAGAAAATATCTATATCAAAATATCAAATATCAATATATATATATATATATATATATATATATATATATATATATATATATATATATATATATATATATATATATATATATATATATATATATATATATATATATATATATATATATATATATATATATATATATATATATATATATATATATATATATATATATATATATATATATATATATATATATATATATATATATATATATATATATATATATTACCCCTAATATTACCCATTCTAACTGAATAACTTTTATTCGAAAATTTCCCATACAAATTTATTGTTGTCCAATTTTTGTAAATGTAAATCCATTCCATTAATAAATAGCAGATTTGTTTGGATCCTATCACGATGAATTTTTTGTTGCATTTTTTGATGTTAAAAAAATAATACCACATTCAAAACTTTATTTCCTTAATTATTTCTATGTTCGGTTCCAAAGATTTGGTACACTAATGATTTTGGTATTGATTCCGGGCCAAATTTGAATTTATTCGTTTTTTCAGCTTTTTCTTCAAGTTTTTAAAGCACTGTGAGCTATCGTGCTAACGACAATTTAAATTTCCAAATTCAGACTCGACTTTAAGTAGAAATTATTCTCTGTATACGTTTTTAAAATAAAATGTTGAAAAACCTCTTCTATTTTTGAACGCTATTTTGGTTTGTGGTCAAGATACAAAAACTCCACAAATTTAAAGACTATTTAATTAATTTTAAGAATTTTTTAGAAAAGATACCCATTTTTAAGTTGAATCACTTAACTATAAGGACAAAACGATTTTATCGGCTTTTGGGCAAGGAAAACAGTTTATATAAGAGAAATTCACATATGCTATTATAACCAAAATTCGCGTTCGTATTTTAAAGACATGAAATCTTTGGCCTCACGACAATATTTTTTCAGTGTACAAAGCAATTCACATCTACTATTTTAATTTAGTACTACACTGAAAAAACAGTGAACCCACCAGGAAGAAAACTTTCGGTTAATTATAGAAAATTTTGAATATTTGTAGAAAATTTTAACTAAACAGTATTACAAAAGTTGGCATCACGCCGATGCCATAAAAATAAGTAAATATTTTTCGACAAATTCAAGAAAATGTATTAGCATAACTAAGTTTTTTTCACTTGTTAAAGAAAATTTTGTAGTTTGAAGGAAAAACTTGGAGTTCAAAATTGCAAGAATGTCTTTAGTGACATACGAAGTTCATGAGGGACGCATTTTTGGTAAAATTTACAAATTTAAAGAAATTCTGAACTATTTTGTGGAAGACACGAAGAAATTCTGAACTATTTTGTGGAAGACGCGAATGTTTTCCTCGGGTTTAGTTAATTTGACTAACGTACACAAAAAATTATTAGAGTAAAGAAAACTTTCTCCAAACATAATAATTCTATGAACTAAAATAAAGTTAAATTGGCTTTAGTGAAATAGAGAGTTCACTTTTTTTTTTGAGTGTATCATAATAACTTTAGAATACGTATTATAATAACATAAAAGGGATAAACGAGTCAAATGATATTATTCCTAATAATTTACTGACCGTTTATATAAGGAATTTGTATGGTAATAGTAGATTTAAAGTTTACGATAACTTTTATCAATACGAGGAAAAAACTTTACAGCAAGGTGTATTTGCTGCAAAAATGCCCGCATAATGGCTGGAATAATTATTAAGGCTTCAATTGAGTTTTGAAATATGTGGAAACGCTTATTCTGGCAGCAAGACTTAGATAAAAACGAAGTTGTATCCATATTTCAATAGGAACATGTCGAAAATAAAAAAAGCCAAAAATAGCTAAAAGGGTCATGAAAAAAAGCCAGAAAAAAAGCTAAAAGCTAAATGCATTTTTTTCCCGCTAAACGTCTTCAAAAAAAGCCAAATCTAGCGGGGAAAAAGCTAAATTGGCAACGCTGTCTGAGTCGATCTGAGCATGTTCGTCCGTCCGTCTGTTCAAATCACGCTAACTTCCGAACGAAACAAACTATTGACTTGAAACTTGGCACAGGTAGTTGTTATTGATGTAGGTCGGACGGTATTGCAAATGGGCCATATCGGTCCACTTTTACGTATAGCCCCCATATAAACGGACCCCCAAATTTGGCTTGCGATTGCTCTAAGAGAAGCAAATTTCATCCGATCCGGCTGAAATTTTGTACATGGTGTTAGTATGTGGTCTCTAACAACCATGCCAAAATTGGTCCACATCGGTCCATAATTATATATAGCCCCCATATAAACCTATCCCCCGATTTGGCTTGCGGCGCCTCTAAGAGAAGCAAATTTCATCCGATCCGGCTGAAATTTGGTATATGGTGTTAGTATATGGTCTCTAATGACCATGCAAAAATTGGTCCACATCGGTTCATAATTATATATAGCCCCCATATAAACCGATCCCCAGATTTGACCTCCGGAGCCCCTTGGAAGAGCAAAATTCATCCGATTCGGTTGAAATTTGGTACGTGATGTTAGTATATGGTATCCACTAACCATACAGGAATTGGTTCATATCAGTCCATAATTATATATAGCCCCCATATAAACCGATCCCGAGATTTGACCTCCGGTGCCATTTGGAGAAGCAAACTTCATCCGATCTGGTTGAAATTTGGTACGTAGTGGTAGTATATGATATTTAACAACCATGCCAAAAGTGGTCCATATCAGTCCATAATCATATATAGCCCCCATATAAACCGATCCCCCGATGTGGCCTGTGGAGCCTCTAAAAGAAGCAAATTTCATCCGAGTCAGTTGAAATTTGGTACATTGTGCTAGTGTATGGCCTTTAACAACCAAGCCTAACTAGGTCCATATCGGTCTATAGTTATATATAGCCCTCAGATAAATCGATCCCCAATCACACAAAAATTGGTCGTTGAAATTTTAATAAAATTTCATCTAAATCTTATTTCACTAGAAAATTTTGTCGAAAAAAAATTTTCTAGTGAAATTTTCTAGCGAAATTTTATTTTCATGAAAAATTTTGTTGAAATTTTCTTTTTATAGAAAAATTTGTCAAAGTTTTCTTTTTATAGAAAATTATGTCAAAAATTTAGAAATTTTTATCGAAATTTTATTTTTATAAACAATTTCATCGGCATTTTATTTTTATAGAAAATTTCGTCGAAATTTTATTTCTATAGAAACTTTCTTCAAAATTTTATTTCTATAGAAAATTTCGTCGAAATTTTAGTTTAAAGAAAAATTTGTCGAGATTTTATTTTTATAGAGAATTTCGTCGAACTTTTATTTCTATAAAAAATTTCGTCAATATTTTATTTCTATAGAAAATTTCGTCAAAATTTTATTTCTATAGAAAATTTCGTCGAAATTTTATTTCTATAGAAAATTTTGTCAAAATTTTATTTCTATAGAAAATTTTGTCAAAATTTTATTTCTATAGAAAATTTCGTCGAAATTTTAGTTTAATAGAAAATTATGTCAAAATTTTATTTTTATAGAGAATTTCGTCAAAATTGTATTTTTTTTAGAAAATTTTGTCGAAATTTTATTTTTATAAAAAATTTCGTCAACATTTTATTTCTATAAAAAATTTCGTCAAAATTTTAGTGTAATAGAAAAATTTGTCGAAATTTTATTTTTATGGAAAATTTTGTCGAAATTTTATTTCTATAGAAAATTTCGTCGAAATTTTATTTCTATAGAATTTCGTCGAAATTTAATTTCTATCGAAAATTTCGTCGAAATTTTATTTCTATAGAAAATTTTAGATTAATAGAAAAATTTGTCGAAATTTTATTTTTATAGAAAATTTCGTGGAAATTTTATTTTTATAGAAAATTTCATCGAAATTTTAGTTTAATAGAAAATTTTGTCGAAATTTTATTTTTATAGAGAATTCCGTCGAAATTGTGTTTTTATAGAAAATTTCGTCGAAATTGTATAATTTTATAGAAAATTCCGTCAAAATTTTATTTCTATAAAAAATTTCGTAAAAATATTATTTCTATAGAAAATTTCGTCGAAATTTTATTTCTACAGAATATTTTAGTTTAATAGAAAAATTTGTCGAAATTTTATTTTTATAGAAAATTTCGTCGAAATTTTATTTTTATAGAGAATTTCGTCGAAATTTTATTTCTATAGAAAATTTCGTCGAAATTTAATTTTATAGAAAATTTCGTCGAAATTTTATTTTTATAGAGAATTTCGTCGAAATTTTATTTTTATAGAAAATTTCGTCGGAATTGTATTTTTATAGAAAATTTCGTCAAAATTTTATTTTTATAGAAAATTCTGTTGAAATTTTATTTGTATGGAAACTTTTGTCAACATTTTATTTTTATAGAATATTTCGTCGAAAGTGTATTTTTATAGAAAATTTCGGAAACATTTTATTTTTGATCGAAAATTCTGTCAAATTTTTTTTCGATGGAAACTTTTGTCAAAATGTTATTTATATGGAAACTTTTGTCAAAATTTTATTTATATGGAAACTTTTGTCAAAATTTTATTTTTATAGAATATTTCGTCGAAATTTACTATAAAAACTAAATTGCTTCTAAATTGACTATAGACTCTAAATTTCGTCGAAATTTACTATAGAAACTCAATTTTGTTAAAATTTAATACAGAAACTAAATTTCATCGAAATTTCCCATAGAAACCAAATTTCGTCAAAATATACTATAAAATCTAAATGTCGCCAAAATTTACCACAAACACTATATTTCATAAAATTTTACCAGAAAAATGGATTTTGTCAAAATATATTAGAAGAAAAAAATTTCGTTAAAATTTCCTATCAAACCAAATTTCGTCAAAATTTACCAGAAAAAGTAAATATCGTCAAAATTTCTTTAACATTTTCTAAAATTTGTCAAAAGTATCTAGAAAATAATTTTTTAAAAATTTCCTAGAAAACTGGATTTCGTCAAAATTTACTAGAAAAACTAAATTACGTCAACATTTAATAGAAAAACTAAATTTCGTCGAAATTTACTATAGAGACAAAATTTCGTCAAAGTTTAGCAGAAAAACTAAATTTCGTCACAATAGAGACTAAATTTCATCGAAATTTACTATAGAGACAAAATTTCGTTAAAAATTACTATGGAAACAAAATTTCGTCGCAATTTACTATAGGCACCAAGTTTTGTTAAAATTTACCATAGAGACAAAATGTCATTGAAATTTTCTATAGAGACTAAATTTTATCGAAATTTAATTAAACTTCATCAAATTAATCAATTCCTAGAAAACTGGATTTCGTCAAAAATTTTTTAGAAAAAATAAATTTCGTCAAAATTTATTAGAAATACTAAATTTCGTTGAAATTTCCTATCAAACCAAATTTTGTCCAAATTTACTTTAAATATCGTCAAAATTTGCCAGAAAAAGTAATAGATATCGTCGAAATTTACTATAGAGACTAAATTTCATCGAAATTTACTATAGATACAAAATTTCGTCAAAATTTACTTGAAAAACAAAATTTACTAGAAACACTAAGTTTCGCCAAAATTTAATATAGAGACAAAATTTCGTTACAATTTACTATGGAGACAAAATTTAATCGAAATTTAATATAGAGATAAAATTTCATCGAAATTTGCTATAGAGATAAAATTTCGTCAACATTTACTAGAAAAACTAATTTTAGTCGAAATTTCCTATCAAACCAAATTTCGTCAATATTTACTAGAAAAACTAAATTTCGTCAAAATTTACTACAGAGACTAAATTTCATCGAAAACTACTATAGAGATAAAATTTCGTCAAAATATACTTGGAAAACAAAATTTTCTAGAAACTCTAAATTTCGCCAAAATTTAATATAGAGACAAAATTTCGTTACAATTTACTATGGAGACAAAATTTCATCGAAATTTACTATAGAGAAAAAATTTCATCGAAATTTACTATAGAGATAAAATTTCGTCAACATTTACTAGAAAAACTAATTTTAGTCGAAATTTCCTATCAAACCAAATTTCGTCAATATTTACTAGAAAAACTAAATTTCGTCAAAATTTACTACAGAGACTAAATTTAATCGAAATTTACTATAAAGACAAAATTTCGTCAAAATTTACTTGAAAAACAAAATTTACTAGAAACTCTAAATTTCGCCAAAATTTAATATAGAGACAAAATTTCGTTACAATTTACTATGGAGACAAAATTTCATCGAAATTTACTATAGAGAAAAAATTTCATCGAAATTTACTATAGAGATAAAATTTCGTCAACATTTACTAGAAAAGCTAATTTTAGTCGAAATTTCCTATCAAACCAAATTTCGTCAATATTTACTAGAATAACTAAATTTCGTCAAAATTTACTACCTACACCCTCACAAAAAATCGCTTCTGTAACATATACTCCCAAACATATTTCGCTTCAAGCATATACATTTTTGGGTATTGCCCAAACATTTATATGTTTGATCTCTTCCAATATATAATATGTTTGAAAGCATATTGGTCTAAACAATATATGTTTGGGTAGTCTAAGTTCCAAACATTTTGTATTTTTGCATCCAAATTCAATAATGTTGTCTTCCAAAAAACAATATGTTATTATGTGAACATATAATATGTTTGGAAGCATTTTGCACCCAAAAATATTATATGCTTAAAAAAATTCTCCCAAACAATATTATGCTCAAAATTTTATTTATTTATTTATATATTTACAATCATAATGAATTATGAAAATAAACAGTTAATATAGGTGCTAACAACATAGGTTTTCGACCTGAATACTCAAAATTTTGTTTCTGCCCAATTGTATATTCCCCGACATCTTTCTCACTTCCACGAGATTTTTTAGTTCTTAGCACCTTTTTCTGTAATACAAACATTGTAGAAGAAATTATTCAATTTTATGATTTTTTTTTATTTTAATTTTACCTTTTGCCGGACGGGGATTCGAACAGCGGACCACACAGTTTGTAAGGATCAAAGAAGTAGCTGATCAATTGCCCAAGGAAAAATAAAATGTTAATTTTGTAATAACAAGCAACAACCACCAACTTAATTCAATATCGCTCCCTGTTAAATAGCGCTCCAAGCTACTAAACACATATATGTTTATAGGCTATTTCTAAATTAATATATGTTTGCATCCAAGCATATTATATTTACAAACATTTTATGTCCCAAACATAATATGTTCTAACATATTAACATATATGTCCCAAACATGTTATGCTAGTTTATGAACATTATATGCTTGCACTCAAAAATATTGTGTTTAAAAATTTGTGTTCCAAACATATAATGTTTATAGCCAAACATATGAAAAACAGTCTTTTTCATCCGTGTAGACTAAATTTCATCGAAATTTACTATATAGACAAAATTTCGTTAAAAATTACTACAAAGACAAAATTTCGTTAAAATTTACCATAGAGACAAAATTTCTTCGAAATTTTCTATAGAGACTAAATTTAATCGGACTTCAATTAAACTTCGTCAAAATTTACTAGAAAAACACGATTTAGTCTAAGTTTAATAGGAAGACTAAAATTTGTCAAAATTATCTAGAAAAGCTAAATTTTGTCAAAATTTACTAGAAACTAAATTTCGTCAAAATTAAATATAGAGACTAAATTTCGTTGAAATTTATTATAGCTACAAAAAACCCTTAAAAAAAATGACGAAATTGCTATCAAATCTAAATTTCAAAGAAATGTACCCCTTTTTCGATAATGGGCATATTTGTAATTGTATATTTATAAATATGTTTTTGCAAATCAATTTTTTATTTATTTATTTATCAATTAATTACATTTACAATAAAATTATAAATATAATTGTAAGCTATGACTGCTAGGGTCTTAAGCTTGATTTTTTTATATTTTAACTAATTTTTTATATTTTAACTAATTTTAAAATAACTGCTCCCCAATTAATCATTCTATCTATTAGCAAGAGGCGTATTCTTCCGCTCTGGTATTGTTAATGGAACCATCGAAAACTATGATATGTTCTGTAATTATTTAATCATCTCCAACACTACTATCTATAGCGCTAGACATAGTTTTTTTTCATTGATTGGCGATGATTGTATCACTCGCATAAAAAAATTTGCATTAAATTAAATTTAATTACTATTGCGCTTTTTAGATTTTATTGAGCAGAGACTCATTCTCCTACGGGCCAATTCAACTCGGAGTCACAATAGTCACAACAGTAGAGATGAGGTGTCTGGTAGGTAGTTTTAGAAATCAAAATTGAATTTTCGCAAAGGCAAAAAAAAACACAAAACAATCGTTCTTATTCAATCTTCAGAACATCGCATATTTATATAGAAGAAAAATAATTTAAACATTTATTCAGAAACTGGTTATCGAGTTTAGCTAAGTTTGCTATGTCTGGCTGCTGTTGTCTTTGTCATCCCATCCACACACAATGGAGAAGGTGGTGTCGTCTCGATTATTATTATAGGCATGCATATCGTTGAGAAAGAGAATTTTCATTCATTAGTTCGAATTAGACTTTGCTAATAGACACACATCAAAAAAATTGGATTTTGAAGATTTAACAACAACAACAAAAATAGAAAACATAAAATTTTTAATATTTTTTGTTCGTAATTTATAGCGTAACATTACAATAATTTTCTATAAAAATTTATGACAACATCAAATAATATTTTGTGTATTGTGGCAAATGCCAAGAAAATTAAAATGAAATGTCAACTCGGTGATAAAATGAGAAAATAAATAAAATATTAATAATTGCAGTTGTTTGAATAGGATCATTAAGTTTTGAAAAGTGTTTGCCAATCTTAATTAGATCTTCTTGTTGTCTGTGATATCTATAAAGGTGTGGATCTTCACCCAGCGTACATATGTATATAAATGTTGGCACATGATTTAATTTATAATTTATTGCAAGCTTACTGTTATAAATTCTCATAGCCATGGGTCTATGAATTGTGACCATTGGATTTTTTAGTTGTGGCCTCATAATACCTTTTTTGACGCTTAATTTGTTATGTACAATATTTGGTAAGTTTTTATTATTTATGAATTTGTTTCCAATTTCAAAAAAAAACACAAAAAGGAAAACTCCTACAAAAAATCTCGAATTTCATTAATTTTCCGTGTTCATGTCCACAGTGACTTCTGGACACCCAAAAAATATAATCAGGGCATATAGCTATATAGAAATTAAGGAATGTTCGAATCAGCGGCGCTCATTATCACATCAGCCGAAATAGAGAACTCATAGACAAACATGGCAAAGAAATGCTTGCTAAATTGTAACACAGAAGTATTTTATGTCTTTATTTTTTTAAGAAGGAATTATTTAAATTAATTGATGCAATTGACTAATTTTTGTGTTTAAATTTAGTTTCAATTTAAAAAATCGGTTAAATTTGTAATTGAAAAATTTTTAAAATTTAATAAAAAATGTAATTGGGAAAAATCTTGTTAATATTTTTTGTGAATGATAGCTCAACGGGTTATACACACGGTTGCCACAGTTTGTAGAACTCTACTAAAAATGGTAGATTTTTTATTGTTTGGTACATAGGTATAATTCTTAATATTTTGGTAGATTTTGCAAAATATTCTTCTCCCATTATTTCACAAATTTTCTATGGAAAAAAATTTCTATAGATATAAAATTTTGACAACATTTTTATAGAAATAAAATTTTGACGAAATTGTCGATGGAAAATTTTACAAAATTTTCTACAGAAATAAAATTTTAACGAAATTTTCTACAGAAATAAAATTTTGACAACATTTTCGAAAGAAATAAAATTTTGACAACATTTTCGAAAGAAATAAAATTTTGACAAAATTTTCGGAAGAAATAAATTTTTCTATAGAAATAAATTTTTGACAAAATTTTCTATAAAAATTAAATTTCGAAAATTTTTCTATAGAAATAAAATCTTTACAAAATTCTCTTCAGAAATAAAATTTTGACAAAATTTTCTATAGAAATAAAATGTTGACAAAATTTTTTATAGAAATAAAAAGTTGATAAAATTTTTTAAAGAAATAAAATTTTGACAACATTTTCTATAGAAATAAAATTTTGATAAAATTTTTTAAAGAAATAAAATTTTGACAAAATTTTCTTTCGAAATAAAATTTTGACAACATTTTCTATAGAATAAAAATTTTGACAAAATTTCTATAGAAATAAAATTTAGACAACATTTTCTATAGGAATAAAATTTTTACAAAATTTTCTATAGAAATACAATTTTGACAAAATTGTCTATCCAAATAAAATTTTGACAAATTTTTAATAGCAATAAAATGTTGACAAAATTTTTTATAGAAATAAAATTTTAACAAAATTTTCTATATAAATAAAATTTCAAGAAAATTTTCTAAATATATAAAATTTTGACAAAATTTTCGTCAGAAATAAAATTTAAACAAAATTTTCTACAGAACTAAATTTTTGACAAAATTTTCTATAGAAATCAAGTTTTGACAAAATTTTCTTTAGAAATAAAATTTAAACAAAATTTTCTATAGAAATAAATTTTTGACAAAATTTTCTATAGACATAAAGTTTTGAGAAAATTTTCTATAGAAATACAATTTTGAGAAAATTTTCTATAGAAATAAAATTTGGGGAAATTTTCTGTAGAAATAAAATTTTGAGAAAATTTTCAATAGAAATAACATTTAGACAAAATTTTATATATATATATATATATATATATATATATATATATATATATATATATATATATATATATATATATATATATATATATATATATTTTCTATAGAATATATATATATATATATATATATATATATATATATATATATATATATATATATATATATATATATATATATATTTTCTATATATATATATATATATATATATATATATATATATATATATATATATATATTTTGATAAAATTTTCTTTAGAAATAAAATTTAAACAAAATTTTCTATAGAAGTAAATTTTTGACAAAATTTTCTATAGAAATCAAGTTTTGAGAAAAATTTCTACAGAAATAAAATTTTGACAAAATTTTCTTTGGAAATAAAATTTTGACAAAATTTTCTTTAGAAATAAAATTTTGACGAAATTTTCTATAGAAATAAAATTTTGACAACATTTTCTATATCAATAAAAATAAGATTTTGGTAAAATTTTCTCCAAATGTTGGTAGATTATTTTTGGCTCGTGTGATAACCGTGGTGACACCCTAAATTGATCAAATAGTTCTACAACCCGTTGGCCTTTCCCTCATCATCCATTATATAGCACTAATTAAGTAGAAAATTCTTTTGCTTCTTTTCCAATTCCAATGTGATTGGTTCTTAAAGCTAAATTAATCTCAGTTAAACGGAATTTTCTTTTATGTAAAGATAATAATTTTATAGTGCAATCCCCTAACTATAAGCACAAGACAAGTTTATCGACTTTTGCTCAAATTAAAAATGAGTCTTTTATGCTATGCAAAAATGGCTTTCGTGTTTCAAGCACATAGAACTTTTGGACTTACAAACTAATTGTCTTCAGTTCAGCATTGCCGGTATCTCGGTTGGAAGTCTCATGCATATACTTGGCCCCAAGTGATTATTACTTGTTCTTGTCCATGGCAAAGAATTTTGTTGATGAGAAATTCGTTTCACAAGCGGCTTGTGAAAATCGACTTAATTTTTGCCAATGGGAACTAGGACTTCAAATTATGCAAATAAAATAATCTTTGAACTCGCATACCAGCAAAAGCAGAGTCTCCAAAAAAGAGGTGAAAATGTCTTTTTTTGTTGATCCGGAAGAATGCCAAAATTGGCGCAGAAGCGTTGAATTTAACATGGACTTGTCATAGGACGGATGTGCAGCATTTCATGAGCAGTTGCACTGAATTTGCATTACTTTTTAAGGTGTAATCCGAATTCAGGTTTTATTTACATGCGAATTAATAAATTTTGCAATATTTTGCCAAATAATTATTTTTTATAATTTTTTATGATTTTTAATGCATTTTTAAAGCTTGTCTTCAACGTTCGACCTCAAATATTTTCAAAAATTTGCAAATGTTCTAAAATGTATTTAGCATTTTTTCGACAAAAAGTAAATAATTTGTAAGAAATTCTTACTCTATTTTTAACCTAAAAAATTGCCCATTAAAAATATGAAAAAAAGCGAGTTATAAAAAAATGAATTAAAAGAACTTCCTGTGTAGTTAAAATAAAGAACATCTTTGGTAGGATATTTTTGGAAATGCTTTTGAAGTTTTGCTTTTAGAACAACTTCCACATATTTTTGCTGGGATGTTATCGAACAGTACCTAGTTGACCTAATTGCCATCATTCTAACCATGGTTATTAAAACCTTGCAATTTCATGCAAATAACAGATAACCAATATTTTTTCATCCATTATAAATATGTAAATATTTCCATCTGTTAATGCTTTATCATTGGAATTTTCCTCTATTATTGCAAACACCTCTGATGCTGTTAATTTCGAAGGCAATAATCGAAATATTTCAGTAGCTGATCTTATGCATCTATAATAAATTTATGGCAATCGATGGCACTTTTAATTGATGCCTTAACTTCTATAAATAGTTGGATGAGTACTTATGCCTGTATGCTGTCAGTCACCGAGTCAGTCTTCAGCTATATGTTCATAATAAAAATTGACTTAGAATATCAACAGCAATCAATTGAAAGAGTAGACATTAAACATTTTAAACGAGAATTGTTAATTGTCTATCAAGCTACCGTTAATGCATGAAGAAATATATACTAGAAAAAAAATTACAGAATTATATAAATAAATGAACAATAGGGTAATAAAGAATCAAAAAGAAATTGGATTGTTAACTAACATCGTATGAATCACAATGGTTCGTGGGCTATGGAGTTCTTTAGAATGACAATGAATTTACTATATGCGTTTGTGTCTTAAGTCTTTCGTTTTACCATTGCTACTTACACTCGATCTCCTCCCCCCACAACAAAACATAGTGGCGTCCTAACAATGAATAAAAACAAACAAATGTAAACACGTTTTTGCTAGCTTACTACTATCTTCCGTTTTATTATTGTTGTTGTTGTTGCTGTTGTTGTAGTCGCATATGTGTATTTACCATTTAAATAAAACAAAATATTTAACATTTTGTGAAGGAGACGAAAGACCAGCAATATTTGTAATAAACGTTTAAAAAAATGAATTGCTTGGCAATTTATACGCTTAGCTATAAATGCAAATGAGTCTAGAGCAACATTTATCGCTGTGATCAAATATCTTGCCATTGATTTAATTTATAGAAAACAAATTCTACCCCTACTGCCATTGAGAGGTGGGTGAGGAAGAGATGGTATTGGGACCGGCTGTTTGCTTATCGAAGGATTATCATAAACTTGTTGGATTAGCGGGAAAATATTGCTGGAGTATTGCAATATGTTTTACTGTGAATTTTGGTTTAGTAATTAAAAACGGATTAAAGTTCAAAGTGATACATATCGACTCAGCAGGCATGCAAAACCACCGACAGACGGACCAAGAGACTGATGTCAAACCAAAGCAATTAAATACTAAAAACACGTCACAATTTTACAAAGATCGCCTGAATGCAATGTCGTTAGTTTTTATACAAACAAAAAATCAAAAGAAAACAAATTATAAACCTTGGTTAAAACAACCACATCTTTGGCTTGAATATTATAGAAAAAAAAAAAACAGACAATTTTAAATAATTGTTATACCTCGTGCATTAAACTAGATTTACTATGGACATATGCAATGTTTTTCTTAGCATGAGAACAAAATCATGCTAACTGCATGTCTCGGGCGATAATGGTGATTGGTGGTGGCGGTGCTGGTGGTGGTGGCATGGTAACGATAAAAACGTGTTAGTCTATAAAATACCCTACATTATTGACTAACTGCAAATGACAGCATACAATGTCTACTATGATATTTAAATAATAAATTATTACCTAAGATAAAATGTTATCGATGATTATGTTCCAAGTAATAATAATGGTAATACTACGAATGCAAGAAACAAGAATAAAAAATTTCACTTGCAAATTTTAACAAGTAAGGAAAGTCTAAAGTCGGGCGGTGCCGACTATATTATACCCTGCACCACTTTGTAGATCTAAATTTTCGATACCATATCACATCCGTCAAATGTGTTGGGGGGCTATATATAAAGGTTTGTCCCAAATACATACATTTAAATATCACTCGATCTGGACAGAATTTGATAGACTTCTACAAAATCTATATACTCAAAATTTAAGTCGGCTAATGCACTAGGGTGGAACACAATGTAAGTAAAAATAAAATTGGGAAACATTAATATCTGAAGCAATTTTAAGGAAACTTCGCAAAAGTTTATTTATGATTTATAGCTCGATATATATGTATTAGAAGTTTAGGAAAATTAGAGTAATTTTTACAACTTTTCGACTAAGCAGTGGCGATTTTATAATGAAAATGTTGCATAGCTACAATGCTAATTCTACTACCTGTGTAAAATTTCAACTAAATCGGAGTTAAAAATTGGCCTCTACGGTCATATGAGTGTAAATCGGGCGAAAGCTATATATGGGAGATATATCTAAATCTGAACCGATTTCAACCAAATTTGGCACGCATAGCTACAATGCTAATTCTACTCCCTGTGCAAAATTTCAACTAAATCGGAGCAAAAAATTGGCCTCTGTGGTCATTTGAGTGTAAATCGGGCGAAAGCTATATATGGGAGCTATATCTAAATCTGAACCGATTTCCACCAAATTTGACACGCCTAGCTATAATGCTAATTCTACTCCCTGTGCAAAATTTCAACTAAATCGGAGCAAAAAATTGGCCTCTGTGGGCAAATGAGTGTAAATCGGGCCAAAGATATATATGGGAGCTATATCTAAATCTGAACCGATTTGGATGATATTTTGCAAGTTTTTCGAAACTCATAAAATATTCGGATGTACGGAATTTGAGGAAGATCGGTTGATATACACGCCAATTATGACCAGATCGGTGAAAAATATATATGGGAGCTATATCTAAATCTCAACCGATTTTTTCCAAAATCAATAGGGATCGTCTTTGAGCCGAAACAGGACCGTATACCAAATTTTAGGACAATCGGACTAAAACTGCGAGCTGTACTTTGCACACAAAAATACATCAACAGACAGACAGACGGACAGACAGACAGACAGACAGACAGACATCGCTAAATCGACTCAGAATTTAATTCTAAGACGATCGGTATACTAAACGATGGGTCTCAGACTTTTCCTTCTTGGCGTTACATACAAATGCACAAACTTATTATACCCTGTACCACAGTAGTGGTGAAGGGTATAAATAGCGTTTATGGGAATATTACGAAAATACACAAAAAAGAATTTATTGCTTATTCAATCACGAAATTAATTGATCCAATTAATTTTTTTATTGAAATGTCTTCAATCACAGAAATGATAGTATCAATAAAAAAATTAATTGAGAGTTAATTAAAAAATTAATTGGTACTATTAATTTTTGTTTCTGATGTTTATAATTTTCCATGGTTATAGCTAAATATCATATTTAATTTTTTTCGTAGCAAACTATTTGCTAATGTACCTTAATAGTAGATGTTATGTTATTAAATATAAAAAATCTTATGTTTAGTATAAATTATTTTTCAAATGTGTAAAACATTTTTTCACGATTTTTTTTACTCAGCAAATAACACTTGACGTATAAGCTAACAGATTCTCTAGCAGTTTTTTATGTGAACCACTAAAATGGTTATAATTATGGGTATCAATGACCATTACTTAATATTGTTATAAGTGGGACAGCACGTGGTTTATTCGTAATAATTTGTAGCCATATTTAGTGTTAAATGAAGGCTTCAATGAAATTTATAAATAAGTAACTAAGCAAAGCACATTTTTTTGCAAATTCCTTTTTTTTATTCAACATCAGTTTTCTTCACTGATTATATATACCGTTCAATTGCTTCAAAATATACCTCAGTTTCCACAACGAATTCGTCCATTTACAAAAATTTCTTCCTAACAACAATTCTGAGAAAAAGGAAATAGTGGATGGGGAAGCATTTTCAAGTCCAATTTTTGGTTTTTACCCTCTTTCTCCTAGAATTTCACTGCTACGATGCATTTTAGAGGTGTGCGCGCTCTCCCCAAAATATTTGGTTTTGTTAATTCCATCTATTTATTTATTCATTAATTTATTATAATTACCAATTATACTAAACTCTTTTATACGGGCACTAGCAACTATAGGATATCGGCCAAGCATTTCCTACATTTACTGTCCAATTCGTAAAGACAATTTCCTTTTCAATTTCTAAATTGGCTATATGAACACTCCTTCATATTGGCATAGAATCGATTGATCTGTTTTTAAACACTAAATAAATGACTCATGACCACAGTTGCCGCAGTTGGTAGAAATCTACCAAAAATTGTAGATTTCCTTTATATTTTACACCACTCCAAATAATAGGTACTTGACAATAAATAGGAAAAGCTTTTTGACAAAATTTCCATAGAAATAAAATTTTGACAAAATTTTCTATAGAAATGAAATTTAGACAAAATTTTCTGAAGAAATTAAATTTTGACAAAATTTTCTGAAGAAATTAAATTTTGACAAAATTTTCTATAGAAATAAAATGTTGATAAAATTTCCTATAGAAATAAAATTTTGACAACATTTTATAAAGAAATAACATTTTTTTTTTGTAGAATAAAATTTTGACAAAATTTCCTATAACAATATAATTTTAACAAAATCTTCTATAGGAATACAATTTTGACAAAATTTGCTATAGAAATAAAAGTTTGACAAAATTTTCTATTGAAATAAAATTTTGACAAAATTTACTGTAGAAATAAAATTTGGACGAAATTGTCGATAGAAATAAAATTTGAAAAAATTTGACAACATTTACTATAGGAATATGATGACAAAATATTCAATAGAAATAAAATGTTGACAAAATTTTCTAAAAAAAAATAAAATTTTGACAAAATTTTCGGAAGAAATAAATTTTTCTATAGAAAGAAATGTTTGACAAAATTTTCTATAAAAATGAAATTTCGAAAATTTTCTATAGAAATAAAATCTTTACAAAATTCGCTTCAGAAATAAAATTTCGACAAAATTTTCTATAGAAATAAAATTTTGACAAAATTTTCTATAGAAATAAAATTTTGAAAAAATTTCTAAAGAAATTAAATTTTGACAAAATTTTCTATAGAAATACAATTTTGACAACATTCTATAGAAATAAAATTATGACAAAATTTTCTATAGAAATAAAATTTTGATAAAATTTTCTATTGAAATAAAAATATGACAAAATTTACTATATTTACTATATTTACTATAGAAATAAAATTTTGACGAAATTGTCGATAGAAATAAAATTTTGACAAATTTTCTATTGAAATAAAATTTTGACAAAATATTCTATAGAAATAAAATTTTGACAAAATTTTCGGAAGAAATAAAATTTTGACAAAATTTTCTGAAGAAATTAAATTTTGACAAAATTTTCTAAAGAAATTAAATTTTGACAAAATTTTCTATAGAAAAAAAATTTGACAAAATTTAATATAGAAATAAAATTTTGACGAAATTGTCGATAGAAATAAAATTTTGACGAAATTGTCGAAATTGTCGAATTTTCTATAGAATTAAAATTTTGACAAAATATTCTATAGAAATAAAATTTTGACAAAATTTTCTATAAAAATAAAATATTGACAAAATTTTCGGAAGAAATAAAATTTTGACAAAATTTTCGGAAGAAATACATTTTTCTATAGAAATACATTTTTGACAAATTTTTCTATAAAAATGAAATTTCGAAAATTTTTCTATAGAAATAAAATCTTTACAAAATTCTCTTCAGAAATAAAATTTTGACAAAATTTTCTATAGAAATAAAATGTTGACAAAACTTTCAACAGCAATAAAATGTTCGACAAATTTTCTATAGAAATAAAATTTTGACAAGTTTTCTATAGAAATAAAATTTTAACAACTTTTCTATAGAAATAAAAATTTGACATAAGTTTCTATAGAAATAAAAATTTGACAAAATTTTTTATAGAAATAAAATTTTGACAAAATTTTCTATTGAAATAAAAATTTGACAAAATTTACTATAGAAATAAAATTTTGACGACATTGTCGATAGAAATAAAATTTGACAATATTTTCTATAGAAATAAAATTTTGACAAAATATTCTATAGAAATAAAATTTTTATAAAATTGTCTATAAAACTAATGACAAAATTTTAGGAAGAAATAAAATTTTCTATAGAAATACATTTTTGACAAAATTTTTTATAAAAATTAAATTTCGCAAAATTTTCTATAGAAATAAAATCTTTAAAAAATTCTCTTCAGAAAAAAAATTTTTCAAAATTTTCTATAGAAATAAAATGTTGATAAAATGTTCTATATAAATAAAAATTTAACAAAATTTTCTATAGAAATAAAATTTTTACAACATTTTTTATAGAAATAAAATTTGACATAAGTTTCTATAGAAATAAAAATTTGACATACGTTTCTATAGAAATAAAATTTTCTTGTAGAAGTAACATTTTGACAAAAAATCTATGCAGAAATTAAATTTGGCAAAATTTTCTATAGAAATAAAATTTTTTTCTATAGAAATAAAATTTTGACCAAATTTTCTGAAGAAATTAAATTTTGACAAAATTTTCTGAAGAAATTAAATTTTGACAAAATTTTCTATAGAAATAAAATTGTGATAAAATTTCCTATAGAAATAAAATTTTGACAAAATTTTCTATTGAAATGAAAATTTGACAAAATTTAATATAGAAATAAAATTTTGACGAAATTGTCGATAAAAATAAAATTTGCCAAAATTTTCTATTGAAATAAAATTTTGACAAAATATTCTATAGAAATAAAATTTTGACAAAATTTTCTATAGAAATAAAATTTTGACAAAATATTCTATAGAAATAAAATTTTGACAAAATTTTCTACAAAAATGAAATTTTGACAAAATTTTCGGAAAAAATAAAATTTTGACAAAATTTTCGGAAGAAATAAATTTTTCTATAGAAATACATTTTTGACAAAATTTTCTATAAAAATGAAATTTCGAAAAATTTTTCTATAGAAATAAAATCTTTACAAAATTCTCTTCAAAAAAAAATTTTTTCAAAATTTTCTATAGAAATAAAATGTTGATAAAATGTTCCATATAAATAAAAATTTGACAAAATTTTCTATAGAAATAAAAATTTGACAAAATTTTCGATAGAAATAAAATTTTGACAACATTTTTTATAGAAATAAAATTTGACATAAGTTTCTATAGAAATAAAAATTTGACATACGTTTCTATAGAAATAAAAATTTGACAAAATTTTTTATAGAAATAAAATTTTGACAAAATTTTCTATAGAAATAAAATGTTGACAAAATTTTCCATATAAATAAAATTTTGTAAAAAAAATGCGAAAACAAGTTTGGCAGTTAAGAATTTCGATTTGTTTTCAGATTTGGATTGTGGGGGTGATCATGAGTTTAGCTCCTTTTCGATCTAGGAATCATAGTTTAGAAAAATATGAGCAGAACACAGTTTCCATATAAAAATGTCGATTTTGTTAAGTTTTGGATGAAAATTTGGATTTTTTGGGGGTGATTATCAATTAGTTTAGGAGATATGATAACAAGTTTTTCATATAAAATTTCAGATTTTCAGGATAGCCTCCTGTTTAAGAGATATGAGCAAAACAAGGTGTTTGTATAAAATTTTCCATTTTTTTCAGATTTATATGGAATTTTTGATTTTCACGAATTAACCTCCATTTCGCTCTAGGACGTATAATTGAAAGAGTATTCAATTCAACATCTTTCAAATGCTTACGTTAATGGTAATTCATTTTCACGACAAAAATTTAATATTGTATTCTTTGTTACTTTACAAAAACACCAAAAACCTAAATGAACTGGTTTACATCATAGTCTTACACCATTTAAAGTGCTCTCATTGATTTTGTTTTTTTATTATTTTTCACATTATGCCCTATATAAAAATGCATTTTCTTGTAATTCAGGACAAGTTTGGTTATGCCAAAAAGGGCCGGCCTGGCATACGGTAAAAAGAGAAAGTTGATCATATTTTGCAGATGCATTGAGTCATGATGGTGGTGGAGTGTCATCCATATATTATGGATTGGCTAACTGGTTGTGGTCATCGAAAACCAAGACGTTGAACTAATGTTAACAAGGCCTATTGGGAGCAATTGCGTGCAAAAAAAAAATAAATAAAAAGTGAAGACAGGCATGTGCAAGAAAATATGGAGAAAATATTACACTATTTTACGTTCTTGAAACTTATATTTATATATTTATTTAACTCTATTACTTATTATTGCAATTCATCGTTAAATCAGTAATTTATTCATTAACAATAAAATGCTTTATAAATTTACCTTAAAAGTATAAAAAATAGATGCACACACAAACAAGTCTGATATCAAATTAAAATATAAGCTACACAAAGAATTATACTTGTTATTATTTTATAATATCAATTCATTTGGGGTTTCAGTAATCATTTTAATATTCAGTAATCATTTTAATATTTCTGTTAAATTTGAGGGAAAAAACTCCTGGCCAACCATATGTTAATTTTGTAGTGAAGTGTTATTTTATTTTTCTCAGTTTCTGCAATTTACTACCACATATATTTTGTTTTGCTTTTTTTTCGAGAATCCAAAACATAAAAAATGCATTTTTTTGTGAAACTAAAAGCAAAACAAGAAAAAAATTAAAACATCCGCTAAAATATGGCACAAAATCGTGCAGAAACCTACAACAGTAAATTGTACTACGTGCGTTTAATTATCATGCAATATGGCATATAAGTCAACCCAATCAGCCTGTCAGCCGGTTATAAAAAATTTTAATGAATTCTTTGGCATCCATTAACCACCATGGCTAAGGGATTTCTGAGTAATTTTTGCTATAAAATCGATATTCGAAATAATTGATATTGAACAATTTTAGCAATTTCAGCACCAAATGATCCAATAAACTTGAGACAGGATTTAAATGCAATCTACAACAAAAAAAAAACCTTCTCGAAAATTGCACTATTCAGCAATGTACCAAGGTTTTGGAAAATCCATAAATTCCATCTGAAAAATGACAGAGTCACATATGTAGGTATATTTGTAAATGTTGGTGACAAGCCAGGAATTACCATGGGGGAATACTTAATACTTGAGTATATCGCTGAAGCAAAACGAAAAAAAAAATAATATCACTTAAAATTTTAAATAAGAATAACAAAACATGAAGTCGACATATAGTGGCATTGTAATCTTCAAGTTTTAATCTTTTGCAAGTACACTCAAAACAATTTATTTAGTTTATATATATTTTTTCAAAAGCAACAAATCGAAAATTTCATCAAAGGCTCAAAATTCCAACGAATTGAGATTCGGAGATTTTGGTGGTCATTGTACGGTAGAAATAAAGCGACCGACTTCACTTTTTAAGTCATTCTGGTTTGATGCATGCTGAATGCCATGGTGCTGTGTCCTGTTGGAATATCCATGATCTGTGGTCCAAAATATTTGTCTGCCCAGGGCGTTACTGAAAAACCAAATGAATTGATATTATCGAATAATAAAAACTATAGTGCTTTGTGTAGCTTATATTTTAATGTGATATTAGAGTTGTTCGAGTGTGCATCTATTTTTTATACTTTTAAGGTAAATTTACAAACAGTTTTATTATTAAGGAATAGAAATAAACAAGGTATTTCATCAGTATATAATCAATGAATACGAGCGGGGAGCGATCAACGACCATGAAGGCAGTGGAGGTGTGCGTGTGACAAAATCTTCGAGACTCACGCGTGAGTCGTGAGTCACGCTGGCGGCAACGGTGTGAGTGTGCGTGATTAACCAACCAAATGTCGTGCGTGAGCGTGAGTCACGAAAATAATATCTTCGTGAGTGTGCGTGAGTACGAATTTCGGAAAAACACGCTCACGAAAATAATCCCGCTGACGAACATAAAATGCTTACGATTTGAATTCATTTATAATTTTAGTGACATCCTAGGTGGTAAGATTTTTATAACGCAAACGGTTCTAAAGGTAAATCTATATATATAAAATTCAAATTATGTTTGTTTATTTGTTTGTTTGTTTGTTTGTTTATTTGTATGTTCCGGGTTGGCGCGAAAACGGCTGAACCGATTTACTTGAAACTTTCAGAGATCGTGGGGGGCACTCATGTGCTGAAAATAGGGTACCTAATTTTTTGACATATGGTCGCGGAGAGGAACCTCCCCTTTGTCCGACTTTTTGAAAATTAGACCAAAGTTGACCGATTTGCTTGAAATTTTCATTGAAGATTGGGGTTGGCATCTAGACAAAGATCCGCTACTTTTTATTTCGATATTTGGCGGCGGAGGGGGGCCTCCCCTTTGTTCGACTTTTTTAAAGTACTGTGAAAAAACTAAAATTATCTAAATTATCTGAGATTTACAGAAAACATGTGGTGAGGTTATGGAATTAATATGGGGTACCTGATGATTTCATATGTGGATGGGGAGGGGGACCTCCCCCTTGCCCTACTTTTTGAAACTTGGAAAAAAATTATGCGATTTGCTTGAAATTTTCATTGAATGTTGGGGTTGGCATCTAGACAAAAATCCGCTACATTATTTTTCGGTATTTGATCGGGGAGGGGGACCTCCCCTTTGTCGATTTTTTTTTGAAAGTACAAACAAAACTAAACTCCCCCGACTGAAATTTTACGGAAAAAACGGGTTATGAAATTTATACCAGGTTCCTGATTTTTTAATAAAAATAAAAAGGCATAGGGAGACATCCGCTTCTCTTAAGTACATACAGAGAAACAATTAAACTTTACCGAGTTACTTGAGGACTGGGGAGAGGTTACGATATTAATAGTTGATACCTGATTTTGTGATATTTGGACGGAAGAGAGGCCGCCCCTTTAGGCTTATAATTTGTTTGACATTTTCTGGGACGTTTACAAAAGATACGCTACATCACTTTTCGATATTTGGTCGGGGAGGAGGTCCTCCTCTAAAACTGCAAAAAAAAAATTAAGTTTTCTTGAAATTTACAAAAGCAGTGGGGGAACGTTATGAACGAAGAGGCAACCTTCCTTGCCCCACACTTGAAGGAAAGTTTTAAGAATTTTCTGGGATGGTTAGGGGTGCTATTCACTACGGTGTTTGTCGATATTGTATCGGGGACGTCCCTTTAAAACAATAGAGCAAAATTTAAACATCGCCGATCTACTTGAAATTTACAGGGAACGTGGGAGGAGTTGATTAAATTTATACATAATTTTTAAATTGGTATATGATTTTTCGATATCTGGTTGGGGAAGGGAAAATTGAAATAAACTTTGTCGATTTACTTAGATAGAATTTATAGGGACCATTGAGTAGTTGCGAAATTAATATAGGGTACGTGATAGTCCGATATCAGGTCGGAGTGGTGCGAAGGTGGGGAGAGGGTGCCCTTTTGTCCGTTTTTTTTTTTCTTAAATTGAAAGTAGAGGGTTGTCCATAAGTGGGAACTCGGTACATAATTTTATGATTTTTGCACAGGCTTCTGCCAGACTTCTTTTTAGTAAAAAACTTAAATTTACATGAAATTGGTAGCCAACGTAGAGGGTACATCATTTTCCAATATTTTAGCAAATGTTAATGTGGTAAAATTTTTTACTACGTTTGCTTTTTCCGATTTATTGGATAATATAGTGCTTAATTTTCAGATTTGTTGAGGAAAAGGATACCTTTCCTTGACAAACCACACTTAAAATTCACAAGAAATATAGAAGATTGTCCAACTACTTGAATACAGAACATTATTAAAAAAATTTGGAGGAAAGGGTACACCCTCTCCCGCCGTATTTGTACCCATAAACGAAAAATCAAGTAGTCCGATTTGTTTAAAAGAATTCAAATCTTTTCGAATTTGTTTTCAGCACGAAGGATATAGTTGACTAAGTTAACGCAAAATGTTCCTCCAAATACGCTTCGGAAGGCGCAGCGAAGCGGGCCGGGTTACGCTAGTCACTCATAAAATTATTCGTGAGTCACGAAGTTTTTCGTGAGTCACGACATTTTAAAGCGTGAGTCCTACCAAAAAATATCGTGCGTGAGTGTGCGCGAATAAGATTTCTCAGTCGTGAGTGTGCGTGAACAAAATATTATGCACACCTCTAGAAGGCAGCCCACTACCATTACCATGGGCGGCTCTTAAGTTCTGGTGACCAATCCATGGTGTAAATTGCTGACCTCTTTTGCAAGCAACATCAATAATAATATTAGTTCAAGAACTACCTTCTCATCGGAGAAAATTCGGTGACTGACCACTTTAGCTCAGGCAAAGCAAATCGGCTTATTGTTTTGATTTTTTACAAATTTCGCGCAATAGATTTATTTTGAGTGTATTATTTTGGTGTAGTACCTTCACGAAAGCCCACGGGCAGGCGTTTTATGTCAACAATATTTACACGTCGCCATGCAAATAAACAAGTTATACGCCTTCAAAATCACCAAAAGCTACTTAAAGTAATCCCATAAGAGCTACTCATCCGACCATTCATCTCATAAGATGAATCTGTAAGATATCAGCTTTGTTGTCATACATGATGGTAAACAGTAGTCGTTCATATGTTGTCGTAACTCATTCTTTGTCAAGTGACATATGTCGAAGTCCGGCCTGGGGGGGTTCTATCCCAAACCTATCCCAACGGCAAGAGTGACAGATGTATGTTGAATAAATGCATCATGTCTGATATGCTATCTTACAAAACCACAAACGATTCCCAGTATCAACATTTGATATTTCGCAATAAAGACTGAGTGTTACATTGACCAAATGTGGATAACAAATGGAGTCATGATGTTGGTGATCCAGTGTTATAAGCGGCAAGTACCTAGGAATTTAAAATGTTGAAATTAAACATGCCGTCTCCAAGGGTTTCCTAAGAAACACCAATTTCATTTAATTCACGCTCAAATATAATTTGTGAGATTTATTTTATAAATACAATATATAAAATAATAAATAATAAAGAGTAAATAAAAAAATATTTTGTTGATTTTATATTATTTGAATAGACTTTAAATTAAGACTAAGTACACTCAAAACAAGTATATACAGCCGTAAGTTCGGCCAGGCCGAAGCTTATGTACCCTCCACCATGGATTGCGTAGAAACTTCTACTGAAGACTGGCATCCACAATCGAATTACTTGGGTTGCGGTAACACTTGCCGATGGCAAAGTATCTTAAAACTTTCTAACACAGTCTTCTAAATTACAAGGTAGTCCATACGTAGTATATATTAAACTAAAAAAGGCAGATTAAATACGTATATAATTAAGTTTAAAGTTTACAGAAATAAAATTTTGACAAAATAAAATTTTGACAACATTTTCTATAGAAGTAAAATTTGGAAAAAATTTTCTACAGAAATAAAATTTGGAAAAAATTTTCTATAGAAATAAAATTTGGAAAAAATTGTCTATAAAAATAAAATTTTGACAAAATTTTCTATAGAATTAAAATTTTGACAAAATTTTCTATAGAAATAAAATTTTTACAAAATTTTTCTATAGAAATAAAATTTTGACAAAATTTTCTATAGAAATAACATTTTGACAATGTTTTCCATAAAAATAAAATTTTGGTAGATTATTTTTGGCTCGAGTGGCAACCATGAATATGAACCGATATGGACCAATTTTTGTGTGATTGGGGATCGGCTATATATAACTATAGACCGATATGGACCAATTTTGGCATGGATATTAGCGGCCTTATACTAACACCACGTTGCAAATTTCAACCGGATCGGATGAATTTTGCTCCTCCAAGAGGCTCCGGAGATCAAATTTGGGGAACAGTTTATATGGGGGCTATATATAATTATGGACCGATATGGACCAATTCTTGCGTGTTTGTTAGAGACGACATTCTAACACCATGTTCCAAATTTCAACCGGATCGGATGAATTTTGCTCCTCCGCAAGCCAAATCGGGGGATCGATTTATATGGGGGCTATATATAATTATGGACCGATATGGACCAATTTTTGTATAGTTGTCTACAAATAATTACGAATCGATATGGACTTTTTGCACGGTACGTAGAGAGCCAGAATTGAAATATGGGGGTCGCTTATATGGGGGCTATATACAATTATGAACTTGATATGGACCAATTTTTGTGTGATTGGGGATCAATTTATCTGAGGGCCATATATAGCTATAGACCGATATGGACCTAGTTAGGCATGGTTGTTAACGACCATATACTAGCACAATGTACCAAATTTCAACTCACTCGGATGAAATTTGCTCCTCCAAGAGGCTCCAAAACCAAATCTAGGGATCGGTTTATATGGGGCTATGTATGATTATGGACTGATATGGACCACTTTTGGCATGGTTGTTAAATATCATATACTACCACCACGTACCAAATTTCAAGCAGATCGGATGAATTTTGCTTCTCCAAAAGGCACCGGAGGTCAAATCTGGGGTTCGGTTTATATGGGGGCTATATATAATTATGGACTGATATGAAGCAATTTCTGCATGGTTGTTGGATACCATATACTAACATCACGTACCAAATTTCAACCGAATCAGATGAATTTCGCTCTTCAAAGGGTCTCCGAAGGTCAAATCTGGGGATCGGTTTATATGGGGGCTATATATAATTATGGACCGATTTCGACCAATTTTTGCATGTTTGTTTGAGGCCATATATTAACACCACGTACCAAATATCAACTGAATCAGATGAATTTTGGTCGTCCAAGAGGCTCCGGAGGTCAAATCGGGTGATCGGTTTATATGGGGGCTATATATAATTATGCACCGATGTGGACCAATTTCTGCATAGTTGTTAGAGACCATATGCTAAAACCATGTACCAAATTTCAGACAGATCGGATGAAATTTTCTTCTCTTAGAGGCTCCGCAAGCCAAATCGGGGGATCGGTTTATATGGGGGCTATATATAATTATGGACCGATATGGACCAATTTTTGCTTGGTTGTTAGAGACCATATACTAGCACCATGTACCAAATTTCAGCCGGATCGGATGAAATTTGCTTCTCTTAGAGCAATCGCAAGCCAAATTTGGGGGTCCGTTTATATGGGGGCTATACGTAAATGTGGGCCGATATGGACCAATTTTTGCATGGTTGTTAGAGACCATATATTAACACCATGTACCAAATTTCAGCCGGATCGGATGAAATTTGCTTCTCTTAGAGCAATCTCAAGCCAAATTTGGGTGTCCGTTTATATGGGGCCTATACGTAAAAGTGGACCGATATGGCCCATTTGGAATACCATCCGACCTACATCAATAACAAATACTTGTGCCAAGTTTCAAGTCGATAGCTTATTTCGTTCGGAAGTTAGCGTGATTTCAACAGACGGACGGACGGACATGCTCAGATCGACTCAGAATTTCACCACGACCCAGAATATATATACTTTATGGGGTCTTAGAGCAATATTTCGATGTGTTACAAACGGAATGACAAAGTTAATATATCCCCCATCCTATGGTGGAGGGTATAATAATAAATAATAAAATAAAGTGATAAACATAATAATAATAAATTTTAAATAAAATTAACTATTATATAATTTAGAGATCGACTATACAATTTATAAAATAATAAATAACAAAATATAACCAAAAAATATGTGATTTATTTGATCTTATTTGTATAGATTTTGATTTGAATAATTTAATTTTAATTTAAATTAAAAAAAAATACAATAAATTCAATTTAATTGCCTCGAGTTTAATTAAATTCACTAGAGTTCCTCAATTAAAATTTATTACTTTTTATTATAATAATTTTGAATGAAATTAACAATTATATAAATTAAATATACAATTTATAAAATTATAATTAATAAACTATAGTGATAAAAATAATAATAATAAATTTACCAATTAAATTAACTATTATATAAATTAGAGATCGGCTATACAATTTATAAAACTATAAATAATGAAATATAATAATAAACAATATTTTATTTATTATAATTTCAATAAATTATTTAAATGAAAATAAATTACATAAAATTCAATTTAATTGAATCGAAATTAATTAAATTCATTAGAGTTCCTTAATTGAGATTTATTTACTTCGTATTACAATAATTTATATTTATTTATTTGTAATTTATTATGTATTTGTTTACTTTTTTCTTTACTTTCGCTTCGATTTTTTTCACAATTTTTCATTTTTACAATTTTTCAGATGGTTCCCACAAATCATCACCAATGCCTACCGTCACACCAATTCAAGGACCAATTTACCTCAAAAATGGCACCGTACCCGTTGTGCCGCTCTTCCATTATCCCACATTCAATAATGGTTCATTTGTACAGATACCAGTAAGTATCGATTAATGATAGCCAACCCGTCATAAAAGTATCGTAAACTCAATGATTAATGATCTCGTAGAAATTAGTTCACACAATAGTCGCGGCATCCAAGATTGCCGCGGTACAACAGGTCAATGTTAAAAGTCCACAATAAATAGCCATAATAATATTTTAGCAGTGTTGGAAAAACGAAAAAAAGCACAACAAAAATTATTTTTTACATTACAATTTATTGGTCAATGTCGTAGCAGTAGTGGTCATTGGTCAGTAGAAGAATAAATTGTAAAGCCGTATATGCATTCTGTCAAATCTGGGAATCTGAGTTTATAATTATGGACCGATGTGGACAATTTTTCAATAGCCAAATAGTGACATCACATAACAAATTTCAGCCGGATAGGATGAATTTTGCTCCTCGAGGAGGTTTAAGTATTCAAATCTGGGGATCGGTTTCTATAGGGCTATATAAAATTTTTACATGATTATTAGAGGACATCACGTACCACATTTCGAAAAAAATATAACAACCACAGGAAACCTTCAACCGATAATTTACAAATTTATTCCACACATTTACAAAACCCTACATTAGTGGATTTTTTACAATTTTTTCGCTTCAGTGGATAACCTAACTTTTGTATAGTTTAAGACAATGTAAAAAAAATGCCAATGTGCAGGTATATGGTGTTCAATTTCCGACCATCTCTGATTGCCAACTACCACCACGTACATCTTAATTTTTACTGCAAAAATTATCTTTATGCATCGGGGACTTATGCAAACATTACACAGGCCAATATATCATTCATTTAAATAACATTTATTCTTTTTTTCCATTTACCTGTTTCATTTTGGTTTTCTGTTTAATGTCGATATCATATTAAGATGTATTCGTTTGTATATTCCAATTGACTTTGATAAGAATTGATTTATGGCTGAGGAAATTGTAAGCTAAAAATCAAAGAAAATGAGGAACAATTGTAAAAGTTTAACATGTAAACTCCATCAAAGTGCAAGAATATGCACTTTATTGTCGTTTTGTAGTATTCATACCTGGAAATGGTTTTTGTTTTATTAATGGTAAAATTTTGTATTAAGAAATTTTGTTTGTGCTCTAGTAAGTGAAAATTAATAAATTTTTAATTATATGATAGTAAATCATTAATAAACATTATAGAAAAAAATTAAAATCAATTTTTATAACAAAAAAAGTGTTTGCATCGGCCGGGAATCGAACCCGGGCCGCCCGCGTGGCAGGCGAGCATTCTACCACTGAACCACCGATGCTTGTTGTACTAAGCACAACCATAGCGACTGACGGTATGCAAATACATCTTCACGTGTCAATGATATTCACAGTGTGAATTTCACACTTAATTGGCATTAGTTTCCGATGTAGTACAGCTGTGGGATGGAAACTACAATTTTTTAGAAAGTACAAAAAAGGTATTTTTTGAGCGAAAAAGTACTTTTCACTAATTTTCAAAAAAAAATCCCATTGGAAGATTATTGTCAAGAGCTCCTTTAGACTGAATTTTAAAGAAAATAAAATTTTATTTGACAATTACTCAATTTTAAATATTTTTTTAGTTTTATATCCGCTTACAAAGACTACCGTAGTATTGTAATCATGGTTGCCACAGTTGTACTTCATGCTACTTCATAAATTTTCAGTGGATAAATAAAAAAAAATTTTTGACAAAATTTTCTATACAAATAAAATTTTTACAAAATTTTCTAAAGAAATAAAATTTTGTCAAAACTTTCTATTGAAATACAATTTTGACAAATTTTTCTTTGAAATAAAATTTTGACAAAATTTTCTATAAAAATAAAATTTTGACAAAATTTTTTATAGAAATAAAATTTTGACAAACTTTTCTATAGAATTAAAATGTTGATTATATTTTAACAAACTTTTCTATAGAAATAAAATTTTAACAAACTTTTCTATAGAAATAAAATTTTGTCAAAATTTTTTATAGAAATAAAATTTTGACAAAATTTTCTATACAAATTAAATTTTGACAAAAATTTTTATAGAACAAAAATTTTGACAAAATGTTTTATAGAAATAAAATTTTGATAAAATGTTTTATAGAAATAAAAATTTGACAAAATTTTCTAAAGAAATAAATTTTTGACAAAATTTTCTATAGAACTAAAATTTGTTAAAATTTTAACAAAATTTTCTATAGGAATAAAATTTTCTATAGAAATAAGGTTTTGACAAAATTTTTTATAGAAGTAAAATTTTCTAAAGAAATAAAATTTTAACAAAATTTTCTCTAGAAATAAAATTTTGACAAAATTTACTATAGAAATAAAATTTTGAGACAATTTTCTAAAGAAATAAAATTTTGACAAAATTTTCTATAGAAATAAAATTTTGACAAAAAATTTTATAGAAATAAAATTTTGACAAAATTTTCTATAGAAATAACATTTTGACAAAATTTTCTATAGAAATAAAATTTTGACAAAATTTTCTATGGAAATAAAATTTTGACAAAATTTTCTATAGAAATAAAATTTTGACAAAATTTTCTAAAGAAATAAAATTTTGACAAAATTTTCTATAGAAATAAAATTTTGACAAAATTTTCTATCGAAATAAAATTTTGACAAAATTTTCTATAGAAATGAAATTTTGACAAAATTTTCTATAGAAATAAAATTTTGACAAAATTTTCTAAAGAAATAAAATTTTGACAAAATTTTCTATAGAATAAAAATTTTGACAAAATTTTCTATAGAAATAAAATTTTGACAAAATTTTCTATAGAAATAAAGTATTGACAAAATTTTCTATATAAATAAAATTTTGACAAAATTTTCTAAAGAAATACAATTTTGAAAAAATTTTCTAAAGAAATACAATTTTGACAAAATTTTTTATCGAAATAAAATTTTGACAAAATTTTATATAAAAATAAAATTTTGAAAAATTTTTCTACGAAAATAAAATTTTGACAACATTTTCTATAGAATAAAAATTTTGGCAAAATTTTCTATAGAAATAAAATTTTGATAAAATTTTATATAAAAATAAAATTTGGCAAATTTTTCTACGAAAATAAAATTTTGACATAATTTTCTATACAAATAAAATTTTGACAAAAATTTTTATAGAATAAAAATTTGGACAAAATTTTCCATAGAATTAAAATTGTGACAAAATTGTCTATAGAAATAAAATCTTGACAACATTTTCTATAGAAATAAAATTTTGATAATTCTTTTAAAGAAATAAAATTTTGACAAAATTTTCTATAGAAATAAAGTTTTGACAAAATTTTCTATAGAAATAAAGTTTTGACAAAATTTTCTATAGAAATAAAATTTTGACAACATTTTCTATTGAAATAAAATTTTGACAACATTTTCTATAGAAATAAAATTTTGACAAAATTTTCTATAGAAATAAAATTTTGACAAAGTTTTCCAAAGAAATAAAATTTTGACAAAATTTTCTATAGAAATAAAATTTTGATAAAATTTTATATAAAAATAAAATTTTGACAAATTTTTCTATGAAAATAAAATGTTGACAAAATTTTCTATATAAATAAAATTTTGACAAAATTTTCTAAACAAATAAAATTTTGACAAAATTTTCCATCGAAATAAAATTTTGACACAATTTTTTAAAGAAATAAAATTTTGACAAAATTTTTTAAAGAAATAAAATTTTGACAAAATTTTCTAAAGAAAAAAAATTTTTGCAAAATTATCTATAGAAATAAAATTTTGACAAACTATTCTATAGAAATAAAATTTTCTAAAAAAAAAATTTTTGCAAAATTTTGTATAGAAATAAAATTTTGACAAAATTTTCTATATAAATAAAATTTTGACACAATTTTCTAAAGAAATTAAATTTTCACAAAATTTTCTATAGAAATAAAATTTTTATTGTTGTTTTTTTTTTTATCTCAGCTTAAAGCCATGCATTGACTAAACTACAAGTGTAGCTTAACCAACAGAGGAAAAGTATGCTTGTCAAATTTATTTGGGCAAAGCCCTATAGACTGCAAGATGGTTGGATGTACAGCTGTTTCGGAATTACCACATTCCTAATCAGCATCCTCTACTTGCAGCAAAACTATCAACCAATTATCAGAATAAATTCGGGTAATTCACTCAACCCAAAGTGAACTACACTTGAACCTCCCGAAAAATGGGTTTGATAGTCGGCTACTGCCTAAACAAATTTGCCAGCATATTTGGCAAAGGAAAAGAGATATGCTGGCAAAGGAAAAGAGATATGCTATAGGGCTTTGCCCAAATAAATTTGACAAGCATACTTTTCCTCTGTTGGTTAAGCTACACTTGTAGTTTAGTCAATGCATGGCTTTAAGCTGAGATCAAAAAAACAACAATAACGATTGAAGAGAAGCCAACAATAACAAACAAAACGAATGAATAAAATTTTGACAAAATTTTCTATAGAAATAAAAGTTTGACAAAATTTTCTAAAGAAAATTTTTTTTTTGCAAAATTTTCTATAAAAAAAAAACTGTTGACCAAAAATAAAAAAAAATTGACAAAATTTTCCAAAATTTTCCAAAAGAAAAAATATTGACAAAATTTTCTGTAGAAATAAACTTTTGACAAAACTTTCTGAAGAAATACATTTTTGCAAAATAATATTTTTTGGTAGTTTTTGGTATGGTTCGCATTTTTTTTTTTTTTTTTTTGATTATTTTTAGAAATTTGTGAGTAAACAGTATTACAAACGCTGGCATCAATTCAAAAAAAATTATTAAACATATTTATTTTTTTTTTATTTTCACTTGTTAAATAAAATTTTGTAGTTTGAAGGAAAAAAATGGAGCTCAAAATTGCAGGAATGTCTTCAGTGACATACGAAGTTCACGATGGACGTATATGTAGTAAAATTTACAAATTTAAAGAAACAATGAACAATTTTGTGACAAGTACAAATTTAGTAAATCTTTATGCTTCATTTGTGTATAATTTTTTTCCGTGTTTGAGTTCATTTAACTAACGTCCGCAAAAAATTATTAGAGTAAAGGAAACTTTCTCCAAACATAATAATTCGATTAACTAAAATAAAGTTTAATTGGCTTTAGTGAAATAGAGGGTTCACTTTTTTTGTGCAGCCACCCCGTGAAAAGGTTCGAAATTGTTTACACAGTCAAAGGTGCCGACTATTTGCCCCATTTACTGGTTGAAAAAATGTTGTGCCATCCGCCACCTTTTATTAGGTCAAGATGTATCGGCTCGGGCGCCAAAATTCGCCGCATGAAGAAAAACTTGAATTCTGTTGCCACCGATCTCATTTTGATCAGATTTTGTAATAAAATTTTCTAAAAACGTCTCCTATGTTTGTTGGGTTATTTATATGATTGTTTCTTGATATTAGAAAGTTGTTCGTTTCGATTCAAAATCCCTAAACTAAGTCTTAGCCCATATTTGAAGTTTGTTTATCATAAATCCAAAGATTCCATCCACCGCCTTTAACTAGATCAGTATATATCGACTCGGGCGCCAAACTTCGTCACATCGAGGCAAGCTTACACAAAAAAAATTACTTGGATCCAAAGATTTTGACCTTCCATTAAGGATTTTGGTATTGATTCCGAGCCAAAGATGCGGCTTCTTTAAAATAAAGAATTTTTTTTGCGACCTATCTGGCTTTAAATCTAGGATCAATAAAATTTAAATTAAGATACAGATCTCATTTAGCAAATATCCATTCTCTTTTCGCGGTTTATTAATAAAGGTACTCACACGAACAAACAAATGCCTGTTTAAAAATCCAAATTATAACGGATACTTCAAAGTAAAAAATGTTTTCTTAATTCCAAAAAAAAAAAAAAAAATTAAACCGTAGACGCCAAAATAAGTTTTAGCCTATATATGAAGTGTTTTTTATCTTAAATCTAAAGTTGCAATATTTCAGTTAATTTAAGGACAATATTTTTAAATCAAAAATGTGTTTCTTTTTTAAGGAAAATTAGCCTTAGTTCAAAGACATGCAACTTTAACGGAGGGACGCAAATTTACAAAATTTGTGTCCTAAATTTAATGAAAAAAAATTTTGAAGCAAAGATTATAAACTTTATTTTAATTAAAATTTCATTATTTTAAAGAAATTTGTCTTTAATATTTTGTAAATTTCGAATCCTAAACAAAAGGATACAGAGCTCATTTAGCAAATTTTCATTCACTTTTCGCGGTTTATTAATAAAGGTACTCACACGGACAAACAAATGCCTGTTTAAAAATCCAAATTATAACGGATACTTCAAAGTAAAAAATGTTTTCTTAATTCCAAAAAAAAAAAACTTTAAACCAAAGACGCTAAAATAAGTTTTAGCCTATATATGAAGTGTTATCTTAAATCTAAAGTTTCAATATTTCAGTTAAATTAAGGACAATTTATTTAAATCAAAAATGTGTTTCTTTATTTTCAGGAAAATTAGCCTTAGCTCAAAGACATGCGACTTTAATGGGGGGACGCAAATTTACAAAATTTGTGTCCTAAATTTAATGAAAAAAAAATTAAGCAAAGATTATAATCTTTATTTTAATTAAAATTTCATTATTTTAAAAAAAATTGTCCTTAATATTTTGTAAATTTCGAATCCTAAAATTTAGGTTGGGTAATCTTTAATATCACGTAAATATTTTCTCAGTGTATATACAATTGTCGAAGGTTGGCAGAAAATTTTGTCAAAATTTTATTTCTATAGAAAATTTTGTCAAAATTATATTTCTATAGAAAATTTTTGTCAAAATTTTATTTCATAGGAAATTTTGTCAAAATTTTATTTCTACAGAAAATTTTGCCAAAATGTATGAACATTTTTGTTAAAATTTTATTTCCATAGAAAATTTTTGTCAAAATTTTAGATCAATACATATATAGGCTCGGGCGCCAAATGTCACTACATCGAGGAAAGCTTAGAGTTCGTTTTCTAAAGATATCCTCTACATTTTCCATTAATTTTGATCAGATTGTGTAATGAAAATCTCTAAACTTTCCTCCTATGTTTGCTGGGTTATTTGTATGATTATGTGTTGATTTTAGAAAGTTGTTCGCGGCAATAAGAATTTATCAGTAAAATGCAAGTTCCTCTTTGACTATGTATGCACTTCAGCCTTACAAATAAAATACAACCTAAAAATTCTCAACAATATGATATTATTGAGTTATGTATGTCAAACACGTTTCCGATATAAAATGCTTTATTATCGGCCCAGGAATTATTTCTATCCCGTTCATAGAATTGTTTGGATTTTCTCTTTTTATTTAAATATTTTTTTACGACAACGTTAAAGCGATAGTGTGACCTTCATACGTTAAAATAAACAAAATCATACATACGAAAAAAAATCTACGTACAAATCAAATTATTTCCGCAAACGTTAGCCGGTCGTCCAGTCAGCCAACAAGACCACAATAACAACATGCCAACAAAAAAAAAAACACATGATCGAAAATTTAACAAAAAACAAAAATCGATAAATTAAATGTGGAAAGAAGAAACTAACAACAACAACAACAATGGAAAACAAATCTCTTCTAACACATGGAAAGCCGGCTTTTTTCGCAAATTCAAAAAAATGCAAACAGGTTGCGAAACCAAAAATTCAACAAATGAATCTGATAGCGTAGTCAAAACAACACCGCCGCCGCCGCCACTTCCATCAGCTATATCTTGGTTTAATGTGATCGAATGATAAGTGCGTGTGAATTTCTATTAAAAACAAATACCCGTCAACGTGATTTGTTTTGGTGATTTTTTTTATTTTTTTGTTTTTTTTTTGCTGTCAAATAAAAATCTCTATGCTAAAATATGTAGCGTTAAAAACAAAAACAATCTAAATCACTTAAATTTTGAATTATTTATGTTTTATTCTAAAGAGCTGCCATGCGGCTTATCTGGAATTTGGATTTCTTTCCACACGTTGTCCTCCAAAGCATTTACGGGGTGATACGTGGGCAAACTCAGGCCGTCGACATTTTAATAGTTTTGAATTATTAGAATTTTTAATTTAGGATTTCAATATTTCAGAGATTTCGATTGAATTTTAATAGAAAAGCGAACCAAAAGTGAATCACCTAGAGGCACCATTGATTTTTCGAAAAAAAAAACAAGTATACTTTCCATCACTGATGATTAATAGTGATTACTAATCGGTGATAAAATATTCAAAATTTTAAATATCACCGAAATGTCATAATATCACCAGGGTTGGCCTGTCGCAAACTGTGACTTTTGCGACATACGTATACGACGGTATAATACGTATGTCGCAAAAGTCGTAAACCTAATGTAAAAAACCACCTAAGCCTTAGTTGCATCGGCGAATGACTAGCTACAATTTTGAAAAAGTTTAATTAGTATGGAAATTGACTCTAATAAGCCAAAACGTGATTTTATAAAATTCTCTTTAAACAAAAAATCACTTTTGCAAGACTCAAGTAGTCTTACTTCCTTCCAGTTTCTGCAGAAATTTTGGAAAGAAAGGATGAGCGAATACCGACCGTCACGTTTACTGCATCATCAAATAGTTCATTGTAATTTCGGCTTGGAGTCTCCAATTGAAATATCTCTATTCTCAAGTTTTTTAAACTCGTTAATAACTTTATGAACATTCGTGAGAATTTAAATTTCTTCGCACATATCATCATCTTGGATATCATTCGCTGCATTTGCTACTTTTCTTATATTTACGACGAGTATGTGACGTTTACAACTTTGCGACAGTCGCAAACCTAAAATAGCTTGATACAGACCATCTCTGAATATCACTTCAATTTGCAATAAAATTAAACCATCTTAAAAAATTGCAATTTTGTAAAATACTTCATCATAGAACAATAATTTCTTGGATCAACTTGGTTGGCTCGATTCTACTTAAAAAATTCTTGTCATTTTTAATTTTTTTTTTTTTACAACCAAAAATACTTTTCATTAAATGGATGAAAAATTACGTTCTCTTAACGAAATCTCTTCAAGATCTTTTTTTAAGAAACATTTTCAAACATTCCTAAATTTGTTAAAATCACCAACATTTTAAGAAAAAAAAAATATAATGTCAAATATTTTGCATTTATTTGGTATATTCGTACACTGAAAACAATATTTACGTGATATTATAGATTACGCAACTTATTTTAGGATGCTCGCTTTACAAAATATTAAGGACAAATTTCTTTAAAACAATGAAATTTTAATTAAAATGAAGTTTATAATATTTGCTTCAAAATTGTTTTTTCCTTAAATTTAGGACACAAATTTTGTAAATTTGTTTCTTTCCGTTAAAGTCGCATATCTTTGAAATAAAGGAAATTTTCCTAAAAATAAAGTAACACATTTTTGATTTAAAGAAATTGTCCTTAAATTACTTGAAATATTTAATCCTTAGTTTTAAAAAAAAAAGCTTCAAATATAGGCTAAGATTTATTTTTAGAATTAAGCATCTTTGGTTTAAAGTTATTTTGGAATTCAAAACAGAAATTTTTACTTTACCGTTATCATTTGTATTTTTAAACTGGCATTTGTTTGTACGTGAATAGATTTATTGATAAAATGCGAAAAGAGAATGAAAATTCGATAAATGAGATATGTATCCTAATTTTAATTGTAGTGATCCTAGATTTAAAGCCAGATAGGTCGCTAAAAAAATGTCTTTATTTTAAAAAAGCCGCATCTTTGGCTCGGAATCAATACCAAAATCCTTAAAGGAAAGTCAAAATCTTTGGATCCAAGTAAACTTTTTTTGAGTGTACGAACTTTTTTTAAATTTTGTAAAAATTTTATGAAAAAGTCGTTGTGGATTCAAAAGCAATTCAAAGAACAAACCAGTTCTTTGTTTTAAAATTATTGCACATACGAAGGCGGTTCGAAAACTTCTTAGCCTAGTTAGTTTTTCAAAAATATTTTTATGTTTCAATATAATCTCCCGAAACTTCAATACACTTAGTCCAACGCTTTTCTAGTAATTCTATCCCTTGATTAAATAAAATAGTTTTCCTCAAGGTCTTCAAAATAGTGGTTTACAACTGTAATTACATCTTCATTTGAGGTAAAACGCTTACCAGCAAGGAATTTTTTTTAAATTTGGGAACAAGTAAATGTCACTGGGAGATAAATCAGGAGAATAAGGTGGGTGGTAAAGCAACTCGTACTTTAATTCCTTGATTTTAGCCATTGTTAAAGCACTCTTGTGCGCTGGTGCGTTGTCTTGATGAAAAATGATTATACCCTCCACCATAGGATGGGGGTATATTAACTTTGTCATTCCGTTTGTAACACATCGAAATATTGCTCTAAGACCCCATAAAGTATATATATTTTGGGCCGTGGTGAATTTCTGAGTCGATCTGAGCATGTCCGTCCGTCTGTCCGTCTGTTGAAATCACGCTAACTTCCGAACGAAACAAGCTATCGACTTGAAACTTGGCACAAGTAGTTGTTATTGATGTAGGTCGGATGGTATTGCAAATGGGCCATATCGGTCCACTTTTACGTATAGCCCCCATATAAACAGACCCCCAAATTTGGCTTGTGATTGCTCTAAGAGAAGAAAATGTCATCCGATCCGGCTGAAATTTGGTACATGGTGTTAGTATTGGTCTCTAACAACCATGCAAAATTGGTCCATATCGGTCCACTTTTACGTATAGCCCCCATATAAACGGACCCTCAAATTTGGATTGTGATTGCTCTAAAAGAAGCAATTTCATCCGATCCGGCTGAAATTTGGTTAATGGTGTAAGTGTATGGTATCTAATAACCATGCAAAAATTAGTCCATATCGGTCCACTTTTACGTACCCCCAAATTTGGGTTACGATTGCACTAAGAGAAGCAAATTTCATCCGATCTGGCTGAAATTTGGTACATGGTGTTAGTATATGGTCTCCAACAACCATGCAAAATTTGGTCCACATCGGTCCATAATTATATATAGCCCTCATATAAACCGATCCTCCGATTTGGCTTGCGGAGCCTCTAAGAGAAGCAAATTTAATCCGATCCGACTGAAATTTGGTACATGGTGTTAGTATATGGTCTCTAACAACCATGCAAAAATTGGTCCATATCAGTCCATAATTATATATAGCCCCCATATAAACCGATCCCCAGATTTGAACTCCGGACATCTTGGAGGAGCAAAATTCATCCGATCTGGTTCAAATTTGCAACGTGGTGTTAGAATGTGGTCTCTAACAAACACGCAAGAACTGGTCCATATCGGTCCATAATTATATATAGCCCCCATATAAACCGATCCCCAGATTTGATCTCCGGAGCCTCTTGGAGGAGCAAAATTCATCCGATCCGGCTGAAATTTGCAACGTGGTGTTAGTATAAGGCCGCTAATAACCATGCCAAAATTGATCCATATCGGTCTATAGTTATATATAGCCGATCCCCAATCACACACAAATTTGTCCATATCGGTTCATAATCATGGTTGCCACTGGAGCCAAAAATAATATACCAAAATTTTATTTTTATAGAAAACATTGTCAAAATGTTATTTCTCTAGAAAATTTTGTCAAAATTTTATTTCTATAGAAAATTTTGTCAGAATTTAATTTATATAGAAAATTTTGTCAAAATTTTATTTCTATAGAAACTTTAAACTTAATTATATACGTATTTAATCGGCCTTTTTTAGTTTAATATATACCACGTATGGACTATGTGGTATATATTACGGGGTTAGGAAGTTTTAAGATACCTTGCCATCGGCTTCAGTAGAAGTTTCTACGCAATCCATGGTGGAGGGTACATAAGCTTCGGCCGGGCCGAACTTACGGCCGTATATACTTGTTTTTTTAAATATGTTGTAAGCCAGGACGTTTTTCTCGAATTTGTACATTTAACAAGTTGGCTGATAAGTCCCCGGTCTGACACATAAATGGCGTCGCTAGTATTAAATGCATATTATTTTTATATAATACCAACCTTCAAATGATTCGTGTCAAAATTTGACGTCTGTAAGTCAATTAGTTTGTGAGATAGAGCGTCTTTTGTGAAGCAACAATAATTGAGTGGTATGCAAAATTCAAGCGTGGTGAAATGAGCACGGAGGAGGGTGAAAGCAGTGGACTCTCGAAAGAGGTGGTTACCGACGAAAACATCAAAAGAATCCACAAAATGATTTTGAATGACCGTAAAATGAAGTTGATCGAGTTAGCAGAGGCCTTAAAGATATCAAAGGAACGTGTTGGTCATATCATTCATCAATATTTGGATATGCGGAAGCTCTGTGCAAAATGGGTGCCGCGCGAGCTCACATTTGACCAAAAACAACAACGTGTTGATGATTCTGAGCGGTGTTTGCAGCTGTTAACTCGTAATACACCCGAGTTCTTCCGTCGATATGTGACAATGGATGAAACATGGCTCCATCACTACACTCCTGAGTCCAATCGACAGTCGGCTGAAGGGACAGCGACCGGTGAACCGTCTCCGAAGCATGGAAAGACTCAAAAGTCCGCTGGCAAAGTAATGGCCTCTGTTTTTTTGGGATGCGCATGGAATAATTTTTATCAATTATCTTGAGAAGGGAAAAATCATCAACAGTGACTATTATATGGCGTTATTGGAGCGTTTGAAGGTCGAAATCGCGGCAAAACGGTCCCATATGAAGAAGAAATAAGTGTTGTTCCACCAAGACAACGCACCGTGCCACAAGTCATTGAGAACGATGGCAAAAATTCATGAATTGGGCTTCGAATTGCTTCCCCACGCACCGTATTTTCCAGATCTGGCCCCCAGCGACTTTTTCTTGTTCTCAGACCTCAAAAGGATGCTCGCAGGGAAAAAAATTTAGCTGCAATGAAGAGGTGATCGCCGAAACTGAGGCCTATTTTGAGGCAAAACCGAAGGAGTACTACCAAAATGGTATCAAAAAATTGGAAGGTCGTTATAATCGTTGTGTCGCTCTTGAAGGGAACTATGTTGAATAATAAAAACGAATTTTGACAAAAAAAATGTGTTTTTCTTTGTTAGACCGGGGACTTATCAGCCATCCTGTTAATTGATCAAAAGGTTGCAATAGTACTCTAAATTTATTGTTTTATCCTTTTGCAGATAGTGAATCAATAAAATACCTTTGAAGTCCCAAAAAACGTTGCCATAACCTTACCAGCCGATTGAATTGTTTTTGCCTTCTTTGGGGCACTTCCTCCAGCTTCAGTCCATTGTTTGGATTGTTCTTTTGTCTCTGGAGTATAGTGGTGGATCCATGTCTCATCCACAGTTATGAAACGACGCTTAAAATCCATTTTATTTCGCTTAAAACGATCCAAACAAGCTTGAGAAATGTTCATTCTTATGAGTTTTTGATCGACTGTTAATAAATGCGGCACCCATCTTGCAGAAAGCTTTTTCATCTGTAGCTCTTCATGCAGAATTAAATGGACTCGATCATTTGAGATGCCCATGATATTAGCAATTCATATCATGCACTTTGGCTACAATTTCTGTTGTTGTTGCTGTTTTTGGACGTCCACTACGTGGTTCATCTTCAATGCTTGTACGACCACGTTTAAATTCAGCAACCCAATTTTTTACCGTTGCATATGAAGGAGCACTTTCACCTAACACATTCACCATATCATTATGAATTTCTTGTCCCGATAAACCTTTTTTATGTAAATATTTAATGACAGCACGTATTTCTAATTTTTCCATTGTAAAACAAGTAAGGAAAGTCTAAAGTCGGGCGGTGCTGACTATATTATACCCTGCACCACTTTGTAGATCTAAATTTTCGATACCATATCACATCCGTCAAATGTGTTGGGGCTATATATAAAGGTTTGTCCCAAATACATACATTTAAATATCACTCGATCTGGACAGAATTTGATAGACTTCTACAAAATCTATAGACTCAAAATTTAAGTCGGCTAATGCACTAGGGTGGAACACAATGTTAGTAAAAAAATATGGGAAACATTTAAATCTGGAGCAATTTTAAGAAAACTTCGCAAAAGTTTATTTATGATTTATCGCTCGATATATATGCATTAGAAGTTTAGGAAAATTAGAGTCATTTTTACAACTTTTCGACTAAGCAGTGGCGATTTTACAAGGAAAATGTTGGTATTTTGACCATTTTTGTCGAAATCAGAAAAACATATATATGGGAGCTATATCTAAATCTGAACCGATTTCAACCAAATTTGGCACGCATAGCTACAATGCTAATTCTACTCCCTGTGTAAAATTTCAACTAAATCGGAGTTAAAAATTGGCCTCTACGGTCATATGAGTGTAAATCGGGCGAAAGCTATATATGGGAGCTATATCTAAATCTGAACCGATTTCAACCAAATTTAGCACACATAGCTACAATGCTAATTCTACTCACTGTGCAAAATTTCAACTAAATCGGAGCAAAAAATTGGCCTCTGTGGTCATTTGAGTGTAAATAGGGCGAAAGCTATATATGGGAGCTATATCTAAATCTGAACCGATTTCCACCAAATTTGACACGCCTAGCTATAATGCTAATTCTACTCCCTGTGCAAAATTTCAACTAAATCGGAGCAAAAAATTGGCCTCTGTGGGCAAATGAGTGTAAATCGGGCCAAAGATATATATGGGAGCTATATCTAAATCTGAACCGATTTGGATGATATTTTGCAAGTTTTTCGAAACTCATAAAATATTCGGATGTACGGAATTTGAGGAAGATCGGTTGATATACACGCCAATTATGACCAGATCGGTGAAAAATATATATGGGAGCTATATCTAAATCTCAACCGATTTTTTCCAAAATCAATAGGGATCGTCTTTGAGCCGAAACAGGACCGTATACCAAATTTTAGGACAATCGGACTAAAACTGCGAGCTGTACTTTGCACACAATAATACATCAACAGACAGACAGACGGACAGACAGACAGACGGACATCGCTAAATCGACTCAGAATTTAATTCTAAGACGATTGGTATACTAAACGATGGGTCTCAGACTTTTCCTTCTTGGCGTTACATACAAATGCACAAACTTATTATACCCTGTACCACAGTAGTAGTGAAGGGTATAAAAATTGCGGATGCGTCTTTTTTGTACACCTTTTTCTATATGAAGGAGTTGCCAGATCGAAACTAAATTTAACATGTGTTCATAACAGAGATGGAAGTTTCTAAAACACTTAACTTTTTTCTTTTTATACCGCGCTTTTTGTGCTAGGCTAAGAAGCCATATTGCCAGGTAATTTTTGGTTCTTCCCCCCAAAATCTTAAGAAAAAAACCCCTAAAATGGTCTAGATTTTTTTCAAAAACCCCAAAAAATTTAAGAATGCAGATAGTACAAAAGGGGGTCCCAAATTTCGTGGAAAATCCTGTAGTGATTCACTTTAAAAATTAAATGTAACACAAATAGAAACGAAATTTTAGACAAACTAAGTTTTCTTTTGAAGTAAAGAAAAAATAAAATTTGCTCTTCAAGAAAATACTTTATAACAAAAGGGAATTTCGTTTTTTCAAAATTTCGTCCCTGAGGAAAGTATTTTTTCTTGGGTGTAATAATACAATATGTCTATCAATTAAAAAAGCATGCAAAACAAAATAATTCTATGTATAAATCTTTTAAATCAAATTAATTTAAAAAAAGGTTTATAATGTATAAATAATAGAAATAAACAAGGAAACAAAAATTAAAGTTCAGAAAATATATATAGATTATTAAAATGCGTTCAGCTGCTAAGTTGAAACATGATTTCTTAATTTGTTTTTAATTGTGTGAAATATTAAAAATGCTCTTTCGTTTGAAAAATATAACGAAGATAATGCTATTGCATATTTGCTTATATTTGGGAACTTGGGAACTTTTTTCTCATAATTCATGGCAGAATTGTTTCGAATTCGGTTGAGAATTGCTCCACTTCTAAGAAACCTTTTTACCCCCAAACAAATGTTACCTCTAAAAATCCCCCTAAACGTGAAACCCTCAACCTGGCAACACTGCTAAGAAGTATCCGAACTGCCCTCTACACCTCAATTTTATTGAAATGTTTTAATCACTTTATGTTAAAAAATCACATCAATCTTCTTTATGCAAATGATGGGGAGCGCATAGACTACAATCACAAATGAGGAAAAAACAGATAAATAATGCAAAGAATGTATGGAATGAGGCGGTTAATAAAATATTTCTGGTTTTTTTTTCTATTTTTTATATATTATATTTGTATAAATATAATAAAAATCTTCTTGCATCGGCCGGGAATCGAACCCGGGCCGCCCGCGTGGCAGGCGAGCATTCTACCACTGAACCACCGATGCTTATGTTGAACATAAAGCAGTATTGTCAGTGCCCGAGCATATGTCAATGTGGTGGTAGACCTATCCCATTGCCATTTACAGTGGGATAAATGATAATGAAATACATATTCAATCGCATTCACAAGCTAGATCATCGCAACACAAGAGACCTCCCTCTCTGCTCTGTGTTGTCAAACAAATGCATCTATTTTTACTTTAATAATCTCTGTTTCGCCACTAATCTTCAAACACAGCCCTCCACAACATTGTATAATGTGCGAGATTAGGGTTGTCGTTTGAAAGAATATTTTTGCTTGGAAGAATTATAAAGTTAATTTTTCGTTTAATGTGTTTAGTTTAATGTGTTTAGTGGTGTATTTTCTCTAAATAAATTCTCTCTAAAAATGGCATCTCTTGTTGTTTGTTTGACCTAACAATAATGAGTTTGATATTTGTAGAGACAAACGCAATGCGATGTGCGACTTGACTGACAGTCTGGCTCATTTGTCATTTTGACTTCCTTTCCAAAAAGCGATTGTCAAATATCTTATCGTTCTTTGTGACATTTACCAATGAAGATGGTAGGCCTTTAACCTTGTTTATGTCTCGTCTTGGCCTAGTGAGAGATGAGCATTCGTTGTAATGTCAATTCCTACAGTTTGTTTTAGAAAGGCATATATGCTGAATTTGCTTACATATAAATGTTTGTGTTATCCATAATAGTTGTCAAGAAAATCGATGGCAATTTGTTTTAGTTAATTTTGAATATTGCAGCGTTTTTTTTTTTTTTTTTTTTTTTTTTATTTCAATTATAATCTATCTTTGGCAAAATATTTTTATACCCTCCACCATAGGATGGAGGGTATATTAACTTTGTCATTCCGTTTGTAACACATCGAAATATTGCTCTAAGAACCCATAAAGTATATATATTCTGGGTCGTGGTGAAATTCTGAGTCGATCTGAGCATGTCCGTCCGTCCGTCTGTTGAAATCACGCTAACTTCCGAACGAAACAAGCTATCGACTGGAAACTTGGCACAAGTAGTTGTTATTGATGTAGGTCGGATGGTATTGCAAATGGGCCATATCGGTCCACTTTTACGTATAGCCCCCATATAAACGGACCCCCAAATTTGGCTTGTGATTGCTCTAAAAGAAGCAAATTTCATGCGATCCGGCTGAAATTTGGTACATGGTGTTAGTATATGGTCTCTAACAACCATGCAAAAATTGGTTCATATCGGTCCATAATGATATATAGCCCCCATATAAGCAAAATTCATCCGATCAGGATGAAATTTGCAACGTTGTGTTAGTATAAGGCCGCTAATAACCATGCCAAACTTGGTCCATATCGGTCTGTAGTTATATATAGCCGATCCCCAATCACACAAAAATTGGTACATATCGGTTCATAATCATGGTTGCCACTCGAGCCAAAAATAATCTACCAAAATTTTATTGTTATAGAAAACATTGTCAAAATGTTATTTCTATAGAAAATTTTGTCAAAATTTTATTTCTATAGAAAATTTTGTCAAAATTTTATTTCTATAGAAAATTTTGACAAAATTTTATTTCTATAGAAAATTTTGACAAAATTTTATTTCTATAGAAAATTTTGACAAAATTTTATTTCTATAGAAAATTTTGTCAAAATTTTATTTCTATAGAAATTTTGTCAAAATTTTACTTCTATAGAAAATGTCAAAATTTTATTTTGTCAAAATTTTATTTCTATAGAAACTTTAAACTTAATTATATACGTATTTAATCGGCCTTTTTTAGTTTAATATATACCACGTATGGACTATGTGGTATATATTACGGTGTTAGGAAGTTTTAAGATGCCTTACCATCGGCTTCAGTAGAAGTTTCTACGCAATCCATGGTGGAGGGTACATAAGCTTCGGCCTGGAGGGTACATAAGCTTCGGACCAAAAAACACAAAATTTAAGGAATTCAAAATTTTATAAAAAAAAAGTTAAAACTCAAAGAACATTTTTATTCGCAAATATAAGTGGACAAAACTAAAGCACCCCCATTATAAGGCACAAAATATAACTATCGAAATCAATATTTGGTAGCGTCCTTTATTCTGGATGACACACGCACATCTGTAAGGCATGGAAGATATTAAGTTGTTAATTATTTCCGGAGATATTGCATAGAAGATATTAAGTTGTTAATTATTTCCGGAGATATTGCTTCCCAGGCTTTTTCACAGCTTCAAATAATTCGTCTTTTGTTTTGCAATTTTCTCGCTTAATTTTTGAGTTAACGATCTACCACAAGTTCTCGATTGGGATGAGATCTGGGGATTGTGCAGGCCAAGGGAGAACTTCTATCAAATTGTTATGAAACCACTCCTTAACCACTTTTGACGTATGTTTCGGGTCGTTGTCTTGCTGGAATGTCCATTTAAGTGCCATCTCTTCTTCAGCATAAGGCAACATCACGTCTTTTAATATATCACGATACATGAAACGATCCAAAGTTCCATCAATCGTATGAAGGGATAGTTCCATCAATCCCTTGTCCAGAGAAACAACCCCAGACCATTATGTTGCCGCATCCGTGTTTCACTATGCCTTTGCAATATTTAGGATTCAACCGTTGTCCATTTGGTCTGCGTATATGCCTTAAATTATACTTAGATTCGTCAGAAAACAGCACAGTCCTCCATTTTTGTACACTCCTGTTGGGATGGGCCTTGGCGAATTCAAGTCTGGCTTTTTTATTTTTAGAGGATATAAAAGGTTTTTTTGCTGGTCTTCGATTGAATAATCCGGCCTCTACCGCCCTTCCGCGAATTGTCCTTTCGCTAATTTTTAAATCTAAGCGGTTTCGGATATGGCTAGAAGACGCTGTGGGATCATTTTGGATTGTCCTTTATTAAGGAGTCCTCATGTCGCGAAGTTCCACGTGGTCTTCCCCCAGAATGAGTGGGAGATGTGCGACCAGTCTGCAAAAACTTTTTAATTAGCCTTGAAACTATTGATCTGTTCATCGAATATTTTGCACTAAGTTGATGTCTTGACAAACCAGCTCTCCAATCATCAAGAATTCTAGTTTTAAATTCGCTTGAGTACTTATTGCGCGCCATTACTCCTATCTCTACGAATTCCTTACAGCAATGAAAATTTTCGCATAAATTCTTCTTCTTCTTCTAACTACATCAGCTTAACATGTGCTACTTTTTTGGAATGTACCGTTAACTAACGCAGTAGCGTGGTAAAATTTTCAAACACACTATTAGGGGGTGCTTTAGTTTAGTCCGCTTGTATTTACGACTTAAAATGTTTTTTTGAAATTTAACTTTTTTCTATTATATTTTGAATTACTTATGTTGGTATTTTTATACCCACCACCATAGGATGGGGGGTATATTAACTTTGTCATTCCGTTTGTAACACATCGAAATATTGCTCTAAGACCCCATAAAGTATATATATTCTGGGTCGTGGTGAAATTCTGAGTCGATCTGAGCATGTCCGTCCGTCCGTCCGTCCGTCCGTCCGTCCGTCTGTTGAAATCACGCTAACTTCCGAACGAAACAAGCTATCGACTTGAAACTTGGCACAAGTAGTTGTTATTGATGTAGGTCGGATGGTATTGCAAATGGGCCATATCGGTCCACTTTTACGTATAGCCTCCATATAAACGGACCCCAAAATTTGGCTTGCGAGGCCTTTAAGAGAAGCAAATTTCATCCGATCCGGCTGAAATTTGGTACATGGCGTTAGTAAATGGTCTCTAACAACCATGCAAAAATTGGTCCACATCGGTCCATAATTATATATAGCCCCCATATAAACCGATCCCCCGATTTGGCTTGCGAGGCCCCTAAGAGAAGCAAATTTCATCCGATCCGGGTGAAATTTGGTACATGGTGTCAGTATATGGTCTCTAACAACCATGCCAAAACTGGTCCACATCGGTCCATAATTATATATAGCCCCCATATAAACCGACCCCCCGATTTGGCTTGCGAGGCCTCTAAGAGAGGCAAATTTCATCCGATCTGGCTGAAATTTGGTACATGGTGTCAGTATATGGTCTCTAACAACCATGCAAAAATTGGTCCACATCGGTCCATAATTATATATAGCCCCCATATAAACCGATCCCCCGATTTGGCTTGCGAGGCCCCTAAGAGAAGCAAATTTCATCCGATCCGGGTGAAATTTGGTACATGGTGTCAGTATATGGTCTCTAACAACCATGCCAAAACTGGTCCACATCGGTCCATAATTATATATAGCCCCCATATAAACCGACCCCCCGATTTGGCTTGCGAGGCCTCTAAGAGAAGCAAGTTTCATCCGATCCGGCTGAAATTTGGTACAAGGTGTTAATATATGGTCTCTAACAACCATGCAAAAATTGGTCCACATCGGTCCATAATTATATATAGCCCCCATATAAACCGATCCCCCGATTTGGCTTGCGAGGCCTCTAAGAGAAGCAAATTTTATCCGATCCGGCTGAAATTTGGTACGTGATGTTAGTATATGGTCTCTAACAACCATGCAAAAATTGGTCCACATCGGTTCATAATTATATATAGCCCCCATATAAACCGATCACCAGATTTGACCTCCGGAACCTCTTGGAAGACCAAAATTCATCTGATTCAGTTGAAATTTGGTACGTGGTGTTAATATATGGCCTCAAACTCCCATGCAAAAATTGGTCGATATCGGTCCATAATTATATATAGGCCCCATATAAACCGATCCCCAGATTAGACCACCAGAGAAGAGCAAAATTCTTCCCATTCGGTTGGAATTTGGTACGTGATGTTAGTATATGGTATCCAACAACCATGCAGGAATTGGTTCCTATCAGTCCATAATTATATATAGCTCCCATATAAACCGATCCCCAGATTTGACCTCCGGTGCCTTTTGGAGAAGCAAAATTCATCCGATCTGCTTGAAATTTGGTACGTGGTGGTAGTATATGATATTTAACAACCATGCCAAAAGTGGTCCATATCAGTCCATAATCGTACATAGCCCCATATAAACCGATCCCGAGATTTGGTTTTGGAACCTCTTGGAGGAGCAAATTTCATCCGAGTGAGTTGAAATTTGGTACATGTGCTAGTATATGGTCGTTAACAACCATGCCTAACTAGGTCCATATCGGTCTATAGTTATACATGGCCCTCAGATAAATCGATCCCCAATCACACAAAAAGTGGTCCATATCAAGTTCATAATTGTATATAGCCCCCATATAAGCGATCCCCATATTTCAATTCTGGCTCTCTACGTACAAAAAGTCCATATCGGTTCGTAATTATTTGTAGACTTAACTATACATAACTTTTTTTGTCTAATATATACCATGTATGGACTAAATCACAATTTAGAAAACGATGTTAAGAAGTTTTAAGATACCACAACCCAAGTAATTCGATTGTGGTCTTTCCTAGAAGTTTCTACGCAATCCATGGTGGTGGGTACATAAGATTCGGCCTGGCCGAACTTGCGGCCGTATATACTTGTTTTTTATTAACAAAGATATATATATTTAACACAAACCAAAAAAAAAATGCTTAAAAACTATTTTTTTTAAATAATTATGATTTTAAAAAAATGTACGGAGGGGGTGCTTTAGTTTTAGCCGATACTCTATATTCTGGGTCGTGGTGAAATTCTGAGTCGATCTAAGCATGCCCGTCCGTCTATAGAACAAATTGGTAGTAATTTATTAGTTTTGTATACTCTCCACCATAGGATGTCATTCCGTTTGTAACACTTCGAAATTCTGGGTCATGGTGAAATTGTAAGTCGATCTAGCAATGTCCGTACCTCTGTTGAAATCACTCTACATCGGAACGAAGCAAGCTATTGACTTTAAACTGAGCACAAGTTACTGTTATTGATGCAGGCCGGATGGCCTGATTTAATTGTATGTCCAACCAAATGCCAAGCTATTTGGAAAAGCTTGCTAATTACTTCAACAGCAAGAGAGAAGTTCACCACTGTGGTATCACAATGGACTGAATAGTCTAAGTGAGCCTGATACATCGGCCTGCCACATAACCTAACCTAACCTACTTCAACAGCGAAACACATATAATAGACAATTTTGATTGTAACGAGTAGCGGTACTCCAGCATTGTTGCATTGGAAGTTAAATTACTTGAGAGAGAACCCGTTATATGTAAATAAATAGAAATGCCAACCAGAGTGACTTTATTGTTTGTCCACTAGTGTATATAACTCCCATATAAACCGATCCCCAGATTTGATTTTGGAGCCTCTTGTAAGGGCAAATTTCAACTCAAGTACAAGTACACTCAAGTACACGATGCAATGTTTTAAGGCAACTCACCAAGAATTTGGTTTCTAAAAACGTTGTTAAAAAATTGTTCCTTATGACTGCAAAACGTTAATGTCCTGCATCGGCCGGGAATCGAACCCGGGCCGCCCGCGTGGCAGGCGAGCATTCTACCACTGAACCACCGATGCTTATGAAGAAATTATTTGAGTTGGTATTAAAAACTCAAATAATATCTAAAAATAGACAACAAAGTCATCTTTAAAAACCACACAATCCAAAAGTAGAAACTAGTTTTTAATCTCCCACCAACTTGAGTTTTGCATCTACCTCCAAGCGCAACCATAACTGCATCATCAAGCTCATAAGCATCATCTTCATTCATCTGCTTCAACGACAAATAATGCAGCAAGTGAGTTAGTTGCAAAGTGCACCTCCAACTATTGACCACTCTCATAATGGACATTTTTCAATGCACACACAGCACCAAAAGTTCAAGGCGAGAAAATTTGAAAAAAAATATGCCGCCTACTTCTTCCTCACTTGACAAATACCATATATCAATAATGGTCTCGAAATATCTGAACATGAGTCAAATCATATTGCTTGCTAGTCAACTTAAATTACAAATGCATATCAATCATAAGACCAATTATGAATGGAAAAAATATATACGAAAGAAGAAAAAAATTAATAATGGATTCAACAAACTCATTCAATTATTATTCATTCATAAATATTCTAGGGGAAGCCGGCTGTTATTAATATCACCACAAAAGTGGCGGTAGCGTCAAAGCAATTGTATCTCTACCATTGCTATAAACTTTACCAAGATAACGTTAAAACCGATTACTCTTTCTTTCTCTCTCTCTCTCACTCACTCTCGATATCTTATTCTCTTGCTTTTTGGCACGTGATCTTTTGGATACGTTGTTAGAATTTAATTAAAACTAATAAGTAATATCTATTTGTAATAAAGGTAAACAGTGAGTATAAACAGTAGGTATATTGCGTTATGAAATTTGTTCTAGATATTTTTCAAAAATCCCCGAAAAAAATTATGGAATGTAATCTTATCCCATCCCATATATCACTAACAGGGATGGAAAATACAAATTTTTATAAAGTACAACAACGGTATTTTTTGAGCGAAAAAGTACTTTTCACTAAATTTCAACAAAAATTCCATTGGAAGATTATTGTCAACAACTCCTTTACACTGAATTTTAGAGAAAATAAAATCTTGACAAAATTTTCTATAGAAATAAAATTTTGTGCAAAATTTTCTGTAGAAATAAAATTTTACAAAATTTTCTATACAAATAAAATTTTGAAAAAAATTTCTATACAAATAAAATTTTGAAAAAAATTTTATAGAAATAAAAATTTGACAAAATTTTCTATAGAAATAAAATTTTAACAAATTTTTCTATAGAAATAACATTTTGACAAAATTTCCTATAGAAATGAAATCTTGTCAAAATTTTCTATAAAAAAAAAAATTTTGAAAAAATTTTCTATAGAAATAAAATTCTGACAACATTTTCTATAGAAATAAAATTTTGACAAAATTTTATATAGAAATAAAATTTTGACAAAATTTTATATAGAAATAAAATTTTGACAAAATCTTATATAGAAATAAAATTTTGACAAAATTTTATATAGAAATAAAATTTTGACAAAATTTTATATAGAAATAAAATTCTGACAAAATTTTCTATAGAAATAAAATTTTGACAAAATTTTATATCGAAATAAAATTTTGACAAAATTTTATATAGAAATAAAATTTTGACAAAATTTTATATAAAAATAAAATTTTGACAAAATTTTATATAGAAATAAAATTTTAACAAATTTTTCTATAGAAATAACATTTTGACAAAATTTCCTATAGAAATGAAATCTTGTCAAAATTTTCTATAAAAAAAATTTTTGAAAAAATTTTCTATAGAAATAAAATTCTGACAACATTTTCTATAGAAATAAAATTTTGACAAAATTTTATATAGAAATAAAATTTTGACAAAATTTTATATAGAAATAAAATTTTGACAAAATTTTATATAGAAATAAAATTTTGACAAAATTTTATATAGAAATAAAATTTTGACAAAATTTTATATAGAAATAAAATTCTGACAAAATTTTCTATAGAAATAAAATTTTGACAAAATTTTCTATAGAAATAAAATGTGTGGAAATAACATTTTGACAAAATTTTATATAGAAATAAAATTGTGACAAAATTTTATATAGAAATAAAATTTTGACAAAATTTTATATCGAAATAAAATTTTGACAAAATTTTATATAAAAATAAAATTTTGACAAAATTTTATATAAAAATAAAATTTTGACAAAATTTTATATAGAAATAAAATTTTAACAATTTTTCTATAGAAATAACATTTTGACAAAATTTTATATAGAAATAAAATTTTGACAAAATTTTATATAGAAATAAAATTTTGACAAAATTTTATGTAAAAATAAAATTTTGACAAAATTTTATATAGAAATAAAATTTTAACAAATTTTTCTATAGAAATAACATTTTGACAAAATTTCCTATTGAAATGAAATCTTGTCAAAATTTTCTATAAAAAAATTTTGAAAAAATTTTCTATAGAAATAAAATTCTGACAACATTTTCTATAGAAATAAAATGTTGGCAAAATTTTCTATAAAAATAGAATTTTGAAAAAAATTTCTATAGAAATAAAATTCTGACAACATTTTCTATAGAAATAAAATTTTGACAAAATTTTATATAGAAATAAAATTTTGACAAAATTTTATATAGAGATAAAATTTTGACAAAATTTTATATAAAAATAAAATTTTGACAAAATTTTATATAAAAATAAAATTTTGACAAAATTTTATATAAAAATAAAATTTTGACAAAATTTTATATAGAAATAAAATTTTGACAAATTTTTCTATAGAAATAACATTTTGACAAAATTTCCTATAGAAATAAAATTCTAACAAATTTTTCTATAGAAATAACATTTTGACAAAATTTCCTATAGAAATGAAATCTTGACAAAATTATATAGAAATAAAATTTTGACAAAATTATATAGAAATAAAATTTTGACAAAATTTTATATAAAAATTAAATTTTGACAAAATTTTATATAGAAATAAAATTTTGATAAATTTTTCTATAGAAATAACATTTTGACAAAATTTCCTATAGAAATAAAATTTTAACAAATTTTTCTATAGAAATAACATTTTGACAAAATTTCCTATAGAAATGAAATCTTGACAAAATTTTCTATAAAAAAAAATTTTTTTTTAAAAAATTTTCTATAGAAATAAAATTCTGACATTTTCTATAGAAATAAAATTTTGGAAAAATTTTCTATAAAAATAAAATTTTGAACAAAATTTCTATAGAAATAAAATTCTGACAACATTTTCTAAAGAAATAAAATTGTGACAAAATTTTATATAGAAATAAAATTTTGACAAAATTTTATATAGAAATAAAATTTTAAAATTTTTTTCTATAGAAATAACATTTTGACAAAATTACTGATAGAAATAAAATTTTGACAACATTTTATATAGAAATAAAATTTTGACAACATTTTATATAGAAATAAAATTTTGACAAAATTTTATATAAAAATAAAATTTTCTATAGAAATAAAATTTTAACAAATTTTTCTATAAAAATAACATTTTGACAAAATTTCCTATAGAAATGAAATCTTGACAAAATTTTCTATAAAAAAATGTTTGAAAATTTTTTCTATAGAAATAAAATTCTGACAACATTTTCTATAGAAATAAAATTTTGGCAAAATTTTCTATAAAAATAAAATTTTGAAAAAAAATTTCTGTAGAAATAAAATTCTGACAACATTTTCTATAGAAATGAAATTTTGTGCAAAATTTTCTGTAGAAATAAAATTTTCTATAGAAATAAAATTTTGACAAAATTTTCTATAGAAATAAAATGTGAATGACAAAAATCTTTACGTTCTAAAATATTTCATCAACGTTACATATTTTTTCATATCAACGTTACATATTTTTAACGCTTACTGTATTGAATTATTTTCAATTATTTTGATTGTTGTCTCTGGGTTTAAAGAATTGAAGAACAAATTTTAATATATATTTTTATTTACATTCGTTATTTATTTATTTATGTTTCGTTTTATTAATTTTTAGATCTGGTGGACGGCACTATCCGTCGCTTTGGGCCTTGATGTACGTGGTGACTTGATAAAAGGTGTTCCCTGCATAAAACGTTACCATCAGCTCTTCTGTCCGACTGCTGGTAACAGTTATCCCATGTAGGTACCATGCTATCCGTTATTTTCATTTCCTTATATAAATATTTATATTTTTTTTGTTCACACATCTCTAATTAAACCGAAACTCTGTAAATGAGCCGTGAATAACCTTAACCTTAAGTTTTGAAAATTTGATAAATTGTGTGTGTGTTTTTTTTTAAGATTTTCATTTTTTATTTATTTGTTTACCGTTTTAGTTTGGCACATGGCTATATTTAATTATCTTAAAAAATTAACAATGTTCTGCGAAAGCGATATTAACCAAGAAATAAGAAATAATTGGCATAAATTATTGCATACTATTTTTTGCCAACTTATATTAATTAACGCTCATAAAAATGACCCACTAAAATTTCAAGGTTCCAAAAAATAAGCAGAAGTGTGGTATCGAAAAAAATTGTTGGACTTAAAAGAATTGAAATTCACTAAATCTGTGGTAGCAAAAAAATATATTTGAAAACAAAATTACTCTATGTTGCAGCAGTCATGCCATAAACAGTTTTTGCAATACAACTCAGAATCCCAGCAAAACATGGAGCACTATTTCAGCAGGATTGTAAGGGAGAGAGGCAGTACCAACTGCTTACAAAACAACCGAATCAGCGCTGATTTTTGTGGGCGATGTCCCGATTTATAGCAGCTTCAACATAGCGCTGATATAATTGCTCATTTCAATAACAATATTGCTCAGAAGTGAGCAATATTGTTATTGGTATGAAGGAAAGCAGCACTACCCTTTGGGCATTTACTTTAGTTTATCCATAAAACGGGTTCAACAGAAATCGTGAAAAGACTTTGATCGTCATACAATTCAATGTGATTTCCAATATCTTTTTCCCATTCTTCGGAGATATATCTATAGGTATAGGTGGGGTTTTGCAGAATAGATATTTTAGCATCTCCACAGAATTTAATGTGATTTCCAGAATTACGGCATAGTCAAAGAACCAACACCGATGATCGAATGAACTTTTGTTTCTTTCCCATTATACGTAGAACTTCTGTGAGACCGGATCTCTATTATATAGTTCTTTCCAGAATCATACTTTAAAGTAAGAAATTCAAAGCTCCTAAACCTTTGCGCATCTATACTGCAATACCGTAAACGAATGATCATAAACTTGTTTGATTACTCATTTACGTTATTGCCGCCGATACATGCAGAGTGGATGCACTGCCTACTTTATTGTATACCAAAAATCGCAACTAAATTTTATTGCCGAAATATTTTTTGCTGGGATCCCTTCTGAATTTTTTGGGTCAGTTAAGCTCATTAACTCTATCGCCCATGGAAGCAGAATTTGCGTCCCTCCCTTGTATGCCCGGGTAGCTCAGTCGGTAGAGCATTGGACTTTTAATCCAAGGGTCCAGGGTTCAAGTCCCTGCTCGGGCGATTCTCATATTTTTCCATATTTCGATGGATTTCATTAACTTTAGCATGTCAGCAAAAACTTGCTGTATATTTCTTTAAAAATATACACATTTGCATCGGCTGGGAATCGAACCCGGGCCGCCCGCGTGGCAGGCGAGCATTCTACCACTGAACCACCGATGCTATAAATTATATAGAGAACCGATTTTGAGGAAAGTGTCGGTTCCTTGATATATAGCAAATTAAGATATAAAGGCAATGGACATATCTTTTTTCCTGCAGCCCGGGTAGCTCAGTCGGTAGAGCATTGGACTTTTAATCCAAGGGTCCAGGGTTCAAGTCCCTGCTCGGGCGGAACGGATTTTTTTCGAGGAAATAATTCAGGATTATTCACAGAAATTCATATTATAAATCCTGACAGGATAATAATATCCTGTCAATCAATTTGTAAACAGTAGTTCACCCTCAAGTAATCATATTTTAAAATATTCTTATTGCATCGGCCGGGAATCGAACCCGGGCCGCCCGCGTGGCAGGCGAGCATTCTACCACTGAACCACCGATGCTATAGATTATATAGAGAACCGACTTCTGGGAAAGAATTATTGCTTTCATATATATGCCCATCTCAAAAATAAAGGCAAAGAGCATACCAATATACCTGCAGCCCGGGTAGCTCAGTCGGTAGAGCATTGGACTTTTAATCCAAGGGTCCAGGGTTCAAGTCCCTGCTCGGGCGTAACAAATATTTTCTAATGTAGTAATCCAGGGTTTCTCACATGATTTCATATTCTAGATCCTAAGAGAGGATCTCTAGATCCTAAGAGAGGATCCTTCTAAGCAATTTTATATGGGCCTCATATAAATGCTAATATTATTCAGTATATTAGGCATTTTGATGCATTTATTTTAAAATATTCGTATTGCATCGGCCGGGAATCGAACCCGGGCCGCCCGCGTGGCAGGCGAGCATTCTACCACTGAACCACCGATGCTACATACGACCTTAATGTTTTTAGTACTTCTAAAACTGTACATAACATTTTTAAACAAATTGAGTTTGAAAGCCACTGATAGTTTAATACTAGTCTTTCATTTTAAATTTCTTGAGAATCTGTTAAATTAACATTTTTGGGAATGTCCGTAAACATTTTAACTATTTCTCAATGAGAATATTTGTGGATTTTTCAGTGTCATATTTATTTATAACCATAAACAATGTTGATTACGTATATTTCAATAAGCGCAAAAAAATGATCCAAAGCAATGAATGGTTCTAAATCCTAGGTTACGGTATTCCGTAACGGTGAAGAACTGATCATAGTTCCTGCAGCCCGGGTAGCTCAGTCGGTAGAGCATTGGACTTTTAATCCAAGGGTCCAGGGTTCAAGTCCCTGCTCGGGCGTAACAAATATTTTCGAATGGCGTAATTAAGGATTTCTCACATGATTTCATATTCTAGATCATAAGAGAGGATCCCTCTAAGCAATTTTATATGTGCCTCATATAAATGCTAATATTATTCAGAATATTAGACATTTTGGTGCATTTATTTTAAAATATTCGTATTGCATCGGCCGGGAATCGAACCCGGGCCGCCCGCGTGGCAGGCGAGCATTCTACCACTGAACCACCGATGCTACATACGACTTTAATATTTTTAGTACTTCTAAAACTGTACATAACATTTTCAAACAAAATGAGTTTGAAAGCCACTGATAGTTTAATACTAGATTTTCTTTTTAAATTTCTTGACAATTTGTTAAATAAATTAACATTTTTGGGAATGTCCCTAAACATTTTAACTATTTCTCAATCAGAATATTTGTGGATTTTTCTGTGTCATATTTATTTATAACCATAAACAATGTTGATTATGTATATTTCAATAAGCGAAAAAAAATGATCCGAAGCAATGAATGGTTCTAAATCCTAGGTTACGGTATCCCGTAACGGTGAAGAACTGATAATAGTTCCTGCAGCCCGGGTAGCTCAGTCGGTAGAGCATTGGACTTTTAATCCAAGGGTCCAGGGTTCAAGTCCCTGCTCGGGCGTAACAAATATTTTCGAATGGAGTAATTAAGGATTTCTCACATGATTTCATATTCTAGATCATAAGAGAGGATCCTTCTAAGCAACTTTATATATGCCTCATATAAATGCTAATATTATTAGACATTTTGGTGCATTTATTTTAAAATATTCGTATTGCATCGGCCGGGAATCGAACCCGGGCCGCCCGCGTGGCAGGCGAGCATTCTACCACTGAACCACCGATGCTACATACGACTTTAATATTTTTAGTACTTCTAAAACTGTACATAACATTTTCAAACAAATTGAGTTTGAAAGCCACTGATAGTTTAATACTAGTTTTTCTTTTTAAATTTCTTGAGAATTAAATAAATAAATTAAATAAATTAACATTTTTGGGAATGTCCCCTAACAGTTTAGCTATTTCTCAATGAGAATATTTGTGGTTTTTTCTGTGTAATATTTATGAATAACCATAATCAATGTTGATTATGTATATTTCAATAAGCGAAAAAAAAATTATCGCAAGCAAGGAATGGTTCTAAATCCTAGGTTACGGTATCCCGTAACGGTGAAGAACTGAATATTGTTCCTGCAGCCCGGGTAGCTCAGTCGGTAGAGCATTGGACTTTTAATCCAAGGGTCCAGGGTTCAAGTCCCTGCTCGGGCGAACAAATTTTTATTATTTGTTTAAAAGGCCAGGGTATTACTAGAAGAAAATGTATCCGACCACAAGAGGAATTCCCAAACTTTCGAGTGAAAGATGAATCTGGTATGTACGGATTAATTTTAAGCTATACCTTATTTGCAGATAATAGCTTAAAATAATTCATTGCATCGGCCGGGAATCGAACCCGGGCCGCCCGCGTGGCAGGCGAGCATTCTACCACTGAACCACCGATGCTATATAACGGTATCTTCGAAAATATACCCCCATGTTCCGAAATTCGGAATCTCAAATCCCAAAATTTTCGTTTGGTCATAATTTTATAACCCTAAAACTTATAAACAATAATATAAGAGAGAAATTCACCAATGTGGTATCACAATGGACTGAATAGTCTAAGTGATCCTGATACATCGGGCTGCCACCTAACCTAACCTATAAACAAATATTGATAATATAGAAGATCAAACTGAAATTATATTGGATTCAGAGAGTATCTCCATTTTTTCGTTACAAGAAAAATAAATTCTTGCGATTTGCGATTTCGAATTTCGGAATATGGGGATAACAACATTTTTTCTTAAAAAAATTCTTTATGGCAATTAATTGTATTTTATGGCACTTTAAGGGTGTATTTGCGGAAAATAATTATAAGCATCGTAATAAGTTTGATTAGTTTTAACCCTTAAAAAAGTGTGTGTATACACTGAAAAAATATTGTCGTGAGGTCAAAGATTTCATGTCTTTAAAATACGAATGCAAATTTTGCTTTGCTATACACTGAAAAAAAGCATACCCGGTTCCATAGATTTTGTCTTTACTTTAAAAAATTTGGTATTGATTCCGAGCCAAAGAAGCGGAGAATACAAGTAAGGATACTTTTAAGACACAATTCTCTTTTAAAATCGGGTTTTGTGTACTTGCTTCTAGGAAGCAAATTTTAATTTTTCGCTTTCTCAGCTTTTTTTCTTCATATGCTATCTAAGTCCTTTAAAAACAAGTTAACGATGACTTTATTTTCCGAATTAAGACTCGACTTCTAGTATAAATTATGCTGTGTTTCAAGTAAAAAACGTCTTTAAAATAAAGTGTTGAAAACCATGTTCAATATTTGAACGATTTTTTTCTTTGTAGTCAAGATGCAAAAAGACAACAAATTTAAAGACAATTTCATTAAATTTAAAGATTTTTTCTAAATTATTAAAGTCAAGTTTACCTTAGCCCAAACATTTTTTCTTTCATGTTATGATATCCATTTTTAAATCAAATCACTTAATTATAAGGACAATACGACTTCATTGAAAAGTTTATCAACCTTTGGTCAAGGAAAAAAAATTTATACTAGAGAAATGCGTCTTCTATGCTAAGCAAAATTTGCATTCGTATTTTAAAGACATGAAATCTTTGACTTCACGACAATATTTTTTTCAGAGTGACCATTACAATATTGTACTTCCGGTTTTTTTGCAAAAGTCTACAGTCAGATGAATGCGATGTTCTACCAGAATCCAGACAACTTAAGCTCAGCTCGATGATATCGAGCCCGGGTAGCTCAGTCGGTAGAGCATTGGACTTTTAATCCAAGGGTCCAGGGTTCAAGTCCCTGCTCGGGCGAATACATTTTTAGTATCTGATGAAAATAAATCTATGTGGATTTGCGCACAGTAGAAAAAAAATCCTATCGAAACCCCATTTCTTCATTTCTAGAGGCGAAATTTACTTTAGTTTATTGATAAAAAGGGTTCTAAAGAAAATGTGATAGGGGCGTGATCGCCATAGAATTCAATGTGATTTCCATAATGAACGTGGCTTTCCCATTCTCTACGGAGAGCTATATGTGGATGCCGACCCCACAAACACATTGGTGGTAATTTCGGAATAGATTGTAGCGCCTACATAGAATATAACGGCGAGTTTTCCAGAATTACGCAAAGTCGAAGAGCCACCCGATTATGTATAGAACTTCTGTGAGATCGGATCTCTATTATATAGGTTTTTCCAGAATCATACTGTAATGTAAGAATTCAAAGCTCCTAAACCTTTTAGAAGGCAATATTATTAAAAGAATCGTAGGTTGCATCGGCCGGGAATCGAACCCGGGCCGCCCGCGTGGCAGGCGAGCATTCTACCACTGAACCACCGATGCCACATATCGCTCCATATAACAACTTTAGCATATTCCGAGGAAACGTTGTCATCAACCTGATGTAAGTGGTGTAGCATTTTGTATAACATAGAGAGAAGTATTAACATATTTCCAAAGACGAAATAAATTTTCTCGTCGCCTTACACAATATTTCGGTGGAATTATTCCCCATTTTCGGAATCGCAAAATTTGGCCATAATTTCTTAAACCTGAAACTTTTAAACTTAAATCTTGGTAATATAGTTCTCTTTAATGAGAAGTTTAAATTAAAATTGTATTGGAGTCCGAGAGTAACATATCACTATTTTTTCGTTAAAGGATACATTTTTGCGATTGCGAATTTCGGAACAGGGGGGTATCTTATTGCCCAATATTTTTCCCAGTTGGAAACGAACACATTTATATAAAAATCATATTGATCGAACAGGACCATGTTACAATTCCGATATTTTTATCATTAGTTGATCTTATCAGCCCGGGTAGCTCAGTCGGTAGAGCATTGGACTTTTAATCCAAGGGTCCAGGGTTCAAGTCCCTGCTCGGGCGAAACAATTTTTAGTAGATTAAAAAAAGAAATTTACATATGCTTACTATTTATGGAATAAAAAGAATATATAGAAAGTCTCTTACATGGTAGGTTTTTAGGTGCAGACCTAAATTAGTAAGAATTCGTGTTCATCAAAGCTTCCCATTTAATTGTTATATTAATTTTGTAAAAGAATCCAAATTGCATCGGCCGGGAATCGAACCCGGGCCGCCCGCGTGGCAGGCGAGCATTCTACCACTGAACCACCGATGCTACGACTGTAAGCGCAATGACAGCAGATGCGACTTTTTCAATTGTTAATAAATATATTTCAATAAAATAGCGTATATATTTTATTCGGTCCGAGCCGTCGTAATAGTCGTATAGTACTTCAAGTTGGCGGCACTACTCTGCGACTTCATTCCAGGGATGAAAAATGCAGTACTATAGTACTTTTTTCAAAACCTATTCACCCTGGTCAGTAGCGAAGTACCCCCGCGAATGATTCAGTACCTTTTTGTGAATACAGTTTTGAGCCGATATCAGATTTATGGTACAATAGTTTTGACGAAATATTTTAATATTTTGGGAAAGTCTTTGACATACTTATTTGCTAATGGTATTTTTCAAATTTGGCAAAACAGATAAGTTCATGCGGGAAGAAAATCTCGATTTTGTAAAAGCCAGAGCCAATAACATGATTCCCTTGAATTTCAACAATATTTTGGTCGGAATAAGCTTGTGATTCTATATTACGCTTCCACACGAACACTTTTTAGGTAAGAAGTTTTCGATCGTGTACTAAAATAATGGGAACCATCACGGTTGAAACTTGAGACAAAAACAGTCTACACTGAAAAAAAAGCATGTCCGGTTCCAAAAATGTTGTCTTTACTTTAAAAATTTTCTTTCTATCGAAAATTTTGCCAAAATTGTACTTCTATAGAAAATTATGTCAAAATTTTATTTCTATAGAAAATTATGTCAAAATGTTATTTGATTAGAAAATTTTGTAACAATTTTATTTCTATAGAAAATTTTGTCAAAATTTTATCTCTATGTAGAAAAAATTCGCAAAATTTTATTTCTATAGAAAATTTCGTCAAAATGTTATTTCTATAGAAAATTTTATCAAAATTTTATTTCTATAAAGAAAATATTGACAACATTTTATTTCTATAGAAAATTGTGTGAAAATGTTTTTTATATAGAAAATTTTGTAACAATTTTATTTCTATAAAGACAATTTTGTCAAAATTTTATTTCTATAAAGAAAATTTTGTCAAAATTTTATTTCTATAGAAAATTTTGTCAACATTTTATTTCTATAGAAAACTTTGTCAAAATTTTATTTCTATAGAAAATTTTGTCAAAATTTTCTTTGTCATAGAAAATTTTGTCTAAATCTACCAAAACATCAAAAATTCTACCATTTCTGGTAGAATTCTACCAACTTTGACAACGTGTTACCATCCAATTTTACTACTTGAACATTTAGAAGTAGATTTTCGTTCATAAATACAAGGTGACCGAACTCCCATTATCATATTGCCAGCATTTAGAAGACGATCTTCAGTCTCTTGGTGTTGTGGTTCGAAATCTTGATCTTATTGTAGCTTCCTATATTGTCAACATTTTATTTCTATAGAAAATTGTGTCAAAATATTTTTTGTATAGAAAATTTTGTAACAATTTTATTTTTATAGAAAATTTTGTCAAAATTTTATTTCTATAGAAAATTTTGTCAAAATTTTATTTCTATGTAGAAAAATTTCTCAAAATTTTATTTCTATAGAAAATTTTGTCAAAATGTTATTTCTATCGAAAATTTTATCAAAAATTTATTTCTATAAAGAAAATTTTGTCAAATGTTATTTCTGTAGAAAATTTTGTCAAAATTTTATTTCTATACAAAATTTTGTCAAATTTTTATTTCTATAGAAAATTTTGTCACATTTTCATTTCTGAAGAATATGTTGTTAAAATTTTATTTCTATAGAAAACTTTGTCAAAATTTTATTTCTATAGAAAATTTTGCCAAAACTTTATTTCTATAGAAATTTTGTCAAAATTTTATTTCTTTATAAAATTTTGGCAAAATTTTATTTCTGTAGAAAATTTTGCCAAAGTTTTATTTCTGAAGAATATGTTGTTAAACTTTTCTTTCTATAGAAAATTTTGTCAAATTTTTATTTCTATAGAAAATTTTGTCAAAATGTTATTTCTATAGAAAATTTTGTCAAAATTTTATTTCTGAAGAATAAGTTGTCAAAATTTTAGGTCTAAAGAAAATTTTGTCGAAATTTTATTCCTATAGAAAAATTTATCAAAATTTCATTTCTATAGAAAATTTTGTTAAACTTTTATTTCTATGTAGAAAAATTTCTCAAAATGTTATTTCTATATAGAAAATTTTGCTTATTTTTATAGAAAATTTATGAAGTACGTCTTTGCACAATCTACCAAAACATCAAAAATTCTACCAATCTAGAAAACAATAAAAAATCTACCATTTCTGGTAAAATTCTACCAACTTTGGCAACGTGTTATCACTCAATTTTACTACTTGAATATTTAGAAGTAAATTTTCGTTCATAAATACAAGGTGACCGAACTCCCATTATCATATCGCCAGCATTTGGAAGACGATCTTCAGTCTCTTGGTGTTGTGGTTCGAAATTTTGATCTTATTGCAGCTTTCTGGATTTGACAAAATTTAAATTTTTAAAAGTATTACTGATTTTCTGCAGCAGAGCCTTTATTTATTTATTTCCATTTATTTAAGCAATTCAAAGCCTTTACAGGGCCAATTTAACGAATTACAAAGTACTACTTTTGCTATATTTATTTTTTTCAAAAAAAAAACTGGGGATTTTTGTAAGGAATTAAGTTTAAATTGCGGATTTTTGGGGACGAAAACATTATATTTTGGGGACAAGAGTCAGAAAAATACTGGCAACACTGGCCATACGTGTATTTAAAATAACAACAATAACGGGTAGCTCATAGTTGTTTGACTTTAAACAGGTGTCCTCATATGCGGACAGAGGGCGGTAATGGCGGTAAAATGAATTTTTGACCACAATAATTCCTTGGCGTAAAACAGGAAAGTGTTGCCATCTCTTAAAAACATTTCCACAAACATGGTATATTGACACCAAAAACTTTAGGAAACATGAAAAGAGGACATTTTTGTGCCGACAAGGCCATTGTATTTATTCGTCGCGAAAAATGACTCACCTATCGCTCGGTAACCTTTCTAAAGGGATGTTGTTCTTCTCCCCATGCCTGTGGTAGTTAGAGAAATTCATTTCAATTATATACACCCTGTCTGACTAAGGGAATTAATTGGACATCAAAACTCAAATTGTTTTATATTCGTAACATTCCATCACAACCCTTAACAAAATCATTTATGTTAATGGAACATAGGCTAAATTTAGTTTTATTAATTTTGCATGAAGTATTGAAGATATGCTATAGACTTATCTCGTGACAATTATATACTTTAGACGAAGTTGATCGCGATTAAAATAGATCCTGATATATACTGTTCAACTCGTGTTTATGTAGCCCGGGTAGCTCAGTCGGTAGAGCATTGGACTTTTAATCCAAGGGTCCAGGGTTCAAGTCCCTGCTCGGGCGAAAACTTTTTCTCATTAATATATGAGAACAATGAAACCTAGACATCCTTGCATTAATTTAAATCACAGAGCCAAGTTTGTTGATTTAATAATGCGGACAACAAACTTCGACTTGAAACTCTTTACTCTTGTTTTTTGAATTATAAAAGAATGTGTCTGCATCGGCCGGGAATCGAACCCGGGCCGCCCGCGTGGCAGGCGAGCATTCTACCACTGAACCACCGATGCTATATAACGGTATCACGATTTTTTTCGGAATAATAATAATAATAAGGACAAATTTTTGAAATTGTAATCTTTTGTTCTTAATTATAAAACCACTTTTAGATAACTCATACTTTTTTCAATCCATTCTTATATTGATGATATTACTGAATAACTAAAAATGTATATACACTTTGGAAAAAGGAATATGTCAGAATATTTTTTTATCCAATTTGAAGTCATGTTTTTTACTTATATTCCATAAATAAGTCCAAGTGTTTTCGTCAGCCCGGGTAGCTCAGTCGGTAGAGCATTGGACTTTTAATCCAAGGGTCCAGGGTTCAAGTCCCTGCTCGGGCGAGTCCACGTTTTTTATATTATAATGAAATGAAATTTAGATCCAATTAAAAAAAAATTAACTAAATTATATTACAAAAAATATTTTTCAAAAAAATTAAGAAAATTTATAAGACCACTATTTTTGTTATAGAACATCTCGTATTTTGTTATATTGGGAAGTTGAAGGGGACTTTATCAAATGGAGAATACTTTAACTAAAACATAATCTTTTCCACAAAGTAAAATAAAATTAATGTGTCCCCTCCGTTTTTATCTAAATCTAAAAAAAAAAGCTAATTTGCATCGGCCGGGAATCGAACCCGGGCCGCCCGCGTGGCAGGCGAGCATTCTACCACTGAACCACCGATGCTACATAACGGTTGTTGATCATGCTGCAAGCGCAATGCCAGCAGATGGTCAAGTTGCCACATTGTATTAAAAAATTTTTATATTCAATATGTTCTCAAAACATGTTTTCAAAGGATTTGGCTAAATTTGAAAAATGGCGTTCTTAACCAAAGACCAGTAATGACTGTTCAACGGCAGAATTATCAAAATATCAAAAATTTCTCTAGGTTTCAAATATTTCATCAAGACTTCAGCAACTAAAAACCCGTTTAAAAACATTCTAAGATGTAATCAATACAGAGATTAATTTCGACCTGCATATGCCTCCGCCAATAATGTCGACTCACCTCGACTTAAATGTAGCCGTTAATTTTTGTTGGCGGCGGCTGGCACTAAATTTTTGCCTCCCGGCGGCTAAGCCGGTATAAATATGTATTTTCGGCGGCGGCCAATCATCCATTATTATATCAATTTGAAGCAGATAATGAAGCCGACCCATTGTTGTTGGCGGCAGCTGACACTAAATTTTTGCCTCCGACGGGTAGAAGGTTCAACATTTTGGCAAAAATTATAAAAGTTATTGATACATTTTTCAGATATAAATCAATATGTTTGATTAATTGGCGGCTAAATTTGAGTCGAGATGAGCCGACATATTTGGCGGCAGCGTCGACTGGCAAAAAATTATCGGCGGTGGCTTTAATCGGCGATTAATTTTGACCTGCATATGCTTCCGCCAATAATGTCGACTCACCTCGACTTAAATGTAGCCGTTAATTTTTGTCGGCGGCGTCTGACACTAAATTTTTGGCTCCGGGGGCTTGACGGCTGAGCCGGTATAAATATGTATTTTCGGCGGCGGCCAATCATCCATTATTATATCAATTTGAAGCAGATAATGAAGCCGACCCATTGTTGTCGGCGGCGGCTGACACTAAATTTTGCCCTTAGAACCGCAACAGGATGTCTCCGCAGTACACCCCTGGATCACCTTTATGCGGAGACCAAGATCATCCCAGTGCGTCGACACAACTACATGTTGTCAAAGCAGTACCTCTTGGGTTGCCATCGAAGTTGGGTTGCCATCCGAATCACCATCTTGTGGATAGACAACCTCCACCCAGGAATGTAAGGGTTGATCTTCACCTTCTAGAGCCAGAGATCCAGCGTTACAAAAGGGAGCATCTAGATCAGGCAGCATACCAGACAGGTCTGAACAGGATTCATGAGGATACTGTAGCTGAAGCGGTGAGAACCTACAAGGTTAATCCTGTTCTCAGAGTCCGACCGCCGCCCATTGCACCGGAAGAGAGAGACCTCCTACGGCAGACAAGGGTAGTTTTGGCCCAACTAAGATCAGGCAAGTGCAGCCGCCTCAATTCATACTTATCAGTGATTGATAGCAGCGTAGCTGTCGTGTGTCCCATATGTAATCAAGGGCCACATGACATAAATTTGCAAATCTCGAAAACGTGGGATTCGATCGAGTATAGATAGTGTGAACGTATTATCAAATTGAATTGGCGAAAAACGCTCGTCCTTGTGTTAATGGGCATTAGGGATGCCATCATCACATGACACGTATTCCCCAACAATTCAACAACAACTTTTTATGTGTCTGAACCACACATTACTGTGTTAAGCCAAAACATGACATTACTAGTTTGATCAAGCCTTTAATTAAATTATTCAATCGTAAAGTAGAAACGTAATCACATACCGTATATTACAATGGTTCAACGCGTTCAAGTGCATATCTTGACAGTTACAATGAATAATGGCTAAATATGAGAGGTTTCCCCCAGTGGGCGTTATTTGAGTATTTATAGTGTCATTAAAAGTAAATTGTCCTATACGGCAAAATAATAATGAATTATTACCAAGAGGAAAATAAAAATATATACATATAGAAAAGCCTACGTATATTAAGTAATTTTAATTTAAACATGAGTAATATTTGTATCTTAATGATTTTTTATCTCTATTTTTTTCAGTGAAAAAATTGAACGTTTCATTGATGATAATAAAGCCTTAATGCGTCGCATGTATGGTGATTTTGAAATGAATATGGATAATGGTGGACCCAGACAACAGACGAAGAAGAGAAAAAGACGTTTCATTGATGAACCGGATATTTTCTTACCACCCGGAGCTTATCCATCATTTGTGGCCGATGATGAGGTCGAACCCCATGCCGAAGAAGAGGGTGAAAGTTATTTTGGAAAATTGCGAAATAAACGTCAAGCCAATCAGGGTAATAGAAATCAGGGCAATCGAAATGCCAAACAGTCGAATGGACCTGGTGGTGGTGGAGCTTCACCAACAGGAAGGTAAGAACAAATCAAAAACTGAAATAGTAATAATATTATGTATTATTCCTCTAGCTATATTCACTTGTGAATATAAGTAAAGATAGTAACTAGCGATGTCATACGATAAAAATACCGTCCCAAAATTCCAGGATTTTCAGGAAGGAATTAATCCCGAATCCCGGGATTTTTTGAATCCCGGGATTTTTCGGGATCCCGAAGAAATAATCGAAATTTCTTAAATTTGTGGCCTTTTAAGATTTTTTTATTAATAAATTGGAGCCTTTATTCAGTGTAAATGACCCTTAAACCATTGTCGACTGTGAGAGATGTTTTTCATCGCGTTTATTTGATGAAACTTAATAGGATTGATATTTTGAGAAGTTACTTAAAACAATGAAGTACAAAAATTAACACAATGGTACGAAAATATACCTAGCATAATAAAAATCCTTAAAATCTTTTTTGTTGTTTTTTTTTTTGGGTAAAATAGCGATATCAAATTACTTTCTAATTTATTTTTGTGTTAATTTTCTTGGGGGTTCTTTTCTTCTTAACCCGAATCAGCCCAGTGTTACCATATGGTCACACCCTATATCTTTCGATCTGAAAGGGCAAAATGAAAAAAAAAATCGATTTATAATCCCTAGGACCTACATAAATGTCCTATGAAATATTTCCGAAAAATTAAAAAAAAAAAGTTCTGGATCGATTCGGGTTAAAGTTGATTTGGACTAAGTGCTACCATTTGTTTATACCCTCCACCATAGGATGAGGGGTATATTAACTTTGTCATTCCGTTTGTAACACATCGAAATATTGCTCTAAGACCCCATAAAATATATATATTCTCGGTCGTGGTGAAATTCTGAGTCTATATAAGCATGTCATTCCGTCCGTCTGTTGAAATCACGCCAACTTCTGATCGAAACAGGCTATCAACTTGAAACTTGGCATAAGTAGTAGTCATTGATGTAGATCGGATGGTATTGCAAATGGGCCATATTGGACCACTTTTACGTATAACCTACATACAAGCCAACCCCAAGATTTGCCTTACGGAGCCTCTTAGAGAAGCAAATTTCATCCGATCCGGCTGAAATTTGGTACGTGGTGTTAGTATATGGTCTCTAAAAACCATGCAAAAATTGATCCATATCGGTCTATAATTATATGTAGCCCCCATATAAACCGATCGCCAGATTTGATCTCCGGAGCCTCTTGAGGGAGCAAAATTCATCCGATCCGGTTGAAACTTGGTACGTGGTGTTAGTATATGGTCTCTAACAACCAAGCAAAAATTGGTCCATATCGGTCCATAATTATATATAGCTTCCATATAAACCGATCCTCAAATTTTACCTCCGGAACCGATCCCCAAATTTTACCTCTTGGAGGAGCAAATTTCATCCGATTCGGTTGAAATTTGGTATAAGGTGTTAGTATATGGTCTATAAAAACCATGCAAAAATTGATTCATATCGGCCTATAATTATATATAGCCCCCATATAAAACGATCGCCAGATTTGACCTCCGGAGCCTCTTGAGGGAGCAAAATTCATCCGATCCGGCTGAAATTTGGTACGTGGTGTTAGTATATGGTCTCTAAAAACCATGCAAAAATTGATCCATATCGGTCTATAATTATATATAGCCCCCATATAAACCGATCGCCAGATTTGACCTCCGGAGCCTCTTGAGAGAGCAACATTCATCCGATTCGGTTGAAACTTGGTACGTGGTGTTAGTATATAGTCTCTAATAACGAAGCAAAAATTGGTCCATATCGGTTCATAAGTATATATAGCTTCCATATAAACCGATCCTCAAATTTTGAAATTTGGTATAAGGTGTTAGTATATGGTCTATAAAAACCATGCAAAAATTGATCCATATCGGCCTATAATTATTTATAGCTCCCATATAAACCAATCGCCAGATTTGACCTCCCGAGCCTCTTGAGGGAGCAAAACTTATCCGATCCGGTTGAAACTTGGTACGAGGTGTTAGTATATGGTCTCTAACAACCAAGCAAAAATTGGTACATATCGGTTCATAATTATATATAGACCCCATATAAACCGATCCCCAGATTTAAGCTCCGGAGCCTCTTGGAGGAGCAAATTTCATCCGATCCGATTGAAATTTGTTATGTCGTGTTAGTATATGGAATCTAACAACCATGCAAAAATGTATCCATATCGGTCCATAATTATATATAGCTTCCATATAAACCGATCCTCAAATTTTACCTTCAGAATCGATCCCCAAATTTTACCTCTTGGAGGTAAAATTCCAGAGGAGCAAAATTTATCCGATCCAGTTGAAATTTGATACAAGGTGTAAGTATATAGTCTCTAACAACCATGCAAAAATTGGTCCATATCGGTCTATAATTATATATAGCCCCCATATAAACCGATCCCCAGATTTGAGCTCCGGAGCCTCTTGGAGGAGCAAATTTCATCCGACTCGGTTGAAATTTGGTATGCGGCGTAAGTGTATAGTCTCTAATAACCATGCAAAAATTGGTCCATATCAGTCCATAATTATATATAGCCCCCATAGTAACCGGTCCCCAGATATGAAGTCCAGAGCTTTTTGGAGACGCAAAATTCATCCGACTCGGTTGAAATGTGGTACGTGGTGTTAGTATATGGTCTTTACCAACCATGCCAAAATTGATCCATATCGATCCATAATCATATATAGCTTCCATATAAACCGATCCCCAGATTTGGTTTTGAATCCCCTTGAAGGAGCAAATTTCATCCGATTCAGGTGAAATTTTGTATTATATAAACCGATCCCCAGGTTTGACTTCCGGAGTCTCTTGAAGGAGCAAAATTCATCCGATTCGGTTGAAATTTGGTACATTGTGCAAGTATGTGGCCGCTAACAACCATGTCAAATATCGGTATATAGTTATATATAGCACTCAGATAAACCCCAAGTGCATGTCGGTGTAATAATATACACCCAGTATGGAACTAACTTCCAATTTAGAAGACGATGTTAAGGAGTCATATAATACCTTGCCATCGGCAAGTATTACCACAACCCAAGAATACTTTAACTCGCCTATCGACAGTCGACAGCATTATTATCTCTATATATTTTAAATAGGGCTGTCAACCGGGATTTTTTATTTTGAATCCCGGGATTTTTCGGGATCCCGAAAAACTGATTCCAAATTGTTAAATTTGTGGGTTTTTAGCATTATTTTTTTCTTCTTCATTTAGTGCAAACTGTCCTTAGATTTCATAACCGACAAATTGAGTTAATAAACATTAATGGTACACCTGGAGTAAGAATTTATTATACATGAGGTATAGAGGTATACTATTGAATTAAATTGGTTTAATTTACCAAAATTTTTGGCGCTGTAGATTGCTTTTACTTAAAATATTAAAAGATTCCTAAAAATTTCGGGATCCAAAAAACAAAATCCCGCAAAATCCCCGGATCCCGGGATTCTATATTTTGAAATCCCGGGATTTATAAAAATCGATCCCCAATGACAGCTCTAATTTTAAATTATCTTTAAATTCTAAATAAACCTAATTGGTTGCTATTTCTAAAGGCATACTTATTTTTTTCTATTTTCAGATTGGATGCCTGTGAATCTAAGGTGGAAATTGTTACACCATATTGGGCTTCAAATTCTGCTGGTAAAATAAGGGCAATTGTGAATACACAACATTTTGAGCAGGCTATACATCAGGAAATATGCTCGTAAGTGTATATAAAAATAGTTAATGATTAATTCTTTTGTTTTATTAAAAAAAAATATAATATATTTTGGCGAATTTTTTCTTAAACTTTAATTTTTTTTTCCTAGGAAAGCCCAAACGCCTCGTTGTATAGGCGAATGTGGTTGCGAACAGAAATACAAATGGCATCGACTCTTGGCCTATGATCCCGACAATGATTGTAAAGGAATATTCATGGATTGGTTCCTGTTTCCATCGTGTTGTGTTTGTAGATGTAATCCCTAAAACGAAAAGCCTTAAAATAGACTTTAATTTCTAATAAATCAATGTATTTGTTTGTTTCCTTAAATTCTGACATATTTTGATTACTGATAAATGTTTAGTTAGATATTTTTTTTAATAACATTTTCACGCTAAATATAGCCTTGAACTTTTCATTGCATTGTTATATTACAAGAACTATAATATGTATTTTAGATTTTAAGTTTATCTAAAAATTGTTTAAAGCCATCTATGAAATATTTACGTAAATATATGCACATTAAATTTTAGTAGAATTATATTTTATTTTTTAAAAAATTTAATTAATTAAATTTAAGTATGCAGACACACAAGCACATAATACAAAAAACACCAACATTTGCATTACATTTAATAGTTTTATACGATTAGTTATTATTAAATTTAGTTCTATTTTTCCCTTGAATAAATTTGATAAATTCTCATAAAACAAAATTCCAATAAAAAAAAAATAAAAATTAATAATTTCGAGTTTTAATCAGTTCTAAGCTCGTTTCCAATTCTACATAGAAGATCAGATGAGAATCTAGACCGATAGCTTAGCAAGGCCCGGGTAGCTCAGTCGGTAGAGCATTGGACTTTTAATCCAAGGGTCCAGGGTTCAAGTCCCTGCTCGGGCGTCAATTATTTTTTTTTTTTATAAATTAATTTTTAATTTAAAAAAAGGAAAATTGTGCTTAAAAACTAACTAAAATTAATTTGCATCGGCCGGGAATCGAACCCGGGCCGCCCGCGTGGCAGGCGAGCATTCTACCACTGAACCACCGATGCTTATACTACGGAGATCGTTAGATAGGAGTTTTCCAGTTCGAAGTAAAATTACGAGTATGAATACAACTCATATTAAACTAATGATACAGTACTTATTGTACTGTATAATCTATAAAACAAACGCATGTGTGTTTGTACAGTACAAATACAATACAATGGGCAAATAGAATTTTAGTATTTCATTGAAGACACAACCAAAACGATAAGCGGCAGGCGAACACTAAAATATATAAGGAAAGAAGAAAATGAGTTAACTTGGTATTGGTCCTTCCCTCAAAAAAAAAATAAATAAATAAATAAAAAAAAAAATAAAATCAACGAAATTTCAAAGTATGGCATGGAAAAATTGTACAAAACCAGTTTATGAAATTGCAATTTTTTTGATAATTTAGAAGAAATGCACATAGCAGGAAGACAAAAATAGGTGATATTCATGTAATATATTGCAAAATTCGATTTTGTAATAGCAAAAGAATAATTTTTTTTTATTAAAAGTAACCTGCATCATTAATAACACAATTTAGCATGAATGCAATTTTATGCTGATAACGGCAAAGCATTCAAGAAAGTAAACAACCAACAAATTTTTGTTGTTTACTTGACGATGTATTTATTTTTATCTGCTCCGAAAACAACACAGCTGATTTTAAACGATTGCGAATGTTGTTTAAATTGAATACCGAACAGGGAATGCAAATACAATTTTTATGAAAGTCCAAAAAAGGTATTTTTATACCCTCCACCATATTCTGGGTCGTGGTGAAATTCTGAGTCGATCTAAGCATGTCCGTCCGTCTGTTGAAATCACGCTAACTTCCGAACGAAATAAGCTATCGACTGGAAACTTGGCACAAGTTGTTGTTATTGATGTAGGTCGGATGGTATTGAAAATGGGCCATATCGGTCCACTTTTACGTATAGCCCCCATATAAACGAACCCCCAAATTTGGATTGCGGGGACTCTAAAGAAGCAAATTTCATCCGATCCGGCTGAAATTTGGTACATATAAACCATATAAACCAATCCCCCGATTTGGCTTGCGGAGCCTCTAAGAGAAGCAAAATTCATCCGATCCGGCTGAAATTTGGTACATGGTGTTAGTATATGGTCTCTGATGACCATGCAAAAAATGGTCCATATCGGTCCATAATTATACATAGCCCCCATATATATCGGTCACCAGATTTGACCTCCGGAGCCTCTTGGAAGACCAAAATTCATCTGATTCATTTGAAATTTGGTACGTGGTGGTAATATATGGCCTCAAACATCCATGCAAAAATTAGTCGAAATCGGTCCATAATTATATATAGCCCCCATATAAACCGATCCCGAGATTTGGTTTTGGAGCCTCTTGGAGGAGCAAATTTCATCGGAGTCAATTGACATTTGGTACATTGTGCCATATACTAGGCAGTTAACAACCATGCCTAACTAGGTCCATATCGGTCTATAGTTATATATAGCCCTCAGATAACTCGATCCCCAATCAGAAAAAATTTGTCCATATCAAGTTCATAATTGTATATAGTCCCCATATAAGCGACCCCCATATTTCAATTCTGGCTCTGTACCACGCATGGACTAACTCATAATTTAGAAAACGATGTTAAGAAGTTGTAAGATACCACAACCCAAGTAATTCGATTGTGGATGACAGTCTTTCGTAGAAGTTTCGACGCAATCCATGGTGGAGGGAACATAAGATTCGGCCTGGCCGAACTTACGGCCGTATATACTTGTTGATTATTTCATAGGAATTTTTTTCTATCGGGTTTTTTGTTTTTTTGTTTCTTTTCTCTTTTTTTGTTTAATAAATCCCCCGTATGGACTAACTTACAATTGAGAAGAAGTTTTAAGATACCTTGCCATCGGCAAGTGTTACCGCAACCCAAGTAATTCGATTGTGGATGACAGTCTTTAGTACAAGTTTCTATGCAATCCATGGTGGAGGGTACATAAGATTCGGCCTGGTCGAACTTACGGCCGTATATACTTGTTTTGAGCTAAAAAGTATTTTTCATTAAATTTCAACAAAGAAAATTAGAAATAATGTATTGACAAAATTTTCTATACAAAAAAAATTACAAAACTTTCGATAGAAAACAAAAATTTACAAAATGTTCTATAGAAATAGAATTTTGAAAAAAATTTCTATCAAAATAAAATTTTGAAAACAAAATTCTATCGCAATAAAATTTTGACGATATTTTCCAAAAGAAAAACATTTTGACAAAATTTTCTATAGAAATAAAATTTTGATAAACTTTTTTTATAGAAATAAAGAAATAAAATTTTGACAAAATTTTCTATAGAAATACAATTTTGACAAAATTTTCTATAGAAATAAAATTTTCACAAAATTTTATATAGAAATAAAATTTTGCTAACATTTTCTATAGAAATAAAATTGTGACAAAAATTTTCTATAGAAATAAAATTTTGCTAACATTTTCTATAGAAATAAAATTGTGACAAAAATTTTCTATAGAAATAAAATTGTGACAAAAATTTTTTTTAGAAATAAAATTTTGACGAAATTTTCCAAAAGAAAAACATTTTGACAAAATTTTCTGTAGAAATAAAATTTCGTCAAAACTTTCTGAAGAAATAAATTTTTGCCTAATATTATTTTTTGGTAGTTTTTGGTAAGATTTCTTCCAAATGTTGGTAGATTATTTTTGTCCCAAGTTTCGAACGTGACTGTAATGGTTCGCATTATTTTAGTACACACGATAACTTCTTATTTAGAAAGTGTTCGTTTGGAAGCGTAATATAGAATCGCATGCTTTTTGCGAATAATACATTCTTGAAATTCAATAAACTCATGTTTTTGTCTATGGCTTTTACAAAATTGAGATTTTCTTCCCGCATGAACTTGTATGTTTTGCCAAATTTGTATGGGGCTATTAGCAAATAAGTTTACTAAAGAATTTCTCAAAATATTAAAATATTTTGTCATAAATATTGTACCATAAATCTGATAACGGCTCATAAATGTCTACACAAAAGGTACTAAATCATTCGCGGAGCTACTACGGTACTGACTACTGGGTGAAAATGTATTGAAAAAAGTACTATAGTACTGCAATTTCCATCATTGAACTATAGCAATAGGCGGTAGGCAATACAGTTTTCCGCGTCGATCCAATTAAAACATTAATTGATATTATTAATTCTTGTGATTAGTTTTTGTTTTAAATAAAAAATTGGTTGAATCAATAAATTTTTCAATTGAATATTTTTGAAAATTCAATTAAAATTTTAATTGGAAATATTTTGGTGAAAAGTTTTTCTATCTGGACTGGTGGGACCAGCTGGGTGTGGTGTATTATTTGCTGCTGCAACCGAACTCAGTTGAAACGTTTGAGTCAAACGAGGCACGACAAGGTGATTTTGCAGCACAAGCTGCGTAATTCGATTGTGGCAGACAGTGACAGTCTTTCGTAGAAGTTTCGACGCAATCCATGGTGGAGGATCGATGACGCATCACAACACGAGTCCTTCACGTTATACAAATGTCGCCACAAAGATGGGGAAAGTAGTGGCTAGCATTGGCCAATAATTTAATTTGCTATTTTTTTTTTTTTTTGGAGTACCTTTTCAAACATTTTAAAGAAAATTTTTCATAAATATGCTTTTCCAGATATATCCTTGGTTTTATTAGTAATTATTTCAAACACATCCGTATAAGCATCGGTGGTTCAGTGGTAGAATGCTCGCCTGCCACGCGGGCGGCCCGGGTTCGATTCCCGGCCGATGCAACGCTGTTTTTTTATCTTTTAATTTTGTTACTTTGAGTAAAAGTTTTTGTTGAATAAAATAAAAACAAATAAAAAAATTTGACTCGCCCGAGCAGGGACTTGAACCCTGGACCCTTGGATTAAAAGTCCAATGCTCTACCGACTGAGCTACCCGGGCTACGAAGAGGTGGATACTAACTGTGAATTTAAATGAGCATCGAAGTTAAATTCAACCGAAATAGAATGGTGGATTCATAAGAAATTCACCTCTACGGTTTGTGCCTAGGCTAATATAAGTAATATATTAAATATAGCACACTTTGGGGAGCTATATTAAAAACTATGTTGACTTTTTGTTCCGCAAGATGGCAGTAATGTTTATAAATTCACCATTTGCTTTCAACTACAACTCAATAGTCAAGTTTTAATATCAAATTAAATTTATTATTCCAGACAATGTAACAAATTTAGTTTACCTATTAGTTTTAATAAACTATTGAATAATTTTAATCAAAAAATTTACTGTTTCCGCCCGGGATCGAACCGGGGGCCTTCCGCGTGTTAGGCGGATGTGATAACCACTACACCACGGAAACACATGCGTTTGATGGTCGTTATATACCTTGTAGTATGGGTAGCGAAGGGTTTACCACGTGTTTTCTTGTCTTTGGTTATCAATGTCTAAATGCAATTCATTGAGTAGTAAAAAAAGACAATGGTCCTATATTTAGACAACAACAGACAGTGAAAGTACGTATGCTGAAAGAGGGTACACGCACAGAAAAACCATGTTTGGACATGGTTGCCGCATCCATTTAATGCTTACCTAGAGCATGTAATTGCCGCGAAAACCATGTATTTTGTCTTTGTAAAAATAGATTTCGAGCGGAGAAAAATGTATGGTGGCAATAAGCATTTGAATGGTTCTCAAATACCGCAAACATGTTCTATCATTTAAATGATAGAATTTGAGACCATTAAATGGTTGGGAAAATCATGTACCTGACCATTCAATTTTTTTTACTTTTTTACAGGGAAAAAAGTATTTTTATAGGTTAAGTATAGACATGTCTAGAACCATTACATGGCCATAAAGACCATTGAAACTTTTTTTCGTGACCATTTAATTTTTTAACTTTTTTGCAGCGAAAAGAATTTTATAAAAACATTGAGCAGGTACACACGATTTTCATTTTGCGCGTCAGTCGTGTGTTGATTGTTTCTTGGAGAATACGGATTTACTGTGTTTTGTGTTAATTTATTTATTCAGAAGTGGCACGTGGTTTTATGTGAACACAAAAAAGGAAACTGTAATTGAAAAAATTTACCTGGTTTTTGTTCTGCATTTTGCATATGGTATAATTTATTTTCATTTGCAGTTACATGATGCCTGCGTTTGTACATTTGATGGGCTTACATTTGATGTTTGCTTGCACGACATTATAAATACAAATAAACAATGAATTAGTTTATAAATAAATAAAAACAAATAAAGTTAATTTTGTGTTTTCTTTTCTCAAGTGGCGTCCTTTTTCGACGACGAAAAAAGTTTTTTCATAAAGATCAAAACATTTTAGGTTGTGACCATGTTCTTTTAACTAGGAGAAAAACATTTTTAATGAATACCATAACATTTTAAATCGTGAACATTGTCTTTTCATTCAAACAAAATTCTTTTCATCAATATAATAACATTTTAGATGAGGACAATTATATTTTTTTTAGAACCATGTTCACTGAGCCAACATGGTTGCAGGTTAAAATGTTACACGGTCGCCGCAAAAATAGATGCTATCATATTATTTTCCTCTTCGAATATGATTGTGACAATCATGTTTCTTCTCTGCGTGTATGTAGATTGATTTTATATTTGTGTGTATTGTAGGTATGTATCCTAAAAAATCTTATTATTAGTTTTTGTAGCATTAGAAGAATAAAAGATGTAACAGACAATGTCAAATCGATTGGCCGAACGATATGCAGTAATCACATTAATGAAAAAGTAACATGGGTCTTTGTCATAGGTTTGTCCATGTTAATGCTACACTACCCATTTTATATAAGCTATTAGTCGTACGCTATTTATCAGCCGAAATAGCTCAGTTGGGAGAGCGTTAGACTGAAGATCTAAAGGTCCCCGGTTCAATCCCGGGTTTCGGCAAATAATTTTTATTTATTTTCAAAAAAAATTTTATTTGTTATTTTAATTAATTAAATTATTTTTTTTATTTATTTGTTGTATTCACAATTAATTTATAAATACAATTATAAGCTTTGACTGTCTTTTGGATATTAAGTTTTTATATACAACCTTTGAAAAACTAAATTAAAAATGTGAACATTTTATTTTATAAAATCGATAAAGCACCCGCTTGTTCGGCAAGAAGCCATTGTCGCATTTTCGCTATTTATATAAACAACTACAAGGTTGACTGGTTATTTAAGAGGAGATAAGTAATCCTTGGAATAGTCGAATAATTATAACACAGATAACTGGTTGCCTGTAAAATCGACGCGGGAGAACTCTCTTATTTGCTGGACAATTTTTACAGCACTCTGAGATAATTATCCGTTATTTTGAAGAACAAAAAAAAACAACAAAGCTCATCTCAATACTTTAGAATTTTCAGAAACTCATAATTTAGTTAGTTTTCTGTTGGTTTCGTAGCAAGACGTTTTTTGCAGAGCATTAGAAAACAATTTAATAAAAACGTGTTTGGATATATTGCGGAAGTTTTTTTTAGTAAGTACACTAATAATATGGTATACATTTTGCATTATTTTGTTAATTATATTCTTTATTTTCAGGTACCACTATCATTCAGATGTACATGCTATGCGGTGCGTTCCCGTAAAGACACCTTTCTATTATGTATTTAAATTAAGTTTTATGTTTTGTATTTTTAATTTTACCTTTAAATATATTTGTGAAATATATTTAATTTTAATTTAATTTAATTCATGTTAATAAATAAATTAAAATAATCAAATTATATTTTAATCGATTTGTGGTATAATTACTACAATACTGAAATGAAAGTATTTATATATGTATCCCACAGTTACTACTTATTTCTTGTGCTAAACGTAATGCTAAGGATATCCAATTGGCTCCCTCCAATGACATCCCCATGTTAAATTCACCAGTTAAATACATGTCGAGTAGATTTGGGAGTAACTAGTGGTACTTATTGGTGATAGGTGAATTTAATAGTCAATAACTAGTTACTTGAACAAGCGGGCAGTGTGCTTGCGTTTTAAGTCTGTAGTAGGATTCTGTATTTCTTCACGACAATCGCATTGTTAACGTTGTCTACGAAAAAAAAAATTGTTTGCACTAACGATTGAGTCATTCTGCAAGTAATCATTGTGAACTGTTGTTTAATCTGTGTTGCGCTTGGCAATCCTGTCACGAAAAAAGATGAAATGAAAGAATAGCACAAAACAGTTTGCAATATTGGAAATTGTTTGCTAATTAAAAAAAAAAACCCCAAAGCCGGAAGAGAAAAAAGTGCGATATTTCTTTCAATCTATAAATTTGTCCATTCGGCGGCGGACAATTATCCGTTATAATATCAATGTTAAGTTATTCGAATGGTAATGAGATTAGTTGTACAACCAATCTTACAATCAAATTTACATTTCATTCAAATTTTCTGAGCAGAGAATAAAGCCGCCGAGTCGCTGCGCCGATTTCAGTAGAAAAATTTGATGTGTGGTAACCGAAACTATTCGATGCCCAGCAAAAAAAGCGTCGCCAAAAAAGTAATCAAAATGTTCTTTTTGGATCCGGAAGTGGCGCAGAAGCGATGAATTTAACATGGGCTTGTCATAGGACGGAAGTCCTCCATTTCAACAGTCGGTGCAGTGAATTTGCATCACTTCTTTAGGTGTGATCCGAATTCAATGTTTTGGATGTAAATTAAAAAGTTCTGTAATATTTTGTCAAATAAAAAATTTTTAATATTTTTTTATAATTTTTAATGGATTCTAACGCTTGTCTACAACGTTTGACCTTAATTATTCACAATTTTTTCAAATTGGATTTAGAATTTTTTCCACAGAATTTAAATGATTTGTACCATATTTCTGGAAGTGCTTTTAAAGTTGTGCCTTTGGAAGAACTTCCAAATTTTTTTGCTGGGTGATGGTAAGTCATTATTTTCAAGCATGTGGTACTGCTTATCCGCTTTTTTCCACATTCTAAAGCGTTTGTCCTTGTTCCAAAATCGGTTATGCGACGGGAACACGGTTGCTACAGATGGTAGAATTTTACCAAAAATGGTAAATTTTTTATTGGTTGGTGGATTGGTAGAATTCCAAATATTTTGGTAGATTTTGCAAAGGGGTATTTCACAAATTTTCTATAGAAATACAATTTTGACAATTTCTTCTATAAAAATAAAACTTTGACAAAATTTTCTAAAAAATATAATTTATAATAATAATTTTGACAAAATTTTCTATAGAAATAAAATAAAACCAAAAAAATTATAGAAAAAACATTTTGACAAAATTTTCTATAGAAATAAAATTTGTGAACAAATTTTCTATAGAAATAAAATTTTGACAAAACTTTCTATAGAAATAAAATTTTGATAAAACTTTCTATAGGAATAAAAAATTTTGACAAAATTTTCATTAAAAAAAAAATACTAGAAATAATATTTTAAGAAAATTATCTATAGAATTAAAATTTTGACAAAATTGTCTATAGAAATAAAATTTTGACAAAATTATCTATAGAAATAAAATCCTGACAAACTTTTCTATAGAAATAAAATTTTGACAAAATTTTTTATACAAATAAAATTTTGACATAATTTTCTATACAAATAAAATTTTGACAAAAAATTCTATAGCAATAAAATTTTGACTAAATTTTCTATACAAATAAAATTTGGCAAAATTTTTTATAAAAATAAAATTTTGACAATATTTTCTATAAAAATAAAATTTTGACATAATTTTCTATACAAATAAAATGTTGACAAAATTTTCTATAAAAAAAATAAATAGAAATAAAATTTTGACAAAATTATCTATAGAAATAAAATTTTGACAAAATTGTCTATAGAAATAAAAATTGGACAAAATTTTCTATAGAAATAAAATTTTGACAAAATTTTCTATAGAAATAACATTTTAACAAAATTTTTTGTAGAAAAAAAAAATTGACAAAAATTTCTATAGAAATGTAATTTTAACAAAATTTTCTATAGAAATAAAATTTTGACAAAATTATCTTTAGAAATAAAATTTTGACAAAATTTGCTATACAAATAAAATGTTGACAAAATTTTCTATAAAAAAATAAATAGAAATAAAATTTTGACAAAATTATCTATAGAAATAAAATTTTGACAAAATTGTCTATAGAAATAAAAATTGGACAAAATTTTCTATAGAAATAAAATTTTGACAAAATTTTCTATAGAAATAACATTTTAACAAAATTTTTTGTAGAAAAAAAAATTTGACAAAAATTTCTATAGAAATGTAATTTTAACAAAATTTTCTATAGAAATAAAATTTTGACAAAATTATCTTTAGAAATAAAATTTTGACAAAATTTGCTATACAAATAAAATGTTGACAAAATTTTCTATAAAAAAATAAATAGAAATAAAATTTTGACAAAATTATCTATAGAAATAAAATTTTGACAAAATTGTCTATAGAAATAAAAATTGGACAAAATTTTCTATAGAAATAAAATTTTGACAAAATTTTCTATAGAAATAACATTTTAACAAAATTTTTTGTAGAAAAAAAAATTTGACAAAAATTTCTATAGAAATGTAATTTTAACAAAATTTTCTATAGAAATAAAATTTTGACAAAATTTTCTATACAAATAAAATTTTGACATAATTTTCTATACAAATAAAATTTTGGCAAAAATTTCTATACAAATGAAATTTTGACACAATTTTCTATACAAATAAAATTTGGCAAATTTTTTTATAAAAATAAAATTTTGACAATATTTTCTATAAAAATAAAATTTTGACAATATTTTCTATACAAATAAAATTCTAACAAAATTTTCTATAGAATTAAATTTTAACAAAATTTTCTATAGAAATAAAATTCTGACAAACTTTTCTATAGAAATAACAAAATTTTCTGTAGAAAAAAAATTGACAAAATTTTCTATAGAAATATAGTTTTAACAAAATTTTCTTTAGAAATAAAATTTTGACAAAATTTGCTATACAAATAAAATTTTGACAAAATTTTCTATACAAATAAAATGTTGACAAAATTTTCTATAAAAAATAAATAGAAATAAAATTTTGACAAAATTATCTATAGAAAAAAAAATTTTGACAAAATTGTCTATAGAAATAAAAATTGGTCAAAATTTTCTATAGAAATAAAATTTTGACAAAATTTTCTATAGAAGTAACATTTTAACAAATTTTTTTGTAGAAAAAAAAATTTGACAAAAATTTCTATAGAAATGTAATTTTAACAAAATTTTCTATAGAAATAAAATTTTAACAAAATTTTCTATACAAATAAAATTTTGACATAATTTTCTATACAAATAAAATTTTGGCAAAAATTTCTATACAAATAATTTTGACAAAATTTTCTATACAAATAAAATTTTGACAAAATTATCTATAGAAATAAAATTTTGACAAAAAATTTTGTCAACATTTTCTATAGAAATAAAGTTTTAACAAAATTTTCTATAAAAATAAAATTTTTACAAAATTTTCTATAGAAATAAAATGTTGACAAAATTTTCTATAGAAATAAAATTTTGACAAAATTTTCTATACAAATAGAATTTTGACAAAATTTTCTATAAAAAAATAAATAGAAATAACATTTTGACAAAATTATCTATAGAAATAAAATTTTGACAAAATTGTCTATAGAAATAAATTTTTGACAAAATTTTCTATAGAAATAAAAATTGGACAAAATTTTCTATAGAAATACAAATTGGACAAAATTTTCTATAGAAATAAAATTTTGACAACATTTTCTATATAATTAACATTTTAACAAACTTTTCTGTAGAAAAAAAATTTTGACAGAGTTTTCTATAGAAATGTAATTTTAACAAAATTTTCTATAAAAATAGAATTTTGACAAAATTTGCTATAAAAATAAAATTTTGACATAATTTTCTATACAAATAAAATTTTGACAAAAACTTCTATACAAATTAAATTTTGACAAAATTTTCTATACAAATAAAATTTTGAAAAAATTTTCTATAGAAATAAAAATTGGACAAAATTTTCTATAGAAATAAAATTCTGACAAACTTTTCGATAGAAATAAAATTTTTACAAAATTTTCTATAGAAATAAATTCTGACAAACTTTTCTAAAGAAATAAAATTTTGACAAAATTTGCTGGAGAAAAAAAAATTTTGACAAAATTTTCTATACAAATAAAATTTTGACAAAATTTTCTATAAAAATAAAATTTTGACAAAATTTTCTATACAAATAATTTTAACAAAATTTTCTATACAAATGAAATTTTGACAATATTTTCTATAGAAATAAAATTGTGACAAAATTTTCTATAGAAATAAAATGTTGACAAAATTTTCTATAGAAATAAAATTTTGCAAAATAATTTTTTTTTATTTATTTATTTATAATTAATGCTAAATTTATAGTAAATATAATATTAGTGTAAAATAGGAAAAAAGCATTGGCAACTGAGGCCATCAGCTAAGAATTTTTTATTTGGTAGTTTTTTGGTAAAATGTTCTCCAAATTTCGTTAGATTATTTTCTAGCTCGAATGACAACTGCGAACAACATGGATGAACGGGCGGACACCAAGTTCTAGATCGGTCTAAAATCAATAAATATTATAACGAAAAATGTTCCGAAGATACACCCAGAAAAAAGGGGCTCTAATGCCAACTGAACTTTATTTTAGTTAAATTTTTCACAATATGAATAAATGTTCTTTATTTGAGAAAATTTTTGCTAACATTAATGACGTGAACTAAAATAAAAAAATGTATACAATATAGTGCACAATTTTACTACAAAATAAAATAGTTCATATTTTCCTAAAATGGCAGAAGTTTGCTGAAATTGAGTTCATAAATCTCTCAAATGAGTAAATTTTGCTAAAATTGTACATGCCTTGAACTTCGTACAGCGCTAAAGACATTTTAACAATTTTTTCTTTCAACATATGAAATTTTCTTAAACAACAGAAAAAAATTAATTATTTAAAAAAAAAATCTTCAGTTTGACAAAAAATATTAACTTATTTATAACATGTTGCAATTAGAAAACTATTTTAGTTAAAATTTTCTAAAATAAATCTACATTTTCTTCCACGGTGGGTTCACTTTTTTTTTTGGTGTAATCAGTCTATATCGGTCTATTGCTTCTTTGATACAAATTGTAACGTCTGTGTTTGTGTATAATAAAAATCACTGTCATCCAACTCATCATAAGACATCATAGATTAATACTATTAAACGTTATTACTTCATAAAATATAGTTCTTGGACAAGAGTGAAATGCTCCATAAATAAGCTCTCTGACCTTCAAAGCGAACGGAAGAAAACATCATTGACAGCAGGCTGCATTATCATAGGCAATGAAGACAGGCGATGCTCAAGTTAGATATGAATTGAGATAAATGTCAAAGTCATGGCTAATAGCAAATCAGAAGTAGTAGTAACAACATCATCCCCGGCGATGACTAAAAGAGCTTCAATGGTAGAGTGTTTAAGACACAAAATTGATGACACAAGGATAAGGGACATAAAAGCTTTCAATGACGATGGCATCAGAAAAGAAAAAAGAGGAATATACCACGTAGCAAACAAACGCATCATGTATTTTCTATTTGAAGACAAGCAGAAATCGATTAGATTAGGATACTATGGTTATCTGAATGATTGTTGACACTGACTAAAAGCATCAATGGATTCTATTGCATTCAATTTGCAGTGGTTTAATTGAGACAATCCATACCAAAAACAAAAAATTTCTTATTTTGATGAGGGTTTTTATTCTTCGATGAGACACGCGCCAATGCAGTTAAACTTTCCTCAATATCTATTGCGTTTCACAATTTGTTGCCGAAAATTAGAAAAAAAAAATGTTGAAATCATTACAGTTTATCGTTCATTCTCAGACTCTCATCATTTAACCGCCATCCTTTATTCTATCTTAAAGGATATTATTTGCAATGCTGTCATTTGCTATGTTCTTATCATGGTAGTGCAGTTTCTCTGGGTAGTAATTTTGCTTGTCCAATGCATTAAATGGTATTATTGGTTTAGTTAATGGGAATACACTGGGACTTTATAAAAATAAAATTTTGACAAAACTTTCTATAGACATAGAATTTTAACAAAATTTTCTATAGAAATAAAATTTTGACAAAATTTTCTATAGAAATAGAAGTTTGACAAAATTTTCTATAGAAATAAAATTGTGTACGAAATTTTCTATAGAAATAAAATTTATTTTTAAGCAATAAAGGGTGATACGGTCAAAATTTGGTCAATATAAACTTGACGTATTTCTTTCATTTTTGCATTTAAAAAACGTGAACACCCCTCATTTTGAAGGTGTGTGTGTGTGTAGAATGTTGCTCCTATTTTGATTTTGGAATTCACTCTTCAGTTGTCAAAATGCCGTCCAAGCAAGAAGAGCAGCGTATCAAAATTTTGCTCGCGCATCGCGAAAATCCGAGCTACTCGCACGCAAAGCTGGCAAAATCGCTGAAAGTTGCCAAATCAACCGTTACAAATGTAATTAAAGTGTTTGGGGAACGTTTGTCGACAGCCAGGAAGTCTGGATCGGGGGGAAATCGAAAACCGGAAGCCGCTGAGACGACAAAGAGAGTTGCCGGTAGTTTCAAGCGAAACCCTAACCTCTCTCTCCGAGATGCCGCAAATAAGCTGGGTGTATCGTCTGCAACCGTGTATCGAGCCAAAATACGAGCCGGACTATCGACTCACAAGAAGGTAGTGACTCCAAATCGCGATGATAAACAAAATACGACGGCCAAAGCGCGATCCCGGAGGCTGTACATGACGATGCTGACGAAGTTTGACTGCGTGGTAATGGACGACGAAACCTACGTCAAAGCCGACTACAAGCAGCTTCCGGGACAGGAGATTTATACGGCAAAAGGAAGGGGAAAGGTAGCAGATATTTTCAAGCACATAAAACTGTCAAAGTTCGCAAAGAAATATCTGGTTTGGCAAGCCATCTGTACCTGTGGCTTGAAAAACAGCATTTTCATAGCTTCCGGGACTGTCAACCAAGAAATTTACGTGAAAGAGTGTATGAATAAACGTCTGCTGCCTTTCCTGAAGAAACACGGATGTTCCGTACTGTTTTGGCCGGATTTGGCATCTTGCCATTACGGTAAAAAGGTCATGGAGTGGTACGCCGCCAACAACGTGCAGGTGGTTCCCAAGGACAAGAACCCTCCCAACACGCCAGAGCTCCGCCCAATTGAGAAATACTGGGCTATTGTCAATCGGAACCTTAAGAAGACCAAAAACTGCTAAGGACGATCAGCAGTTCAAGGCAAACTGGCTTTCTGCGGCGAAGAAGGTGGACAAGGTGACTGTACAAAATCTGATGGCAGGTGTCAAGCGTGAGGCCCGGCAATTCGGATTTGGAAAAGCGAAAGCCTAACTGAATATTTTTCCTGAATTTTATACTAATTGAACTTGAAAAAGAAATTTAATTTGATTTTTTAAATAAACGATTTCACCGATTTACACGCGTTTTCCCTTGACCAAATTTTGACCGTATCACCCTTTACTGTTCATAGTATCGCCTATAGGTCGATTAAAAAACATAGGATTGATGTTTTATTTAATTTTTATTTCCAATATTTTATTTCAAATTTTCGGTGTGAAGCTGTGCACATCAGAATAAATCCTTGAAAACGGTTTTAAAGAGATCAACCAAAATATTGGAAATACAAAAAAGTGTTGACAAATTTTTCATTAGAAATAAAATTTTGACAAAATTTTCTATAGCAATAAAATTTTGACATAATTTTCTATAGAAATATAATTTTGACAAAATTTTCTATAGATATAACATTTTGACAAAATATGCTATAGAAGTAAAATTTTGACAAAATTTTCCATAGAAAAAAAAATTTGACAAAATTTTCTATAGCAATAAAATTTCGACAAAATTTTCTATAGAAATATAATTTTGACAACATATTTTATAGAAATTAAAATTTGGCAAAATTTTCTATAGAAAGAAAATTTTTACAAGATTTATATAGAAATAAAATATTGAAAAAATTTTCTATAGAAATAAGATTTTGACAAAATTTTCTATTGAAATACAATTTTGAAAAAATTTTCTTTAGAAATAAAATTTTGCCAAAATTTCCTATAGAAATAAAATTTTAACAAAATTTTCTATAGAAATAAAATTTTGACAAAATTTTCTATAGATATAAAATTTTGACAAAATGTACTATAGAAGTAAAATTTTGACAAAATTTTCTATAGAAATACATTCCGACAAAATTTTCTAGAGGAATATAATTTTGACAACATATTATAGAAATAACATTTTGGCAAAATTTTCTATAGAAAGAAAATTTTGACAAAATTTTCTATAGAAATAAAATATTGACAAAATTTTCTATAGAAATACATTTTTGAAAAAATTTTCTATAGAAATAAAATTTTGGCAAAATTTTCTACAGAAATAAAATTTTGACAAAATTTTCTATAGAAATAAAATATTGACGAAATTTTCTATAGAAATACAATTTTGACATAATTTTCTATGGAAATAAGATTTTGAGAAAATTTTTTATAGCAATAAAATTTTGATAAAATTTTCTATAGAAATATAATGTTGACAAAATTTTCTAAAAAAAAAAAATTACAAAATTTTCCATAGAAATAAAAATTTTGACAACATTTCCTATAGAAATACAATTTTGACAACATTTCCTATAGAAATAAAATTTTCTGTAGAAATAAAATTTTGACAAAATTTTCTATAGAAATACAATTTTGACAAAATTTTCTATAGAAATACAATTTTGACATAATTTTCTATGGAAATAAGATTTTGAGAAAATTTTTTATAGCAATAAAATTTTGATAAAATTTTCTATAGAAATATAATGTTGACAAAATTTTCTAAAAAAAAAAAATTACAAAATTTTCCATAGAAATAAAAATTTTGACAACATTTCCTATAGAAATACAATTTTGACAACATTTCCTATAGAAATAAAATTTTCTGTAGAAATAAAATTTTGACAAAATTTTCTATAGAAATACAATTTTGACAAAATTTTCTATAGAAATACAATTTTGACATAATTTTCTATGGAAATAAGATTTTGACAAAATTTTCTATAGAAATAAAATATTGGCAAAATTTTCTAAAGAAATAAAAAGAAAATTTTGTCAAAACTCTATTTCTATAGAAAATAGTGGCCATATTTTTTTATTAACAATATATAACAACACAAAATATTGTTTCATTTTCTCGCTTTCTTATATCCATTATACACTGTATATTTATGTTTCACCCTCTTAAAAAAAGAGATTTACTTCCCCCATTAAATCGCAGACAATTGTCGTTGGATAACCCACTGTTTAATTGCACTTCGAGCCAATATTTTGTGCAATTTGTTGACTGTGGCTAAGGCTCCCCTCCCGCCGATGCATTTATGTTCACATTTTGGTTTGAACTAATAACCCAAACACCCACTCATTCACCCATAACAGAGCATCCTAGAAAGGACTACTGCCCACGTGCTGATATTGCGTGCTTAAGGGTGTGTGTGTTTTTTATCAGTCTCAACCAAATAGATTTTTTTCCCATTTTTTTTTTTGTTTATCTTCCACAGACTGCTGGTCTGCTCGAATATAGATGGCGACAACCAGCCAGACGTCCAGAGGGAGCGTGTCAAAGCCAAGTGTTGTCTAGTGGTTAGCAAGCCACACCACCACATGCTAGAATGGGGTTAAAAAAATGGATGCATTATGAATTGATTTTTTTCCAGGACTTCTCCCCCTTTTTATAGGGAGAGATGTGAAAACAAATAAAATTTGGAGAATTAAAACCGGTAGATGTGAAAGTGAACTCATTGAGTGAATATGGCCAGTGGTCACATATTGCCTTTACTTGGTTGCTGTCATATACAAGCAGAATTCTAATAAAAAGGGAAATCATGAACAAAGTGGTTGGATTCTTCCTTTTTGTTGAAAGCAAGGCGTTTTGATAGTTTACTCATCCCTTTTTCTATATAACATGAATATACGACATTTGTAAGAAATACTTTCTTGTGGTTTTCTCTAGGATGATTATTACAACACCATTGCTTTTAAATACTCTCTCATAAAATAAAATTGTTTTATATTACCATGGCAAATGGTTATGCTCGTAAGGAGAAACAATATGTGAGTGTGGGTTTTTGGTTCCTTGCTTTCATTGTGACCGTTTACTCCATATTTAAGCTCTATTTATTGGACACTTTTAAGATACTCTCGATTTAATTAAAATCGTTCTTAGTTTTTAATATACTTTGATTATGCGAACAGTGGGAATTTGAACTAAATTTTCGAATATGTATCGCAAGGGAAATTTCTGGGTATATATCTAAGTGATGTCATAAATATAGAATCGGGCAGCACTTATTGAAAAGAGAGAAATTCACCACTATCACGAAGGACTTACTAGTCGAAGTGGATATAACTGGACTATACCTGACCTCACCTAGGTTAGGTTAGGTTAGGTTAGGTGGCAACCCGATGTATCAGGCTCACTTAGACTATTCAGTCCATTGTGATACCACATTGGTGAACTTCTCTCTTATCACTGAGTGCTGTCCGATTCCATGTTAAGCTCAATGACGGCGTTCCACATTGCAGTGAAACCACTTAGAGAAGCTTTGAAACCCTCAGAAATGTCACCAGCATTACTGAGGTGGGATAATCCACCGCTGAAAAACTTTTTGATGTTCGGTCGAAATAGAAATCGTACCCACGACCTTGTGTATGCAAGGCGGGCATGCTAACCATTGCACCACGGTGGCTCCCACCCCTTACCTAAGGGGTGTCACACATAGTATTGTCAAAATTTTATTTCTATAGAAAATTTCGTGACAATTTTATTTCTATCGAAAATTGTGTGAAAATTTTATTTCTATAGAAAATTTCGTCAAAATGTTATTTCTATAGAACATTTTGTAAAAATTTTATTTCTATAGAAAATTTTGTCAAAAATTTATTTCTATAGAAAATTTTGTGCAAATTTGATTTCTATTGAAAATTTTCTCAAAATTTTATTTCTATAGAAAATTTCGTGGAAATTTTATTTCTATCGAAAATTTTTTAAAAATTTTAATTCTATAGAAAATTTTGTGAAAATTTTATTTCTATAGGAAATTTTCTAAAAAAATTATTTCTATAGAATATTTTGTGAAAATTTTATTTCTATAGAAAATTGTGTCAAAATTTTATTTGTATAGAAAAATTGGTCAAAAATTTATTTCTATAGAAAATTTTGTAAAAATTTTACTTCTATTGAAAATTTTCTGTCCGTAGAAAATGTTTTCAATATTTTAATATATATATAGAAAATTTTATTTCTATTGAAAATTTTATTTTCATAGAAAATTTTGTGAAAATATTTTTTCCATAGAAAATTTTGTGAAAATTTTATTTTTATTGAAAATTTTGCCAAAATTTTATTTTTATTGAAAATTTTGCCAAAATTTTATTTCGTTAGAAATTTTGTCAACATTTTATTTCTAAAAAAATTTTGTCAAAATTTTATTTTCATAGAAAATTTTTGTGAAAATTTTATTTCTGTAGAAAATTTTGTGAAAATTGTGTTTCTATAGAAAATGTTGTGAACACTTTATTTCTATAGAAAATTTTGTGATAATTTTATTTCTATAGAAAAATTTGTCAATATTTTATTTCTATGGAAAATTTTGTCAAAATTTAGTTCTATTGAAAAAGTTTTAAAAATTTTATTTCTACAGAAAATTTTGTCAAAATATTATTTGTACAGACAATTTTGTAAAAATTTTTTTTTCTACAAAATATTGTGAACATTTTATTTGTACAGAAAATTTTGTGAAAATTTTATTTCTATAGAAAATTTTGTCAAAATTTTATTTCTATAGAAAATTTTGTCAAAATTTTATTTCTATAGAAAATTTTATCAAAATTTTATCAAAATTTTATTTCTATAGAAAATGTTGTCAAAATTTCATTTCTACAGAAAATTTTGTCTATAAAATAGAATTTTGTAAAAATTTCATTTCTATAGAAAATTTTTCAAAATTTTATTTTCATAGAAAATTTTTGTCAAAATTTTATTACTATAGAAAATTTTGTGAACATTTTATTTCTATAGAAAATTTTGTCAAAATTTTATTTCTATAGAAAATTTTATTTCTATAGAAAATTTTATCAAAATTTTATTTTTATAAAAAATTTTATCAAAATTTTATTTCATCTAATTATACAATTATTTTTCGAGCTTTATGGACAGATATAGATTAAGGAACATGGTTGAAAAGAAAACGCCAGATCTATACACGCCTGGACTGTACATGTTTCGGTTCGGGCGAATGAACCTTTCCACAGCCTTTAGTATAGATCTGGCTGGGAGAGATAACTCAATTTTGGGTCCTTTATGCTAACTCCTTATGGAGAAAACATTTGGGAAATTTCCTCTTACAAATTGAATCATCTTTTCTCCCACTGTACATCATCTTTTCATATAACTTACAAGTCCCTGAATCTTATTTTTATTTCATTTTGTTACATAGTAATGCAACAACACGAAATTTATTTTTAGAAAGCTAATTTGTTAGAATTCACCTAAGTGGTGAACAGTCGAACAATGCTTATTGTTTCTACAGTCAACTACAACATATGATAATTAACAGAAACTGGTTTCCAGGATACAACAACAATTCTAACGCGTACATTAGTCGTGTTTTTCCTAGTTTTACGACGGGCTCATCGTTGCTTGTTATATTTCATGTTAGCCTGATACCGAAACAGGCATTTGACGTCCAAATGCATTATATCTAATTATACAATTATTTTTCGAGCTTTATGGACAGATATAGATTAAGGAACATGGTTCATAGAGCCATTGAAAAGAAAACGCCAGATACAAATCTATACACGCCTGGACTGTACATGCCTGGACTATACTAAAGGCTGTGGAAAGGTTCATTCGCCCGAACCGAAACATGTACAGTCCAGGCGTGTATAGATCTGGCGTTTTCTTTTCAACCATGTTCCTTAATCTATATCTGTCCATAAAGCTCGAAAAATAATTGTATAATTAGATATAATGCATTTGGACGTCAAATGCCTGTTTCGGTATCAGGCTAACATGAAATATAAAATTTTATTTCTATAGAAAATGTTATCAAAATTTCATTTCTACAGAAAATGTTGTCTATAAAATAGAATTTTGTAAAAATTTCATTTCTATTGAAAATTTTTCAAAATTTTATTTTCATAGAAAATTTTTGTCAAAATTTTATTACTATAGAAAATTTTGTGAAAATTTTATTTCTATTGAAAATTTTGTGAAAATTTGATTTCAATAGGAAATTTTGTCAAAATTTTATTTCTGTAGAAAATTTTATTTCTATAGAAAACTTTGTCGAAATTTTATTTCTTTCATTCATTTTGTTTTGTTATTGTTGGTTTTTGTTCTTTAATCATTGTTGTTGTTTTTTTGATTTCAGCTTAAAATCAAGCTGAAATCAAAAAAACAACAACGAAATATTATTTCCATAGAAAATTTTGTGAAAATTTTATTTCTATAGAAAATTTTGTCAACGTTTTTTTCTATATGAAATTCTATTTCTATTGAAAATTTTGTGAAAATTTTATTTCTATAGGAAATTTTGTTAATGTGCAAAGCCCCAATTTATTTTTTTTAAGACGACTTCCACAGCACGATATGGCACACACCTCTTTAAAAAAGTTTACACGAAGTGATCAAATATTCTGTAGGAACATATCGAGAACCTAGACCTGAGTATGCCTACACCCAAAACGGTTAAAGATTTTGACATTCCCTTAAGGATTTTTGTACTGCTTCCGAGCCAAAGATGTTACCTATTTAAACTAAAGATAATTTTTAGGAAATTATATTAAAATTAGGATTCAAATCTAATTTATTGAACTTTCGTTTCCTTTTTTGGAATATATTAACGAAGTTGAACATAGAAAAATAAATCTCAGTTTAAAACTTAAAATGATAACAGATTTTTTTTAAATATAAAAGGCTTTCAAACAATCTTTAAACCAAAAATTCAAAATCTTTAAAATAAGTCATAGCCCATATTTGAAGTTTTTTTTGTCTTTAATCCAAAGATTTAATATTTCATTTAATTTAAAGATTATTTATTTAAGTCAAAAATGTTCTTTCGTTATTTTCCTTTTAAAGTTTTTAGTATTTATTCCCAGCCAATGATGTGGCTTATTTAAATTATATAAAGTCTTTACGGAGATATCCAGTTTTAAATCTAGCTTCTCTCTTTGCGATACATTAGCAAAGCTATTCACTTACAAAAAATGAGGTAAAAATAAAATTGAAAAAAAAGAAAAACAAAATTTAAACAAAGATGCAATATCTTAAAAATAGATTTTAATCTAATTTGAAGTTTTTTGTTGTTAATCCAAAGATTAAATATTGTAGTTAATTTTGTGATTATTTCTTTAAATTAAAAATGGTTTAGGCTTACTTCAAATATACGACTTTCAAATTTCAAAGATTTATGTCTCAAGTTTAATGAAATAATTTCTGAAACAAAGCAATTTTCTTTCTTTTAATTAAAATTTCTTTATATTAAAGAAATTTGTCCTTAATACTTTGTATATAGGTAAAACAATCTTTCATATCAGGTAAATTTAAAAGTATCTCATAGAATGTACGTTTCCAGTGCCATTGTGTCTTTCCCAATTTGAAGAATTATTAAATATGCATAAAATAACTTCAATTATTTCATAGCGATTCATTTAACAAATCCACCCTTTATTACAATAGAATATTTGCCAACAACTCAATCATTCAATGAGAGCAAAGATTTTGTTGTCCTAACTCTATCAACCAAACAAAAATCCAAATTGATTTTCTCATATTATGATGCACCCCCATTCCCTACCCCTGACGTGCATGCCGCTATGATGGTACAAAGGAATATGAAATATTTGCTTAAGTCATTTTCACATCACAAAAAGGACATAAACGTATGTACTTCTCATCGAAAAAGGATCAACAATAATTTGACAACCAGCAGCGTTTGTAACAACGGAACCAGTAGCGGCATCATCATCAGGAACTAGACATGAGCTATTATTATTATGATGCTTTTCATACCAATAAAAATAGAGAAGAGAAAATGTAGGCAAACAAACCTCCCAAACAATTGAATGAAAATTTCAAAGCATAAAATGCAAAATATTTTAGTATCCGCGAATAAATGAATGAACTTTGGTCGAATGCTATGAATCATTGATTTAGTGATGTAGTGGCACAGTGGAAGAATTTTCATTAATTTAATATGGTTTAATAAAATTTAAATCAAATTAAAACTGATAAGATAAATTAAATTGAAATTAAAAAATGTAACAAATATTAAAATACCCCCTAAAAAATGAGTGAATTTTTGTTGAATGCTATAAATCATTGATTTAGTGATGTAGCGCACATTTAATTTAACTAGTTTGACAAAATATTCCATAGAAATAAAATTGTGACAAAATAAAATTTTGACAAAACTTTCTATAGAAATAAAATTTTGACAAAATTTTCTATAGAAATAAAATTTTGACAAAATTTTCTATAGAAATAAAATTTTGACAAAATTTTCTATAGAAATAAAATTTTGGCAAAATTTGCTATAGAAGTAAAGTTTTCGCATAATTTTCTATAGAAATAAAATTTTGACAAAATATTCAATGGAAATAATATGTTGGCCAAATTTTCTGTAGAAATAAAATTTGGCAAAATTTTCTATAGAAACAAAATGCTGAAAAAATTTTCTATAGAAATAAAATTTTCTACAGAAATAAAATTTTGACAAAACTTTCTATAGTAATAAAATTCTGCAAAAAATTTCTATAGGTTGTCTATAGAAATAAAGTTTTGGCAAAGTTCTGTATAGAAATAAAGTTTTTACAAAATTCTCTATAGAAATAAAAATTTGACAAAATTTTCTATAGAAATAAAATTTTCACATTTTTGAGCAAATTTTTTTAAGAAATGACATTTTCGCAAAATTTTCTATAGAAATAAAATTTTACTATTTGTATAGAAATAAAATTTTGACAAAATATTCTATAGAAATAAAATGTTGACAAAATTTTCTATAGAAATAAAATTTTGACAAAATTTGTCGAAATTTTTCGATAGAAATAAAATTTTGACAAAATTTTTTATAGACATAAAATGTTGACGAAATTTCTTATAGAAATAAAATTTTATCAAAATTTTCTATAGCAATAAAATGTTGACAAAATTTTCTATATAAAATAAAATTTTGACAAAATTTTCTATTGAAATAAAATTTTGACAAAATTTTATATATAAAAATACAATTTTGACAAAATTTTCTATATAACATAAAATTTTGACAAAATTTTCTATAGAAAAAAAATTTTGACAAAATTTTCTATTGAAATACAATTTTGACAAAATTTTATATATAAAAATACAATTTTGACAAAATTTTCTATAAAAAAAAAACTGCTAAAATTTTCTATAGAAATAAAATTTTGACAAAATTTTCCATGGAAATAAAATCTTGACAAAATTTTCCATTGAAATAAAATTTTGACAAAATTTTCTATAGAAAAAAATTTTGACAAAATTTTCTATAGAAATAAAAATTTGATCTATAGAAATAAAAATTTGATCTAGTCTATAGAAATTTTTATTTCCATAAAAAGAAAATTTTGACAAAATTTTCCATGGAAATACAATTTAGACACAATTTTCTATAAAAATAAAATTTTGAAAAAATTTTCTATAGAAATAATTTTTTTTTGTTTTGTTATTATTTTTTTTTTTTGATTTTAGCTTAAAACAATGCTTTGACTAAACTACAAGTGTAGCTTAACCAACAGAGGAAAATAATGTTTGTCAAATTTATTTGGGCAAAGCCCTATTTGACAAAATTTTCGACAGAAATAAAATTTTGACAAAATTTTCGATAGAAACAAAATTTTAACAACATTTTTTTAGAAATAAAAATTTGACAAAATTTTCTATAGAAACAAAATTTTTACAATATATTTACAAAATAATCTAAAGAGATAAAATGTTGACAAAATTTTCCTTTGAAATAAAATTTGGGAAAATTTTCTATAGAAATAAAAATTCCCAGCAAAAACTCTCATTACCCGGTAATCTTGTAGGTAAGCCTATTTAAAAATTAATAACCACTTATTAATTGGCATCGCTTCGGATTACATTTACATACGCATGTCCTAGAAGGAAAGTACTTCTCCCCAGGCATACTTTCGGCCATAAAATAAGTAGTGCATTTAAAGCATATAATCACCTAATATGTAATGACTTATTCGTAGATACACCAAACCTTGCAAAATAGCCACTTATTGTCTCAGGCAACCAAATCTCGAAAATATTGATTTCTATCGCCGATTACAATGAATCAAAATATGGCGAGTGATGCTGTAATAGAACTACTTGAATAGAAACGAATATTGTATAAATAAACAAAAAATCTAATAAATAATCTAAATAAGATGCAAATTAATTTCACACTTAAAATAGAAATAAATGTAGGTTGTTTAAGGGAATTGGATTCGTGAATTACGTTATAATATACCCAATAGCCAATTCACATAAGGTTCAAAATCTACTAAAAGTGGATTTTAAGTCTCTTTTTTATAAGGCAAATGGCATTTGAATTTTAGTTTAAGCGCATTTTGGAAATGTAATGTGAATGAGGTATAAGAAAGCATTTATTTAAAACATAATATGACAATGTCATTAAACACAATTATTATGAAATATTTGTGATAAAAATTTCTTAACGGAACAATTTTCAGAATTACCGTTACATTACATATTCTTTTTGATATTTTATGTAAGTGCTCGATTATGTGAATAATTATACCTAATGGTACCATCATTTATTCTATTTTATTAATTCGTTAACTACAACTGCCTAAAAATTTGAGAATAACAATTCGAAAATTACCGAGAAGTATTTATTTTTGTCATTACAAGTTAGTCATTATAACTCGCCGCAATGTAATGCAACGTGTAATGACAGCTTTACTCCTGGTAATGTCAATTGTAATGAGATGTGGTTACCTAGTTTTTGCTGGGTTTTACAAAATTTTCTATAGAAATAAAATTTTTACTTTAGACTATCTAAAGAGATGAAATTTTGACAAAATTTTCTATTGAAATAAAATTTGGGAAAATTTTCTATAGAAATAAAATGTCGACAAAATTTCCTATGGAAATAAAATTTTGACAAATTTTTCTAGAGAACAAAAATTTGGACAAAACTTCTATAGAAATAAAATTTTGACAAAATTTTTTATAGAAATAAAATTTTAACAAAATTTTCTAAAGCAATAAAATTTTGAAAAAAAAAAAATCTATAGAAATAAAATTTTATTTGTTGTTTTGATCTTAGCTTTAAAACCATTGCTGCAAGAGTAGCTTAACCAACAGAGGAATAGAGTGTTTGTCAAATTTATTTGGGCAAAGTCCTATAGACTGCAAGATGGTTGGATGGGCGCACGTTTCGGAATTACCATATTCCTCATCAGCATCCTCTACTTGCAGCAAAACTATCAACCAATTATCAGAATAAATTCGGGTAGTTCACTAAACCCAAAGTGAGCCACCACGGTGCAATGTTTAGCATGCCCGCCTTGCATTACATACTCAAGGTCGTGGGTTCGATTCCTGCTTCGACCGAACATCAAAACGTTTTTCAGCGGTGGATTATCCCACCTCAGTAATGCTGGTGACATTTCTGAGGGTTTCAAAGCTTCTCTAAGTTGTTTCACTGCAATGTGGAACGCCGTTTGGCTATAAAAAGGAGATCCCTTGTCATTGAGCTTAACATGGAATCGGGCAGCACTCAGTGATAAGAGAGAAGTTCACCATTGTGGTATCACAATGGACTGAATAGTCGAAGTGAGCCTGAAATATCAGGCTGCACTATACCTAACCTAACCCCACAGTGAACCACACTCGAACCCTCCGAAAAAAGGTTTATGATAGTTGGTCTTTGCCTAATTAAATCTTTGTAAAAACATTTCTCTTTTCCTTTGCCACCATCACATCATCGATGTGAGTGCAGTTGGCTGGGTTTATTTTGAGGGTGCTTCCTCTTACTTCATTCGTTTTTGTTTTTATTGTAGTAGAGGATGCTGATGAGGAATGTGGTAATTCCGAAACGTGCGTCCATCCAACCATCTTGCAGTCTATAGGGCTTTGCCCAAATAAATTTGACAAACATTCTATTCCTCTGTTGGTTAAGCTACTCTTGTAGTTTACTCAACGCAATGGTTTTAAAACTGAGATCAAAACAACAAATATGATTGAAGTACAAACCAACAATGAAAAACAAAAACGAAATAAAAATTTGACTAAATTTTCAATAGAAATAGAATTTTGACAAATTTTTTTATTGAAATAAAATTTTGATAAATTTTTTTATTGAAATAAAATTTTGACACAATTTTTTTTAGAAATAAAATTTTGGAAAAATTTTCTATAGAAAGAAATGTTTGACAAAATTTTCTAACGAAATACAATTTTGACAAAATTTTCTATAGAAATAAATTTTGACAAAATTTTCTGTAGAAATAAAATTTGGCAAAATCTTCTATAGAAAAATAATTTGACAAAATTTTTTATAGAAATAAAATTGTGACCAAATTTATATAGAAATAAAATTTTAACAAAATTTGCCATATAAATAAAATTTTGAAAAAATTTGCTCTAGAAATAAAATTGTTGGCAAAATTTTCTATAGAATTAAAATTTCACAAAATTTTCTCTAGGAATAAAATTTTGCCAAAATTTTCTATAGAAATAAAATTTTGACAAAATTTTCTATAGAAATAAAATTTTGTTCAAATTTTCTATAGAATAAAAATTTGACAAAATTTTCTATATAAATAAAATTTTTACAAAATTTTCTATAGAAATAAATTTTGACAAAATATTCTATAGAAATAAATTTTGATAAAATTTTCAACAGAAAAAAATTTGACAAAATTTTCAATAGAAATAAAAGTTTGACAAAATTTTCCATAGAAATAAAATTTTGGCAAAATTTCGTATAGAAATAAAAATTCGACAAAATTTTCTATAGAAATAAAAATTTGACAAAATTTTCTATAAAATAAAATTTTTACAAAATAGTCTATAGAAATCAAATTTTAACAAAATTTTCTATTGGAATAACATTTTGAAAAAAATTTCTATAGAAATAAAATTTTGACAACATTTTCTATAGAGATAAAATTTTGACAAAATTTGCTATAGAAAAAAAATTTTACAAAATTTTCTGTAGATATAAAATTTTGACAAAATTTTGCATATAAAAATAAAATTTTGTTAAAATTTTCTATAGAAATAAAATGTTCACAAAATTTTTTTATAGAAATAAAGTTTTGACAAAATTTTCTATGGAAATAAAATGTTGATAAAATTTTTTGGTAAAATTTGCTTCCAATTTTGGTAGATTATTTTTGGCTCGAGTGGCAACCGTGGTGGTAATACATGCAATATAATATAACCCATAATCCTTTCCTCTTCGAATGGCACCCATAGTGCATCCACAAAACCTTTTGAAATCCTTGCATGAATTTCCAAATCAACCCTTCAGAGCCACTAGCTCTGGGGATAAAACTGGAGCATATGCAAATATTTCATTTTTATTTTAGTGTCTATGGTGGGTACAACAAAAGCTAACAAAATTTACGTTCATTTTGATGATGTTGTTGTTGTTGTTTGAAGGAATTTTTAATCAAGCCCATCTGCTTTCAAAACCCCGAGAATAGCTAAGAATCAACAAAGGGGTCTTGTTATTATAGCGACACCACTCCTGCCTTCCCTCCCTCCAAACAAGCAAGTAAACAAATTAACCCCCAAAAAACCTCATGTCACCTTTCCACCTCCACCTAATCAGTTAGCCACCCGAAGTGAGTTGGTAATATTTTCGTTACCTCCCATTGAAAATTACTGACTGACTGACTGACTTTGGTAATGTGCGGCACTTGTTTTTTGGTTATGTTGATGATGAACTTTTATGTGAAATCCAGTAAACAAAAAATGTGAAATGTGAACAACGCAACAAGCCTCATTTTAGGTTTCAATGTCACCCAGTTGCTTCGGGTTATGGTGATATTGAATAGGTGGAGGTGTGGTGTTGCATGCTTCCTTGATTCTTGTCAAAGGAGTTATTCTTTCATCGCAACGATTAAATTGTTAAAACATTTCTAATTTGATAGAACTCAAGATATAAAAGTATTTTGACGCATAAAGATAATAGGGTGGACCGTAAAAAAAATATATACACGATGACTGAAATGTATTTGCAACCAACTTCAGGTTGCTATAATTTCTAAACTACTCGTTTGACCGCTGACACTTTTATTCCAGTTATTACGGGATTTGTATGCAGATCATTTTCTTGTCTGCTAGCTTTCAAAAGCATTTTGATCTCTTGCATTAAGAAATAAAGTTATGCGTTATGGAATTAAAGCGTGTTCGCTTTATATTTGGCTGGAATACCACAAGTGGATATCGTTCGAGCCTTACAGGATTTGAATGGGAAATCTTTTGTTGCCAGTATCACGGTAACAGGTAGTACCGTGATACTGGCAGTGTTGCATCGACTTCCAAACAAAAAAATATTTCTGATTCAATCACGAAATTAATTGATCCAATTAATTTTTTAATTGAAATGCCTTCAACCACAAAAATGATAGCATCAATTAAAAAATCAATTGAAAGTCATTTAAAAAATTAATTGAAAGTCAATTAAAAATTTAATTTTTTTAATAATTAATTTTTTTTAAATTAATTTTTTGATTGTTTTTTGTTTCAAAAAAAATTTTTGTTTCAATTAAAAAATTTAATTAATTTATAATTGAATTGAGGCTTTAATTAGAAAAATGTTCGTGAAATCTTTATCAATGAACCTTGGTAATTTCGTACCTTTTTTGGCACTTTTTAAGTTCTTTAAGAACAGTTTTTCATTTGACATTTTTTCCAATATTCCAGTTCACCCCAATATCTACGCAAATGCAACCCCATTACACATTGGGACATGGTTTTTAAACAATGTCGTAAAGCCTTATTTTTGGGCATTAAAAATAGCAAGACCCAAAAAAAAAAATACAAAGGGTGCAGCATCGAAAAGTTTAAATAATGTTTATTTAAGCCTTGTTTATGGTTTATGGGGATTTCAATTTCAAATGCGTACATTTATTTGATGTTAATACCTTGTCTGGCTTATCGTCTACTCTACGTCACCATAGACTCACTCACCCACTAACTAAACTTGGTGGGAGTGTATGTTTACTTGTTTCTTTTTTGTCGGAAATCTTTTGGAACAAATACTTTGAAGTTTAAAGATTGTTTGTTAACGAAAGGATTAATGAAAGTTAAAAGGAGGTAGAGTTGTAAAAAAGGATTAGTTTTCATTCAAATACTGTTTGTTTTCAAAATAACATGCATCTGTTTAAATGGAAGTTTCCATTTCCCACTTTCGTTATTGTTTCAATTGTGTAAACAAGGGTGACAGCTGCAAAGTGTCATTAGAAACTTTTCATTGTGATTGGTTTGTATAAATACATTTTCGAGTTAATTAACATTTTCGAGGCATTAAATTTCAGAAAATGGGTAAGTATGTTGAAGATCTATTTCATCATTTTCGCTTCATGTCCTGCAATACTTAACATTAATTTCACTTCAGCTGCGTTTTAGGGCAGTTCTTCATTTTTTTGAAATTAGAAAAAGCGGCTATACTAACAATCTATATGAAATTCCGTTTAATTTAAGATCATTAAAGGCCGTTTTGCAGCAAACATTTTTGTAATAGAAAAAGGGATCAATTTTGCCTTCGCCAAAAAATATGTGGGGATAGTATTTATTACAAAATTATAAGATATTAAATCCGTTCCCAAATATGACTGTCAAATTTTGGGGACCTGTTCGAAGATAAACCCAAAAAAGAAAAATTATATAAATGAAACTATCAAAAAGAAAACAACTATATGGAGATCTTCCATTTCCGAAAATATTACAAAATTAGAAGAGATGAAATCCAATACAAAAATGTTCCCACATATGTCTATCAAATTTTGAGGTCATGTTCGATAATAACAAATTAGCATATAGCGTTTTCTTTTGCTTTAAGACTCTCAACATTAACTAGGATCCCAGTAAAACAAGCGTTGCCAAAAAAGAGTGAAAATTTTCTTTTTGGATCCGGAAGTAGTGCAAAATTGGCGCAGAAGCGATGAATTTAACACGTGCTTGCCATTTCAACAGCCGCTGCACTGATTTTGCATCACTTCTTACTCTGTGATTCAAATTCAGTGTTTTGGATGTGCTTTAAAAAATGTTGTCATATTTTGACAAATAAATAATTTTTATAATTTTTTATGATTTTTAATGCATTCTAACGTTTGTCCGAAACGTTTGAATTAAAATATTTTGAAAAATTCGCAATATTTCTAGAATGGATTTTGATTTTTTTCGACAAAATGTCAATAATTTGTACCCTTTTTTTGATTACAGCTTACTCTGTTTTTAACCTTTTTGAAACAAAAAGATTAAATTTACCCATTAAAAATAAGAAAAAAGCGAGTTATAAATAATAAAATTAAAAGAACTTCCTGTTTAGTTGAAATAAAGAACATCTTTCGGAGTACATCTTTTGGAAGTGCTTTTAAAGTTGTGCCTTTGGAAGTACTTCCAAATTTTTTTCCTGGGATATAAAAATTATTAAATTATAGTATATTAAATCCAATACCAGTTGTCCCCGAATACGACAATCACATCTTGGGGACATTTTCAAACATAAACGCAAAAAACAAAAAATTCAAAATTTAACTACAAAAAAATAGAATCTATATGGGGATATTGGATTTCGGAAAATATTACAAAATTGGAGAAAATTAAATTCAATATAAAATGTCCGCGTACATGACTATCAGCATTTCCTTTTGCCTTAAAGCTCTCAAGGATGAAAACAACTTGCAACAATACCGAGAAATTAATTATAAAATTATAGGATATTGAATCCACTACAAGCTGTCCCCGAATATAACTATCCAATTTTAGGGACATTTTCGAAGATAGACCGAAAAAAGAAAACTAATAAAAATGAAACTACGATAAAATTACAGCTATATGGGGGTATTGGATTTCAGAGAATATTACAAAATTGGAGGAAATCAAATTCAATATCAAATTTCCCCGTATATGGCTATCCGATTTTGAGGGCATGTTCGATATTAAAATATTTCACATATAGCATTTATTTTTGCCTTAAGTTGAGAGCCTAACGACTATGAAAAAACACTAACGATTATATCAGGATAGTATTGCCGCAAATACTATAAAATTATAGGATATCCAATACACTGCAAGCTGTCCCCGAATATGACTATCACATTTTGAAGACATTTTCCAACATAAACCTAAAAAACAAAGAAAAGTATAAAAATGAAACTATGAAAAAAAAAAAATGAAAGCTATATGGGGATATTGGATATCGGAAAATATTACAATATTGCACGAAATTCAATTCAATACAAAATGTCCCCGAATATGACTATCACATTTTGGGGCATGTTCGATAATAAAAATCGCTTATATATCATTTCCTTTTGCCCCAACTATGAAAAAATCTAACGACTATATCGAGATAGTGTTGTTGTAAGTACCATAAATTTATAGGATATTGAATCCACTATAAGCTGTCCCCGAATATAACTATCCAATTTTGGGGACATTTTCGAAGATAACCCGAAAAAATAAAACTTATAAAAATGAACCTACTATGAAATTACAGTTATATGGGGATATTGGATTTCGGAGAATATTACAAAGTTGGAGGAAATTAAATTCAATATCAAATGTCCCCGAATATGGCTATCCGATTTTGAGGGCATGTTCGATATTAAAAAATTTCACATATAGCATTTCTTTTTGCCTTATGTTGAGAGTCCAACGACTATGAAAAAGCACTAACGATTATATCAGAATAGTATTGCCGCAAATACCATAAAATTATAGGATATCCAATCCAATGCAAGCTGTCCCCGAATATGACTATTAAATTTTGGAGATATTTTCGAACATAAACCTATACAGCAAAAAAATTTGGGGAAATTTCCAAAATAAACCGAAAAAGAAAAATTATCATAGAAATGAAACTACTACAAAAATAGCTGCTATATAGGGATATTGGATTTCTGAAAATATTACAAAATTGGGGGAAATTAAATTCAATGTACTTCTTCTTCTTCTTTATTTGCAAATTCGTTTTCCGAATATTTGCGACCAATACAATTTAATTCTATTTCAAACACACATATAATTTGTTCTTCATAATGTTTCTAGTAAATCCGCAAAACGCTCCCTGTTTCTCGCCATGCTTAATAGATTTGTAACATCTCGGATACCAGTCCATTCCGTAATATTGTCAAGCCATGTTAACTCTTTTCTTCCTCTAATGGGTTTTCCTTCAATTTTTATGCGGGTAATGTTTTGTAATAATTTATATTTTTGATTCCTCATAATATGTCCCAAATACGCAGTTTTTCTCCTTTTTATTGCTGCGATGAGTTCTCTTTCGCAATGCATTTTTCTTAATACTTCGGCATTTGAGACATGGGCAGTCCAAGGAATTTTTAATATTCTCCGATATATCCATATTTCAAAGGCTTCCAACTTTTTTGTATCAGTAGATTTTATAGTCCACACCTCCATTGCGTACAGTAGTACTGACCAGACATATGCTTTGACAAATCGAATCTTCGTTTCAAGATTGATGTCATGGCTAACAAAAACTTTCTTGTACTTTAAAAATGCATCTCTCGCCAATTCTATTCGGCATCTTATCTCTTTCGAGGAGTCCCATTGATCAGTAATAGTAGCTCCGAGATATTTAAAACTCTTAACTCTCTCTACGTTTGAATTTTGTATTTTTAATACCGCGTTTTTGTATTCCTGTTTTTTGCTAATAATCATAAACTTGGTTTTCTGGATATTGATTTTTAATCCATATTTTTTACTGCATGTTGCGAGTGTATCCACAAGACTCTGAAGTTGAGATATGCTATGTGTCATTAATGTTGTGTCATCAGCGTATCTAATGTTATTTAAAACTGATCTGCTTACAACAATACCATTTCGAATACTATTGACCGATTCTCGAAATATTTGCTCGGAATAAATATTAAAAAGCAATGGGGACAGTATACACCCCTGCCTGACTCCTTTGGATATTGGTATACTTTCGGTCATATATCCGTTTATCTCTACTTGAGCAGTTTGGTGCCAGTATAAACTCTTTATACATTGTATTTCTTTTTGTTCTATATTTATCGCATTCAGAATGTCTATCAGTCTATCATGTAGCACATTGTCAAACGCTTTTTCATAATCTATGAAACATAGGAATACATCTTTTTGGGCGTTTCTACATTTTTGAATCAGGGTCTGTATGGAAAAAAGGGCTTCTCTGGTTCCCATGCCCTCTCTGAAACCGAACTGAGACGTTCCCATCACATTTTCGCATTTAGGATATATTCTCGAATGAATAATTCTAAGAAATATTTTTAGAGCATGGCTCATAAGACTAATAAGTCTGAATTCGTGACAGAATTTAGCGTGATTTTTTTTAGGTATGGTAATAAATGTCGATTTAAGCCACTCCTGTGGGTATTGGCCTGTATCATATATGTTGTTAAATAATTTTGTTAAGAGATCCATATTTTCACTATCTATTAATTTTAAGATTTCAGAAGGAATCTCGTCTGGGCCACATGCTTTCTTATCTTTTAGCGACTTTATTGCAGATTCCACTTCTATTCTACTTATTGCTGTTCCTGATAGAGACTGTTGGTTGTGCTGTTCAAAGATTGATCTATTGTCGTCCGTAAAAACCTCTTTTATATATTCTCTCCATAGAATTTTCTTTTCATCAATGTCGAAAACTGGTTTATTGTTGCTATTGTATAATACAGTTGATGACGTCTTACGGTGTGCTCCGGCAGTTTCTTTCAATTTTCGGTAGAGGTTGAAATCGTCGTGTAGTTTTTGTAATCTTTCAATCTCCAGGCATTGCGCTTTAAAGTATTCATTTTTTGCGATACGTATGGATGCTTGAATTTCCCTATTCAGCTCCCAATATAATTCGTAATTAACATTTTTATATTTTCGTCTCTGGTCCATCAAATTAAGTATATCTTGCGTCATCCATTCTTTGTTCCTAGATCTTTTATAGTATCCAAGAGCATCTTCTGCTATAGGTTTGAGTTTGTTCTTTACATCGTTCCATATGTCTTCAACAGTTTCTCTGTTGATTGCGTTTAGTTCTTGATTAATCCGTTCCTTTATGTTAGTTTTGAAAGCTGCATCGTTGAGTTTCGCTATGTCGAACTTTTTACGAAATTTTCTTTGTTTTATTACAGAAATCTTTGTCCGCAGTTTCATCATCAGGAGATTGTGGTCTGATGGAACGTCAGCTCCCGGGTAGGTTGATGTTTTTAGAACCGATGATCCATATCTGGAGTTAATTAAAATAAAATCGATTTGATTGCGTACAATGTGTCCTCTTCTATCTTGGGGTGACTTCCAAGTGTACAGTCTTCTTGGGGGGAGACAGAACATTGTGTTTGTTATGTTCATTTTGCGTTCTTGACAGAACTGTATCAGTCTGTCGCCTCTTTCGTTCCTTTCGCCTAGTCCGTATATTCCTGTTATGCCAGGAACTCTTTCCCTTCCTACTTTAGCATTAAAGTCGCCTTGAATTATAGTTATTTCGTGTGGCTTTGTCATTTTTAATAGATCCTCAACTTCTTCGTAGAAAAATTCAATTTCTGCATTGCTTTTATCAGCAGTGGGTGCATATATTTGAATAATGTTTATATCAATCGGCTTGCAGTTTATTTTAATAAGTAAAGACCGGTCAGATTTCGGGATGAAACCCGTGACACACTGCGCCACTGGTTTTTTTAAGATTATTCCTACTCCATTCCTATGATTCTGAGGAATATTACCAGAGTGGTAAATTTTCATGTTTTGAGAGATAAACTCTCCATTATTAGGCCACCATGTCTCACATATTCCGAGAATGTCGATATTCAGTCTTCAATGTACAATGTCCCCGAATATGACTATCAAGTTTTGAGGACATGTTTGATAATAACATATAGCTTTTTCTGTTGCATTAAATAAATAATATTATAAAATTATAGAATATTAAAGCAAATACAAGCTATCCACGAAAATGACTGTCAAACTCTGGGGACATGTTCCAAGATAACCTTATAGAAAAATTTTTTAAAATTAATCTACGAAAAAAGTAACAACTATATGAGGATTTTCGAATATTACTACACGTAGAGAAGGAATATGATCACCTCAAACATGTTTAAAGAGCAAAATTTTATTTTTGTATGGTGACCAGCTAACATGTTTATCACTAAAATTTTATTTTCCCGTCAAATATAACCTGCTTGCCGAAATCAGATACATGATTTCCGAGAAAATAACATGGTTGCGATAACCATGTTACATGGTTACCACCCAAAATGGCCATCAACATTTTTTCGATAATAAAAATTTTCACATTTTCCGTTTGCCTGAAGGCTTTCAACATTGCTCTTAACTATGAAAAAACTAGCAATTATATTGGCATCTTATCGACGTATATATTATGAAATTATGGAATATTCCATCAAATATAATCTGTCCCTGAATATTACTATCTTGTTTTGGGGACATATAAATTTTCCTTTTTCTTAAAAGCTCTGAACATTGTTTTCTTCTATAGAAAATATCTAAGAACTATATCGGGAATATGATTACCAAAATTTGAGGACATGTTCCCATACAAACCTACACAAACATTTTTAAAAAATATCCTACGAAAAAATAACAACTATATGAGGGTTTTCGAATATGACTATCAAATTTTGAGAACATGTTCGATAACAAAAAAAAATACACATATAAAATTTCCTTTTGCTTCAAGTCTCTGAACATTGTTCTCTACTATAAAAAATAATTAAGAACAATATTGGGATTAAAATAAAATATACTTCTATATAGTATTAAATATTATGTTATAAAATTATAGGATATTAAATTCAATATAGGCTGTCCCCGAACATGACTATCATATTTTGGGGACTTGTTTGGAGAAAATCCCAAAAGAGAGAAAAATCTGTAAAAATCAAACTTTGATAACATAACAAATATATATAGGGATATATAATTTCTAAAAGTATTATAAAACAATAAAAAATTAAATACAAATACAAAAAAATTAATACAGGGAATAGGACTATCAAATATTGAGGATATGATCGATAATAAAAAAATTTACATATAGCAATTCCTTTTGCCTTAAAGTTCTCAAAATTATTTTCAATTATAAAAAAACTAACAATTATATTGATACTATTGGAGCAAATATTATAAATTTATATGATATAAAATTCAATACAAAGTCTCCCCGAATATGGTTATCAAATCAAATTCAATCAAATTCTGTGATAATAATAAAATTTCTTATATAGCATTTCCTTTTGCCTTAAGGCTCCTTAACATTGGCTAAGATAATCCAATTGATAAAATTTTTTCAATTAAACTAAAAATCAAACTACCGTAACATTTACGAAATAACTGCTAATGCCTACCAAATCACAACGATTCTATCCTATTGACACAACAATTGAAATGTCAGCACGTGTTTATTGTATTCCTAGAAAATACATAGACCAATGGTGTCTAAACCAACAGCCACAACTACCAACCAACAGCTCTTTTCCTTGTCAAGACTTTACATCCCTCTGATATATTACATTTTCCATAATGTATAGAAAACCAAATGAAGGGAAATTTGAAAATGTGATTACAGCCAAATGCCACCAACTGTGATCCTTTTTTTTACTTAGTGGGTACGTCTCACAGTAAAAAAGATTAAAAATTAAAGCTATTGTTTGTTATCAGCAAATGACACTATGGAATTGGAATGGGTAGCCGAAATTCAAGAGCTGTACAAATAATATGAGCTAAAATTTGGATACAATTAGTTTCGGCAGGACGACGAACGCATGCACGTTTGCTACACATTAACATCTACTCTGATTACCGGTGATTCTAATACCAAATGCACTGGGCATATGGGTCCATCCCATAACTAACAAACAAATGCCCTTACAAGTGTTTGTTTTTTCACTTTTCTAAAGTATAACGATGGCTGAAGGAAGTTGTTAGGGCATTCATAGGTCGTAGCGGGTACTGAAACCACATGTAGAACCACTTGAAGAAAATTGAAGTGGGGATTATTTTTGGGTTTTAGAATGACACGTGACCTAAACGTCGTCAGCACTCTCTGAAATGATGATAACTGTGCAAATAAAAATCTGAAATGCATTTTTAAGCTTTATTTATTGAGAGGAGATATATCAAGGGAAGTTTTTTCCAAAGATTTCTAACATACTTTCAAATGGTTATTTCTATAAGAAATGTTGATAATATTATCAGATATATAAATAAATTATTGAGATCCTTTGGAAGGAATAAATTCAATTTTCTTTCTCATGTTTTATTAAAAAGAGTTTTTAATTTATTTTTTAGCTTTAGAGGAACTTGTTTTTTTACTTTTGGATTGATGCCTAAAAGTATGCTTTTATTTTTAGTAAATTCACAGAGTAAACAACAGGGTGCTAAGTGAAAATTTAATTGAATTTTATGAGAATTTAGAAACTCCTATAAAAAGCAAATAATAGATCCGTTCGTGACGAAGATAAAGCGACAAAACTCACGTGTTATGTTTTCGTGCGGTTTTCTCAAGTTATGGTCGATGCACATCACATTTCTTATTGGGTACTACCTGGTGACCAGCCAGAGGTCTTCGTTGATGATAGTGTTTGGCCAAAATATTCAGACGATTTTCCTTTGGCAGCAATTAATAAACATTTGAATGACCTGTAGTTCTTTACTTGTAGAATACCATGGCTCACAGCCATAGAGTATTACTGACTTCATACTGGCGTTGAAGCAGAAGAGAATTTGGTGAAAATTTAGAGGATGCTGATGAGGAATATGCTAATTCCGTAATGGCAGTCTAAATTTGACAAAATTTAATTTTCCTCTGTTGGTGAGTTTAGTCAACGCAATGGTTTTAAGCTGAAATCAAAACAACAAATATGATAGAAGAAAAAAAATGTTTTTTCTGTAGAAAATTTTCTTAAAATGTTATTTTTTAAAATTTTCTCAAAATTGTATTCTATAGAAAATTGTCTCAAAATTTTATTTCTATAGAAAATTTTTTCAAAACATTATTTCTGTTGAAAATTTTCTGAAAATTGTATTTCTATAGAAAATTGTCTCAAAATTTTATTTCTATAGACAATTTTATTTGGGCAAATACCTACAGACTGCAAGATGGTTGGATGGACAGTTGTTTCGGAATTACCACATTCCTCATCTGCATCCTCTACTTGCAGCAAAACTATCAACCATTTATAATAAATTCGGGTAATTCACTAAATCCAATGTAAATTACACTGAAACCTCCCGAAAAAACGTTTTAGAGAGTCGGCTTTGCCTCATCAATAAGTAGAGGATGCTGATGAGGAATGTGGTAATTCCGAAACGTCTGTCCATCCAACCATCTTGCAGTGTATAGGGCTTTGCCCAAATAAATTTGACAAATATACTTTTCCTCTGTTGGTTACTTTAGTCATCGCAATGGTTTTAAGCTGAAACCAAAACAGCAAACATGATTGAAGTACAACCCAACAATAAAAAAACGAAAAGAAAAACAAAATTTTATTTCCATAGAAAATTTTCTCAAAAATTTATTTCTATAGAAAATTTTCTCAAAATATTATTTCCATAGACAATTTTCTCAAAATTCCATTTCTACAAAAAAATTTTCCAAAATTGTATTTCTGTAGAAAATTTTCTCAAAATTTCCCAAAAATTTTATTTCTATAGAAAATTTAGTCAAAATTTTATTTCTATAGAAAATTTTCTCAAAATTTTATTTCTATGGAAAATTTTCTCAAAATGTTCACAAAATTCTATTACGATAGGAAGTTTTCTCAAAATTTTATTACAATAGAAAAATTTCGCAAAATTTTATTTCTATAGAAAATTTTCTCGAAATTTTATTTCTATAGAAAATTTTCTCGAAATTTTATTTCTATAGAAATTTTGGGTCAACACTTTATTTCTATAGAAAAAATGCTCAAAAATTTTTTACTATAGAACAATTTTCAAAATGTTATTACTATAGAAAAATTTCTCAAAATGTTACTATAAAAAAATTTCCCTAAATTTTATTTCTATAGAAAATTTTCTCAAAATGTTATTATTATAGAAAATTTTCTAAAAATGTTATTATTATAGAAAAATTTCTCAAAATTTTATTACTGTAGAAAAATTTTTCATAATTGTATTACTAGAATAATTTTCCCAAAATTTTATTTCTATAGAAAATTTTGTCAAAATTTTATTTCTATGGAAAACTTTTTCAAAATTTCATTTCTATAGAAAATTTTATTTCCGTAAAATTTTTTCTCAAAATGTCATTTCTATAGAAGATTTTCTCTAAATTTTATAAATATAGAAAAACTTCCCAAAGTTTTATTTCTATAGACAATTTAGTTAAAATTTTATTTTTATAGAAATTTTTATCAAAATTTTTTCTATAGAAAAACTTCTCAACATTTTATTACTATAAAAAAATTTCCCAAAATTTTATTTTTAAAGAAAACTTTCACAAAATTTTATTTTTAGAAAAAATTTTCTCAAAATTTTGTTTTTAGAGAAAATTTTGTCAAAATGCCATTTCTAGAGAAAAATTGGTCAACATTTTATTTATATGAAAAATTTTGTCAAAATTTTATTTCAATAGAAAAATTTCCCAAATTTTATTTCAATAGAAAAATTTCCCAATATTTTATTTATATAGAAAAACTTCCCAAAATGTTATTTATATAGAAATTTTTCTCAAAATTTTATATTTATAGAAAAGTTTCTCAACATTTTATTTTGCTATAGAAAATTTGGTTAAAATTTTATTTTCATAGAAAATTTTCTCAAAATTTTATTATTATAGAAAATTTTCTCAAAATTTTATTACTTTAAAAAATTTTCCCAACATTTTATTTCTTAAGAAAATTTTTTCAAAATTTTATTTCTATAGAAAAACTTCTCAACATTTTATTACTATAAAAAAATTTCCCAAAATTTTATTTTTAAAGAAAATTTTCTCAAAATTTTATTTTTAGAGAAAATTTTCTCAAAATTTTGTTTTTAGAGAAAATTTTGTCAAAATGTTATTTCTATAGAAAAGTTTATTAAAATTTTATTTCTAGAGAAAAATTGGTCAAAATTTTATTTATATGAAAAATTTTGTCAAATTTTTTTTCAATTGAAAAATTTCCCAAATTTTATTTCAATAGAAAAATTTCCCAATATTTTATTTATATAGAAAAACTTCCCAAAATGTTATTTATATAGAAATTTTTCTCAAAATTTTATATTTATAGAAAAGTTTCTCAACATTTTATTTTGCTATAGAAAATTTGGTTAAAATTTTATTTTCATAGAAAATTTTCTCAAAATTTTATTATTATAGAAAATTTTCTCAAAGTTTTATTACTATAAAAAATTTTCCCAAAATTTTATTTCTAAAGAAAATTTTCTCAAAAAGTTACTACTATAGAAAAATTTCCCAAATTTTTTTTTCTATATAAATTTTTCTCAAAATTTTATTGCTATAGAAAATTTGGTTCAAATTTCATTTTCATAGAAAATTTTCTCAAAATTTTATTGCTATAGAAAATTTTCTCAAAATGTTATTACTATAGAAAATTTTCGTAAAATTTTCTCAAAATTTAATTTCTATAGAAAATTTTTTCAAAATGTTATTACTATAGAAAAATTTCCCAAAAGTTAAAATTTGCTCAAAATTTGTATACCCTTCAACACACTGTGGCGCAGGATATAATAAATGTGTGAATTTGTATGTAACGCCAAGAAGGAAAAGTCTGAGACCCATCGTTTAATATACCGATCGTCTTAGAATTGAATTCTGAGTCGATTTAGCGATATCCGTCTGTCTGTCCGTCTGTCTGTATATGTAATTTTGTGTTCAAAGTACAGCTCGCAGTTTAAGTCCGATCGTTCTCAAATTTGGCACAGAGTTTTACTTTGGCTCAAAGACAATCGCTATTGATTTTGAAAAAATCGGTTCAGATTTAGATATAGCTGCCATATATATTTATCACCGATCTGGTCATAATTGACGTATTTATCAAGGTATTTTCTTAAAATTTCTCAAGGCCGAATATTTGGAGGCTCTTGTAAAAATTTTCTAAATCTGCCAAATCGGTTCAGATTTAGATATAGCTCCCATATATATCTTTCGCCCGATATGGACTTATATGGCGCCGGTAGCCAGAGTTTTACCCTAATTTGCTTGAAATTTTTCACAAGGAGTACGTTTAATAGTATCATTATTTGTGCCAAATTTAGTGTAAATCGGTTCAGATTTAGATATAGCTCCCATATATCTTTCGCCCGATATTGACTTATATGGCCCAGAAGCCAGTGTTTTGTTGCTTGAAATGTTGCACTAGGAATATAATTAGTAGTATAGTCAAGTGTGGTAAATTTTATTGAAATTGGTTCAGATTTAGATATAACTCCCATATATAGCATTCGCCCGATTTGGACTAATTTGACCACAGAGGCAAAAGTTTTACTCTAATTTACGTGAAATTTTGCAGAGGGAGTAGAATAAACATTCTAACTACGCTTGCAAAATTTTGTTTAAATCGCTTCAAATTTACATATAGATTTCGAATATATCTTTCGACCTATTTAGACTCATATACCCACAGAGACCAAAGATTTACCCCGATTTAGTTGAAACTTTGCTCAGGGAGTAGAATTAAGGTTCTGGATATGCGTGCTAATTTTGGTTGAAATCGGCTCTGATTCTGATATAGCTCCCATATATATCTCTCGGCCGATTTTCCGTCATATGACCAGAGAGGTCAAAAATGTAATCCGATTTACGTGAAAATTTGCACAGGGAGTAGACTTAACATAGTAACTATGCATGTGATATTGCTTCCATATATATGTTTTTTCGATTTAGGCAAAAATTGCCAAAATACCCACATTTTCCTCATTAAATCGCCAATGCTAATTCGAAAACTCAAAAAAAAAAAAAATAATAATAATAATAACTCAAATTTAATACACATCTATCGATCGAAATTGCCTACAAATTGATGAAGGGTATAATATAGTCGGCCCGACCGACTTTACTTTACTTACTTGTTATTTTTAGATTTAGAAATTTTCTATATATTTCCATAAAAAATTTTGACACATTTTTATTTTTTGTAAAAAATTGAGAAGAATATTTTGCAAAATTAACCAAAACATCAAGAATTCTACCAAATAGTAGAAAATCTACCATTTTTGGTAGATTTTCTACCAACTGTGGTGACCGTGCATATACTCCCAATCTACTAAATATTTATGCGAATAAAACTCACTTCTTTAATACATCTAAATTTCTATTTATGACCTAGCACCTATCACCATGACTTAACAATGGGATTTCCCGACCCCTATACAGATGTGGGGATTTTCTAATTGGATTTTAATTCACTTGAAATTCCTTGGATATCACAAACAAAACTTAGTGTCAACTATTTCAATATTTACCGAAATACAAAAACCAAATTTGCCACTTCAAGATGTGCCCCATCCATAGGTCTTGGAGGTGACTGTGCAATGGAAGAGAAGTCAAGTCAATGAACAAAAGTCCATTCAAAGGTATTTATGTCTCTAGCCCCCTTTACGCCCCCACCCCATAGTAATTCGAAATACAGGTACTTAACATAACTTTAATGCTTAAGAAGACTAGGAAAATATCTCTCTTGATGACTACTTCGTTGGAAGAAAACAAAAAAAAAAAAAAAAACGAAATTGTAAAAATAAAACGAAAGCCCACAAAAGACAACGACGGAACAGAAATAAACCAAACATAATTGCAAGTGAAGTGCATAAACTTGACTTGGAATGACAACTCGGGGCTGTGGTGTGCTTTTAGCTTCAAGGAGGTAAGTACTAGTGATGGCAACAGCGGCAGCGGCAGCAGCAGTTTGCCTTGAACGGAGTCGAACTTCACGTAGAAAAAGTTGCAGATGTCATTGTTTTCTCCCCCCATTGGGATAGAGTGCTCATTCATTCACTCTGCACTTTGACGAAGTGAGGACCAAGCCAGTAATGTAACATGACTGCTGGGCAAAACAATGTCATCCTTAGATATCTCAAAATACAAAGACCAGTCTAAAGTAAATAAACCCTATCAGAGAAATAACTAAACATTCAAATCATTGCCTACAAATTGGCTTAGATGGCCAGTGGACAGTGGTTTTAAGTTTTCGCTTGTTTGTTATCAATGAGTGCTGCCCGATACTATGTTAACATCAATGACAAGAGACCTTCCTTTTACAGCCTAGGCCGAACACTTAGAAATCTTAGCAAAACTCCAGAATTGAATACTGAGAGGGGATAATGTAGCGCTGAACAAACTTTTTGGTGTTTTGACGAAACTGGTATTGAACCCATGATCCTCTGTATGCAAGGTGGGTCTAATTATTTACTTTAAAATCTATTTAAATGCAAAATGCATTTTGAATCACTGTTCATACAGTTCACCATGCGGTTGTTTGAATGCTTAGTTAGTAAGGGCGACCGCTGATGTTGTTTGCTTGTGTTGGAACAGAAGGTAAGTACCCAACCGATGGTCTCCAAAACAAACTGCTGGAAGCTGGAACTAAACTTTGACGTTTTTGTTTCGGGAGAAATGCAAGAGGCGAAATAAAAATGTTCGTTCATAGAAATTACTCTGAAATGACATTTAATTTATTTTCATTATTTTTATGCACTTTACTCTTTTTAGATTTAAACTACGTCAAGCGGTCGAGATGGTTGACATTCCAATGTGTATTGTATTGTATTGCGTTTTTAGTTTTTGCTCCTTAAAGTTTTCGCTTGTTTGTCTGTTTTTGACAAGACGGACTGTTTGGCGTTTGTGGCAACCTTTACCTTTGGTTGTGATGTCAAGGAAACCCAAATGCTCGTTATCGACTATATCAGTTAGTACCGACATCATGTATTTAAGAGGCAGAAGCTGGGATGCGAGATAAAATTGGCTTTTTTTGGTTTGTTTAATTTGGGGTTTTAAATAAATTTTTTTGTTCTACAAATTTTCTATGATATTTAGATTTTTAGTACATTTTCTATGAAAATTCGAAACTTTATTGAATTTTGTATGAAAATATGATTTTAATCAAATTTCTTTTGAATATTTGATTTTCATAAAATTTTCTATGAAAATTGAATATTCATAAAATTTTCTATAAAAATTCGTTTTTATCACATTTATTGAATTTTATATGAAAATTCGATTTTTATCAAATTTTTTATGAAAAGTTGATTTTGAAAATTTGTTTTTATGAAAATTAAATTAAAATTAAATTTTTTTATCAAATTTTGTATGAAAATTTGATTTTCATTATATTTACTATGGAAGTTCGATTTTCAATGAAAAATCGATTTTCATATAATTTTCAATAATATTCGATTTCCATTACATTTTTTATAAAAAAATTTTCATATTTTCGTATAATTTTCAATAATATTCGATTTTCATTAAATTTTTTATAAAAAATCGATTCTATTCAGATTTCTGTGAAAATACAATTATTCATTCGATTTTCATAAAATTTTCTATGAAAATTCTATTTTCATTAAATTTTTTATGAAAAGTCGATTTTCATTAAATTTTTTATGAAAATTCGATTTTCATTAAATTTTTTATGAAAATTCTATTTTCATTAAATTTTTCATGAAAATTCGATTTTCATTAAATTTTTTATGAAAATTCGATTTTCATTAAATTGTTTTTATAAAAATTAAATTTTTTACTAAATTCGATAAATTTACTATGAAAATTCGATTTTCATTAAATTTTCTATGAAAAGTGGATTCCGATATTCCTTAAGTTTTCTATGAAAATGTTATTTTCATGAAATTTTCTATAAAAATTCTATTTTTATGAAATTTTCTATAAAAGTTCGATTTCTATGAAATTTTCTAGAAAATTAGATTTCCATTAATTTTTTTATGAACATTCTATTTTCATTAAAATTTTTATGAAAATTCTATTTTCATTAAATTTTTTATGGAAATTTGATTTTTTACTAAATTCGATTTTCAAGAAATTTTCTGTAATAGTTCGATTTTCATGAAATTTTCTATAAGACTTTTTTTAATATTAAATTTTCATTTAATTTTCCATGAAAATTAGATTTTAATTAAATTTTCTTTTAAAGTTTAATTTTCATTATACTTTGATCTGCAATTAAATTTTATATGCAATATCGATTTTTATTTAATGTTCTATGAAAATTCGATTTTCATAAAATATTCAAAAAATTACTATTTATTAATTTTCCCTAAAAATTTGATCTAAATCAAATTTTCTACGAAATTATTTTTTTTTGTTTTTTATTTAATCCTCGATTATCATAAAATTTTCAGTAAAAATTCGATTTTCATGAAATTTTTTACAAACATTAGATTTTCATCAAATTTCATATGAAAACTTGATTTTCATGAAATTTTCTATAAGACTTCTATTTAAAATTTTTTGTTTTTAATATTAAATTTTCATTTAATTTTCCATGAAAATTAGATTTTCATTAAATTTTCTTTAAAAAATTTATTTTCATTATACTTTGCTCTGAAAATAAAATTTTCTATGAACTTCTATTTGCATTAAATTTTCTATGCAACTTCGATTTTCATTTGATGTTCTATGAAAATTCGATTTTCATAAACTATTGAAAAAATCACTATTTATTAAATTTTCCCTAAAAATTTGATTTCAATCAAATTTTCTATGAAATTTCGATTTCCAGTATTTTTTTTATGAAAATTCAAATTTTATTAATTTTTCTATGAAAATTCAATATTCACGAAATTTGGTAGGAAAATTCGATTTTCATTAAATTTTCTATAAAAATTCGATTTTTATGAAATTTTTTACAAAAATTCGATTTTCAACAAATTTTAAATTCGATTTTCGTTAAATTGTTTTTATAAAAATTCAAAAATTTTAATTAAATGTTCTCTGAGAATTCGATTTGCATGAAATTTTCTATGAAAAATCAATTTCAAGAAATTTTCTAGAAAATTCGAAAATATTGAAAATATTGTAGGAAATTAAATTAAAAATTTAATATGAAAATTTACTATTCATAAAATGTTTTTAATATTCATAAAATTTTCTATGAAAATTTAATATTTATAAAATTTTCTATGAAAATTTAATATTCATAAAATTTTTTATGAAAATTTAATATTCATAACATTTTTTATGAAAGTTTAATATTCATAAAATTTTCCATGAAAGTTTAATATTCATAAAATTTTCTATGAAAATTTAATGTTCATAAAATTTTCTATAAAAATTTAATATTCATAAAATTTTCTATGAAAAATTAATATTCATAAAATTTTTTATGAAAATTTAATATTCATAAAATTTTCTATGAAAATTTAATATTCATAAAATTTGCTATGAAAATTTAATATTCATAAAATTTGTTATGAAAATTTAATATTCATAAAATTTGCTATGAAAATTTAATATTCATAAAATTTTCTATGAAAATTTTATATGCATAAAATGTTCTATGAAAATTTAATATTCATAATTTTTTTTATAAAAATTTAATGTTCATAAAATTTTCTATGAAAATTTAATATTCATAAAATTTTCTATGAAAATTTAATATTTATAAAATTTTCTATGAAAATTTAATGTTCATAAAATTTTCTATGAAAATTTAATATTCATAAAATTTTCTATGAAAATTTAATAGTCATAAAATTTTTTATGAAAATTTAATATTCATAAAATTTCCTATAAAAATTTAATATTTATAAAATTTTCTATGAAAGTTCAATATTCATAAAATTTTCTATGAAAATTTAATATTCATAAAATTTTCTATGAAAATTTAATATTTATAAATTTTTCTATAAAAATTTAATATTCATAAAATTTTCTATGAAAATTTAATAGTCATAAAATTTTTTATGAAAAATTAATATTTATAAAATTGTCTATGAAAATTTAATATTTATAAAATTTTCTATGAAAATTTAATATTTATACAATTTTCTATGAAAATTTAATATTCATAAAATTTGTTTATGAAAATTTAATATTCATAAAATTTTCTATGAAAATTTAATATTCATAAAATTTTTTATGAAAATTTAATATTCATAAAATTTTCTATGAAAATTTAATATTCATAAAATTTTCTATGAAAATTTAATGTTTATAAAATTTTCTATGAAAATTTAATATTCATAAAATTTGCTATGAAAATTTAATATTCATAAAATTTGCTATGAAAATTTAATATTCATAAAATTTGCTATGAAAATTTAATATTCATAAAATTTTCTATGAAAGTTCGATACTCATAAAATTTTCTATGAAAATTTAATATTCATATAATTTTCTATGAAAATTTAATGTTCATTAAATTTTCTATGAAAATTTAATATTCATAAAATTTTCTATGAAAATTTAATATTCATAAAATTTTCTATGAAAGTTTAATATTCATAAAATTTTCTATGAAAATTTAATATTCATAAAATTTTCTATGAAAATTTAATATTCATAAATTTTTTTATGAAAATTTAATGTTCATAAAATTTTCTATGAAAATTTAATATTCATAAAATTTTCTATGAAAATTTAATATTTATAAAATTTTCTATGAAAATTTAATATTCATAAAATTTTCTATGAAAATTTAATATTCATAAAATTTTCTATAAAAATTTAATATTTATAAAATTTTCTATGAAAGTTCAATATTCATAAAATTTTCTATGAAAATTTAATATTCATAAAATTTTCTATGAAAGTTCAATATTCGTAAAATTTTCTATGAAAATTTAATATTCAAAAAGTTTTCTATGAAAGTTCGATACTCATAAAATTTTCTATGAAAATTTAATATTCATAAAATTTTCTATGAAAATTTAATATTCATAAAATTTTTTATGAAAATTTAATATTCATAAAATTTTTTATGAAAATTTAATATTTATAAAATTTTCTATGAAAGTTCGATACTCATAAAATTTTCTATGAAAATTTAATATTCATAAAATTTTCTATGAAATTTAATATTTATAAAATTTTCCATGAAAATTTAATATTCATAAAATTTTCTATGAAAATTTAAAATTTATAAAATTTTCTATGAAAATTTTATATTCATAAAATTTTCTATGAAAATTTTATATTCATAAAATTTTCTATGAAAATTTAATATTCATAAAATTTTCTATGAAAATTTAATATTCATAAAATTTCGTTTTTGTCTATGACAATTCGACTTTTATTAAATTTTATATGAAAAAAGTAGATTTTTAATAAGTTGTTGTTATAAAAGTTCCATTTTCCATGAACATTTTTTATTAAATTTTCAATGAAAATTCGATTTGCATGAATTTTCCTATAAAGCTTCCAGTTTCATTAAATTTTCTGTGAAAATTCGATTTCAGTAAATTTTTTATGAAAATTCAATATTCATTAAATTTTGTAGGATAATTCAAATTTCGTTTTTTTTGTAAATTCGATTTTCGGTAAATTTTCTATGAAAATACAATTTTTATAAAATATAAATTTTCATTAAATTGTCTACGAAAATTCGATTTTTATCTAATATTTGATTCTCAGAAAATTTTCTATGTAAATTAAGTTTTTATTAAATTAATTTTCTATAGTACATTTTCATTAAATTTTATATGAAAATTTGATTTTTTATAAAAATTCAATTTTCAGAAGGTAAAGAATTTCTACTCATCGCCCTCTACAACTTAAATTATCTTTGTATTGATTGTAGCCCCTATTGCATATTGTTATTATATGGGGAAGCTCTATATCCTTTTGGAAATCCAATGAATTATGACACTTTTAGAGCACCTGATTATAGAGTTGCGTGATGCAATCACATATACATCTAAGAAAGAAAAAAATCCAATCACATATCAAGTAAAAATAGTCCTCGTAAAGGTACTATGCTCCAAGCTAAAAAGGAATTTCATATGCTGAGAAAAATAAAATATGGATCTCCCTTCTACATACCATATATCAGGAGATTCAATTCAAAAATTGCATGCAATCTTACTTCCGCTTGAATGGAACTCCAACTAAGAAAACAAAATCCAAAGGAAATAAACAATTGCAAAAAGAATAGTAAACGACATCCTAAGCAAGTGTCCTCGACCCTGATGGCACTGCTTAGTATAGGTTAGTTGTTTTACTCCCTACGCTTGAATTTGGTACTTGCATGGAGGATGATGTTATTTCATATCCTGATTGTATATCCTCGTCGTTTGGAATGCAATTTTTTACACGTTTTTTTTTGTCCTCAGCCCACATACAGTTAGCACCGAGAAAATATTCTAGAACTCTTCTTCGCTCAACTGATTTCATAATTCTCATGTGAGTTTACCACCAATACCACATAAAACTTCTTTCCGTTTCCTCTGCATAAATATGACAGATATGTCGTAGTAATAGCATACAGTTCCACACACAAATAGATTTCGATGTTATTTTTTCTTTTTTTGCAAAGACAATGCTATCAGATTTTTTTTGTGTGTGTTAAGAATCCTTGTAACGATGATTGCATTTTGTTAACCCATACCATCGAACCACGGTTGCCACTCGTGCAAAAATAATCTACCAACATTTGAAGAAATTTTTACCAAAAAATGTACCAAATTTGAAAAAAAAAATCTTTTTTTAAACTTTTGTTTTCAAAATTAAACTTCTATAGATTTTTTATAAAAATTTTTACTTCTATAGCAAATTTTATTTCTATAGAAATTTTTCTCAAATTTTTTTTTGTATAGAAAATTTTGTAAACATTTTACTTCTATATAAAATTTTGTAAACATTTTTATTTCTATAGAAAATTTGGTCAAAATTGTTACTTCTATAGAGTTTATTGTCCAAAGTTTTAGAAAATTTTCTCAAAATTTTATTTCTATACAAAGTTTTCTAAACATTTTATTTTTATAGAGAATTTTCTAAAAATTTTATTTCTATGGAAAATTTTGTCAAAATTTTGATTTCTATTGAAAATTTTGTCAAAATTTTTCCATTTGTAGAAAATTTTCTCAAAATTTTTTTCAGAAATTTATTTTTATAGAAATGTTTGTCAATATTTTATTTCTATAGAGAATTTTCTCAAAACTGTATACCTATAGAAAATTGAAGTACCACGCAATTTTATTTCGGTAGAAAATTTTTTCAAATTTTTATTTATTTTCTAATGAAAATTTTGACAAAATTTTATTTCTATAGAAAATTTTGTCAAAATTTCTTTTCTATGGAAAATTTTATCAAAATTTTATTTCTTTCGGAAATGTTCTTAAAATTTTATATGTACAGCAAAAAACAATAAAATAAAATAAACTTTTTTCAAATTTTTATTTTTATAGACATTTTTGTCAAAAATGTATTTCTTCTGTAGACAATTTTTTAAAAATTTTTACTTCTATAGTGTAACTTGTCCAAGATTTTAGAAAATTTTCTAAATTTTTTCTATAGAAAATTTTGTCAAAATTTCTTCTCTATAGAAAATTTTGTCAAAATATTATTTCTTTTGGAAATATTCTTAAAACTTTATTTCTACAGCAAAATTTGTGGGTAAGGGTTTCTCAAAATTTTATTTTTATAGATTTTTTTTCAAAATTTTATACCTTTAGATAATTGAAGTATCAATTTTATTTCTGTTGAAAATTTTCTCAAAATTTTATTTATATAGAACATTGTACTTCCATATATTTTAGTCAAAATTTTGTCAAAATGTTTCTGCTACAGAAAATTTTGTCAAAATTTTTACTTCTATAGAGTATTTTAGAAATTTTAGAAATTTTTCTCCAAATTTTAATTTTATAGAAACTATTCTAAAAATTTTATTTCTATAGAAAATTTTCTCAAAATTTTATTTCTTTAGGAAAAATTCTTAAAATTTTATTTCCACAGAAAATTTTTTCAAAGTGCTTACTTCTATAGAAAGTTTTTGCAAAACTTTTCCATCTATAGAAAATTTTCGCAAAAATTTTTTTTGAAGTATCAAGCAATTTTATTTCTGTAGAAAATTTCCTCATAATTTTTATTATATAAAAAATATTGTAAATTTTTTACTCCGATACACAATTCTGTCAAAATTTTTACTTCTATAGAAATGTTTGTGAAAATTTTTACTTCTATAGATTATCTTGTCTAAATTTTAGAAAATTTTTTCCAAATTTTATTTCTATAGAAAATTTTGTCAAAATTTCTTTACTATAGAAAACTTTGTCAATATTTTATTTCTTTAGGAAATATTCTTAAAATTTTATTTCTACAGAAAAATGAAAATGTTTACTTCTATAGAGAGCTTTCTCAAAATTTTCCATTTATAGAAAATTTTTTCAAAATTTTATTTTTATTGAAATTTTTTTTCAAAATTGTATTTCTATAGAAAAATGTTATACCTATAGAAAATTTAAATACCAAGCAATTTTATTTTTGTAGAAAATTTTCTCAAAATTTTATTTATATAGAAAATATTGTCAACATTTTAATTGTATATAAAATTTTGTCAAAATGTGTACTTCTATAGAAAATTTTGTCAAAATTTTCATTTCCATAGAGTCCAAAATTTTAGAAAATTTTCTCGAAATTTTAATTCTTTAGAAAATTTTCTAAAAAATGTATTTCTATAGAAAATTTTGTTAAAATTTTATTTCTATGGAAAATTTTGTCAAAATTTTAATCCTATAGAAAATTTTCTCAAAATCTCTATTCTATTGAAAAATTTTTCGACATTTTATTACTTTAGGAAATATTCTTAAAATTTTATTTCTACAGCAAATTTTCTCAAAATTTTGCCATCTGTAGAACATTTTCTTAAATTTTTATTCCTCCACCATATATTACCTTTGTCATTCCGTTTGTAACACATCGAAATATTGCTCTAAGATCCCATAAAGTATCCCAGCAAAAAAATTTGGAAGTTCTTCTCAAGGCACAACTTTAAAAGAACTTCCAAAAATGCTCTTCCAAAGATGTTCTTTATTTTAACTACACAGGAAGTTCATTTGAGTCAATTTCTTTATAACTCGCTTTTTTCATATTTTTAATGGGAATTTTTTTTTTGTTTCAAATAGGTTAAAAACAGATTAAGAATTAATAAAATGGTACAAATTATATAAATTTAGCCGAAAAAATGCTAAATCCTTTGTAGAAAAATTTCGAATTTTTGAAAATATTTGATCACAAAAGTTCCAGACAAGCGTTATAATGCGTTAAAAATCATAAAAATTTTTAAAAATTATTTATTTGTCAAAATATCACAAAATTTCTTAATTCACATCCAAAACACTGAATTCGCCTCACACCTTAAGAAGTGATGCAAATTCAGTGCAGCGCCTGTTGAAATGGTGGACATCCGTCCTGTGACAAGCCCATGTTAAATTCATCGCTTCTGCGTCAATTTGGCACCACTTCCGGATCCAAAAAGAACATTTTCACTACTTTTTTGGCAACGCTTTTTTTGCTGGGTATATATATTCTGGGTCGTGGTGAAATTCTGAGTCGATCTAAGCATGTCCGACCGTCCGTCCGTCTGTTGAAATCACGCTGACTTCCGAAAGAAACAAGCTATCGACTTGAAACTTGGCACAAGTAGTTGTTATTGATGTAGGTCGGATGGTATTGCAAATGGGCCATATGGGCCCATTTGCAAGAGAAGCAAATTTCATCCGGATCGGCTAAGAGAAGCAAATTTCATCCGATCCGGCTGAAATTTGGTACATAATGTTAGTATATGGTCTCTAATGACCATGCAAAAATTGGTCCACATCGGTCCATAAGTACATATAGCCCCCATATAAACCGATCGCCAGATTTGGCTTGGGCCCTCAAAGAGAAGCAAATTTCATCCGATTCTGCTGAAATTTGGTAAATGGTTTTAGTATATGGTCTCTAACAACCATGCAAAAATTGGTCCACATCGGTTCATAATTATATATATAGCCCCTATATATAGCGATCCCCAGATTTGGCTTGCGGAGCCTCTAAGACAAGCACATTTCATCCGATACGATTCAAATTTGGAACGTGGTGTTAGTATATGGCCGCTAACAAACATACCAAAATTGGTCCATATCGGCCTATAGTTATATATAGCCGATCTCCAATCACACAAAATTTTTCCATATCGGTTCATAATCATGGTTGCAACTCGAGCCATAAATAATCTACCAAAATTTTATTTCTATAGAAAATTTTGTTAAAATTTAATTTCCATAGAAAATTTTTCCAAACTGAATTATATACGTATTTAATCGGTCTTTTTTTAGTTTAATATATACCACGTATGGACTTATTTACAAGTTAGAAGACGGTGTTAGGAGGTTTTAAGATACCTTGCCATCGGCAAGCGTTACCGCAACCCAAGTAATTCGATTGTGGATGACACACCCAGAGAAGGAATATGATCACCACAAACATGTTTCAAGAGCAAAGTATTATTTATGGACGGTGAGCATGGAAAAGTTTTCTCGCAATCATGTTGTTTTCTCGAAAATTATGTACACGATTTCGGCAACCAAGTATCTGTTTGCCGAGAAAAGAACATTTTTGCGAGAAAAATGTCCAACGCTCACCGTTCAAAAATAATATTTTGCTTTTGAAATATGGTTGAGGTGATCATATTCCTTCTCTGCGTGCAGTGTTTCGAAGAAGTTTTTACGCAATCCATGTTGGAGGGTACATAAGCTTCGGTCTGGCCGAACTTACGGCCGTATATACTTGTTTTTTTTTTTTTTTAATTTTTGTCAAAATTTCTTTAGAAAATCTTGCCAAATTTTTATTTCGTTAGGAAATATTCTTAAAAAGTTTACTTCTATAGAAAGTGTTCTCAAATGTTTTCCATAGTTAGAAAATTTTCTCCAAATTTTATTTTTATAGAAGTTTTTGTCAAAATTTTATTTCAAACCTTCATTCTACCAATCTACCAAAAATTAAAAAAAAAAATCTACCATTTTTGGTTGAATTCTACCAACTGTGGCAACCAACACAATCCATCTCCACTGAACTGCCAATGTAATCACCACGCAAAGTTATTTGTGAATGGAATTTAGGTAGAAATTTTGCTTTGAGGAATTTCTCATAATGTTGCAAACTGTTTTCAGCTTGAAGATTGGGGGAAATGAAAATTAAGTCCTCAAGCAAAATTACAAAAAAAAAATATTTATTTGTAGTAGAAAAATATGAAATATGGAAATGGATATTTTATAATTAAATTAACCTATAGGATCTTGCGAAAGATATATTTGTTAACAAATTTATTGTTTTTTTTTTAATCTTAATTTAATATTTATGTAGGTTAGTTTTCATAGTCTGATTTAATTTAAATAAGTAATAATATAAAAATGCATACAAAATTATGTAAATGGTGAGTTGCTTTTTTCACCACTGTTTCTGTTAGAATTTTTTTAAATTAAATTTGAAATTCAAATATAATATAGCCCCGAAGAACTTAAAAAACTGCATAACCACTGTATTATCAAAAAATTATGTCCACTATTAATTTAGTTGTTGTGGTTATGGCCAACAGGAACATCGATTGTTGACATTAAAACAAATTATGATGGCAGTTATTTTTTGAACATACATAATTTATAATTTTTTATTTTGTTTTTGTTGTTGTCCTAAACTGCATAATAAATTTATTTGATATTACAGGTAGGTGGTGTTGGTGGTGGTGGACCGATGATCGAAGCGAAACATAAATCCATCATGTACAGGTAGTTGTGCAGTTATGCACTTCGATGCAATTGAGACGTTTGGGGCGATTGTTGTTTGGTACGTGCCTTGAATTTCAATAATAAAAAATAAATACAAGACCAAACCCCTAAGCCAAAGAGACTTTACATCAGTGGAGGTGATTGAAAATATCAATGCTAGACGGACATATACCATTCGATCCACCTACAAGCCTGTTTGAGCGGATATTTGAAATTTATTATGGTCACTGATCAGGTAAGGAAACTTCATTCATCATCCCCATGACTTATGAGTTGTGGTGAATATGCCTGGCGGTTATAAATCGTGTGGTTTAAAATTCAATTTTTGAATTTTTTTGTTTAATTTGCGTTTTTTATTCAAATGCTTGGTTGACTCCTCTTGTATTTATAGGGGCTACAATTTTTCATTTACCCTAATTAGTAGAATTATACTTTAGGGATAATTCTGCTGGTAAGCACTCTGACCGACTGGAGACTTTGTAAAACTTTCGTTGATGTTATTTGCAACAATGGCCTCGTTATAAAATTAAAATATACCCCTTAACACAAATGTTGTTGGGAAATATGCATTTTATTTATTTTTTTAATTGCATCTACAATAGATAGAGCCACAGTATTTATATATGCTTTTTTTGGGGTGGCATTCTGATTGTTTGTAAAATTTCCACAATTTTTTTAGGTACGAAACATTATTAACTACAAGTTTACGTTGTACCATCAATAAATGTAAATAATATTTTTTTTATATAAATTACAAAGTTTCAAGTTGAAATTGATTGATGAAAAAAAACACTTTGCCTCGCTTTAAAAATAACCGGACCATTGTCTTAAGCCGGTAGACGTTGGTTTTTTTGTAAACAAATAACCAGTATGTCGGATTCCACCGGGTTTACACAAAAATCATAAAATCGCATAATTTGGAAAATAAAATTTAATTTTATTGTCATGAAAATCAATTTAAAAAAATTCGGTAATTTATTAAAAGATGACCTAATATTTTAAATGCGTATGTACGTTGCATTTTTTTGGAAGTGCTTTTTATAACAGTTTGTTACTATATCCGGCTCTAACTACACAGAAAAAAATATCACCAAAATATTTCTAATTAATTGATACAATTAACTTTTTTATCAAACGCGAAACATTGTACCAATTAGGTATGATTGACAATTTTTTAAGTTTTAATTAAAAATTAATTCATAAAATTAACTTTTTCATCAAACTCAAAAAATTAAATCAATTAATAAAACGATGGATTTTTTTTTTAAATTTTGATAAAAAAAAAAAACAAATAATTCATACTATATTCATAAAATTAACTTTTTCATCAAACTCAAAAGATTAAATCAGTTAATAAAACGATGGTTTTTTTTTTAAATTTTTGATAAAAAAACAAATAATTCATACCATCAATTTTTTAATCAAAATAAAAACACAAAGTTAATTAAGAAAGTGATTGAAAAAAGTTACGTATTTAATTAAAAAATTAATTGATACAATCATTGCTTTATTCAAACTAAAAACACAAAATTAGTTAACAAAATTATGAGGTCCTAAACTAGTGGGCGGGGCGACTCGACTTAATTCCCTGCAACAAATACGATTAAAATGTTATGTTTTTGCAATCCAAAGCACTGTGCAAAAATCGTTGTCCTGTAAATGAGCGAAAACAATTTTTCCAACAAAATTTTCATTTACAATTTATGACACTCACATATTTTATAATAATTTGTGGTATTCTCACGTGTGATTCGGTTGTGATAATGAGCGCGGTGTGTGAGTAATTCCTATGGTCAAATATTACATCTCTTTAGTTTGTATGCTTCTTCAACTGATAAGCAAAAAGGTGTAAAGAGAGGAATATAAACAAATATTTCATAAATATAAGCATTTAAGCCAGATTAACATCTGAAGATATTAATTTCTATAGAAATGAAGTTTTGACAACATTTTGTATACAAATAAAATCTTGACACCATTTTCTATTGAAAAAAAAAATTGACAAAATTTCCTATAGAAATAAAATTTTGATAAAATCGTCTATAGAAATAAAATATTGACAAAACCTTATATAGAAAAAAAAAATTAAAAAAATTTTCTATAGAAATAGAATTTTGACAAAATTTTCTACTGAAACAAAATTTTGACAAAATTTCCTATAGAAACTAAATTTTCATAAAATTTTCTATAGAAATTAAACGTTGACAAAATTTTCTAAAAAAATAAATTTTGACAAAATTTCCTATAAAAATAAGATTTGGACAAAATATTCATAAAAATAAAATTTTGGCAAAATTTCCTATAGAAATAAAATTTTGACAAAATTTTCTATAGAAATAAAATTTTGACAAAATTATCTATAGAAATAAAATTTTGACAAAATTTTCTACAGAAATAGAATTTTGACTAAATTTTCTAAAGTAATAAAATGTTGACAAAATATATAAAATAAGATTTGGACAAAATATTCATAGAAATAAAATTTTGACAACATTTTCTACATAACTAAAATTTTGACAAAATTTTCTATAGAAAAAAAACTTCGACAAAATTTTCTATAGAAATAAAATTTTGACAAAATTTTCTAAAGTAATAAAATTCTGACAAAATATTCTATAGAAATAACATTTTGACAAAATTCCCTATAGAAATAAAATTTTGCCAAAAGTGCCTATAGAAATAAAATGTTGGAAAAATTTTCTACAGAAATAAAACTTTGACAAAATTTTCTATAGAAATAAAACTTTGACAAAATTTTCTATAGAAATAAAACTTTGACACAATTTTCTGTAGAAATAAAATTTTGACAAAATTTTCTATAGAAATAAAACGTTGACAAAATTTTCTATAGAAATAAAATTTTGACACAATTGTCTATAGAAATAAAAATTTGACAAAATTTTCTACAGAAATAAAATTTTGGCAAAATTTTCTATAGAAATAAAATTTTGACAAAATTTTCTATAGAAATAAACTTTTGACAAAATTTTCTATAAAAATAAAATTTTGACAAAATTTTCTACAGAAATAAAATTTTGACAAAATTTTCTATAGAAATAAAATTTTGACAAAATTTTCTATAGAAATAAAATTTTGACTTAATTTTCTGTGGAAATAAAATGTTGACAAAATTTTCTATGGAAATAAAATTTTGACAAAATATTCTATAGAAATAGAATTATTATATAGAAAATTCTAAAGAAATTAAATATTGGTAAAAATTTATACAGAAATAAAATGTTGGCAAAATTTTCTATAAAAATAAAATTTTGGCAAAATTTTCTACAGAAATAAAATTTTGGCAAATTTTTCTACAGAAATAAAATTTTTGCAAAATTTTCTATAGAAATAAAATTTCGACAAAATTTCCTATGAAAATAAAATTTTGACAAAATTTTCTGTAGAACTAAAATTTCGACAAAATTTCCTATAAAAATAAAATTTTGGCAAAATTTTCTAAAATAAAATTTCGACAAAATTTCCTATAAAAATAAAATTTTGACAACATTTTCTATAGAAATAAAATTTCGACAAAATTTTCTATAGAAATAAAATTTTGACAAAATTTTCTACAGAAATAAAATTTTTACAAAATTTTTTATAGAAATAAAATTTTTAAAAATTTTCTATATAAATAAAATTTTTAAAAATTTTCTACAGTAATAAAATGTTGACAAAATATTCTATAGAAATAAAATTTTGAAAAAATTTTCTACAGAAATAAAATTTTGACAAAATTTTCTATTGACATAAAATTTTGACAAAATTTTCTATAGAAATAAAATTTTTAAAAATTTTCTATAGAAATACAATTTTGACAAAATTTTCTATAGTAATAAGATATTGAAAATTTTTCTATAAAAATAAAATATTTTTATTGATACAATTTTCTTCAGAAGTAAAGTTTTGACAAAATTTTCTATAGAAATAAAATTTTGACTAATTTTTCTATGGAAATAAAATGTTGACAAAATTTTCTATAGAAATAAAATTTTGACAAAATTTCCTATAGAAATAGAATTTTTACAAAATTTTCTATAGAAATAAAATTGTGACAAAATTTTCTATAGAAATACAATTTGGACAAAATATTCTATAGAAATAGAATTTTTACAAAATTTTCTATAAAAATAAAATTGTGACAAAATTTTCTATAGGAATAAAATTTGTACAAAATATTATATAAAAATAAAATTTTGACAAAATTTTCTATAGAAATGAAATTTTGGCAAAAATTTCTATAGAAATAAAATTTTGACAAAATTTTCTATAGAAATAAAATTTTGACAAATTTTTCTATGGAAATACAATTTTGATAAAATTTTCTATAGAAATATAATTTTGACAAAATTTCCTATAGAAATATAATTTTTACAAAATTTGCTATAGAAATGAAATTGTGACAAAATTTTCTATAGAAATAAAATTTGTACAAAATATTCTATAAAAATAAAATTTTGACAAAATTTTCTATAGAAATTAAATTTTGACAATATTTTCTATAGAAATAAAATTTTGACAAAATTGTCTATAGAAATAAAATTTTGACAAATTTTTCTATAGAAATAAAATTTTGACAAAATTTTCTATAGAAATAAAATTTTGACAAAATTTCCTATAGAAACAGAATTTTTATAAAATTTTCTATAGAAATAAAATTGTGACAAAATTTTCTATAGAAATAAAATTATTACAAAATATTCTATAGAAATAAAATTTTGACAAAATTTCCTATAGAAATAGAATTTTTACAAAATTTGCTATAGAAATAAAATTGTGACAAAATTTTCTATAGAAATAAAATTTGTACAAAATATTCTATAAAAACAAAATTTTCTATAGAAATAAAATTTTGACAAACTTTTCGATAGAAATAAAATTTTGGCAAAAATTTCTTATAAAAATAAGAAATTTTGACAAAATTTTCTATAGAAATAAAATTTTGACAAAATTTCTAATAAAAATAAGAAATTTTGACAAAATTTTCTATAGAAATATAATTTTGACAAAATTGTCTATAGAAATAAAATTTTGACAAATTTTTCTATAAAATAAAATTTTGACAAAATTTTCTATAGAAATAAAATTTTGACAAAATTTCCTATAGAAATAGAATTTTTACAAAATTTTCTATAGAAATAAAATTGTGACAAAATTTTCTATAGAAATACAATTTGGACAAAATATTCTATAGAAATAGAATTTTTACAAAATGTTCTATAAAAATAAAATTGTGACAAAATTTTCTATAGGAATAAAATTTGTACAAAATATTATATAAAAATAAAATTTTGACAAAATTTTCTATAGAAATGAAATTTTGGCAAAAATTTCTATAGAAATAAAATTTTGACAAAATTTTCTATAGAAATAAAATTTTGACAAATTTTTCTATGGAAATACAATTTTGATAAAATTTTCTATAGAAATATAATTTTGACAAAATTTCCTATAGAAATATAATTTTTACAAAATTTGCTATAGAAATGAAATTGTGACAAAATTTTCTATAGAAATAAAATTTGTTCAAAATTTTCTATAGAAATAGAATTTTTACAAAATTTTCTATAGAAATAAAATTGTGACAAAATTTTCTATAGAAATAAAATTTGTACAAAATATTCTATAAAAATAAAATTTTGACAAAATTTTCTATAGAAATGAAATTTTGACAAAATTTTCTATAGAAATAAAATTTTGACAAAATTGTCTATAGAAATAAAATTTTGACAAATTTTTCTATAGAAATAAAATTTTGACAAAATTTTCTATAGAAATAAAATTTTGACAAAATTTCCTATAGAAATAGAATTTTTATAAAATTTTCTATAGAAATAAAATTGTGACAAAATTTTCTATAGAAATAAAATTATTACAAAATATTCTATAGAAATAAAATTTTGACAAAATTTCCTATAGAAATAGAATTTTTACAAACTTTTCGATAGAAATAAAATTTTGGCAAAAATTTCTTATAAAAATAAGAAATTTTGACAAAATTTTCTATAGAAATAAAATTTTGACAAAATTTCTTATAAAAATAAGAAATTTTGACAAAATTTTCTATAGAAATAAAATTTTGACAAAATTGTCTATAGAAATAAAATTTTGACAAATTTTTCTATAAAATAAAATTTTGACAAAATTTTCTATAGAAATAAAATTGTGACAAAATTTTCTATAGAAATAAAATTTTGACAAAATTTCCTACAGAAATAGAATTTTTACAAAATTTTCTATAGAAATAAAATTGTGACAAAATTTTCTATAGAAATAAAATTTGTACAAAATATTCTATAAAAATAAAATTTTGACAAAATTTTCTATAGAAATAAAATTTTGACAAAGTTTTCTGTAGAAATGAAATGTTCACAAAATTTTCTGTAGAAATAAAATGTTGACAAAATTTTCTATAGAAATAAAATTTTGACAAAAATTTCTATAGAAATAAAATTTTGACAAAATTTCTTATAAAAATAAGATTTGGACAAAATTGTCATAGAAATACAATTTTGACAAAACATTCTATAGAAATAAAATTTTGGCAAAATTTTCTATAGAATTAATAATAATAAAATGTTGGCAAAATTATCTATAGAAATAAAATGTTGACATAATTTTCTACGGAAATAAAATTTTGACAAACTTTTTGTACCAATAAAATTTTGACAAAATTTTCTATAGAAAAAAAATGTAACAAAATTTGCTATAGAATTAAAATTTTTACAAAATTTCCTATAGAAATAATATTAAAAAAATAAATTCATTATACATTTTTGTTTTTCACCTGGCTTCTAGTGGTATGGACAAGTTATTTGTTATTGCATTATTAGAATTGAAAATCATGAATATCAATGCTAAGTATGTCCAAGAAGAGTTGACTGTGACTGAAATATCTATATCATTAAAAATGCCATAAATAATGATGACTATTATTGTTTGTTGTTGCACCTTTAAATAAACGCTATGTGAATGTGGATTTTTATAAATGAAAACACACAAACAAAATATCAAGTCAACACAATACAATTACGCACATACTTATACTCATAGTATGTATTCCATATAAAAATAGAGCAAGAATTTAAAGCATGTGCTGGCATTAAATTTAATCCACTTGATTGCTTTGTGTGTCGTATATTTTGTTAGTTTGCCCACAAGCAAAGCGGGATCAGCATTATCGACGTTAAGATAACAGAATGTTTAGTGTGTGTGTCTGTATATTGTCGATAATGATGAAAACTGTAAAGTAGCCAACATATCAATATGTGTTTCCGTGGTGTAGTGGTTATCACATCCGCCTAACACGCGGAAGGCCCCCGGTTCGATCCCGGGCGGAAACATGAGAACTTTTTTTATTTAATTATTTTTTTTATTATTATTTATTTTTTATATAAAAAAAATTATTATAATGAGAATATTTTAATAACTACACATGAAAAAAAAATTTCCTTAAGTGATTTTATCAAAGAAATTTGATGGACAGTTTTTTGTTTTCAATATTTAATACACATACCTATATAGAGAATATTCACAATTATACCTTCAGAAAAAAATTAAAGAAGGGCTTCTTTTATCTTTATGAAAAACAAAATATTAGGAACAATTTTGATATTCACCAATTCAAGAAAAATGCTTGGAACCACAAAAAAAAGTTATCTGTTTCCGCCCGGGATCGAACCGGGGGCCTTCCGCGTGTTAGGCGGATGTGATAACCACTACACCACGGAAACACATAAATAGCGGCTGTCATATAAACTATTTCGATTTCTGTGAATTAAAAAAAACATGACAAATTATTTCGATGTCGGCAAATTTTTAAAAATTGTGAATTTTGGTAAATTTTTAAAAATTGTGATTTTTTTATGTTTAAACAATATGAGGTAAAGGTATGAACTTTTTTATAAAAATTAAAAATCATTACCAAAATATATTTGAATTATGCGAAATTTATTTATTAATAATTTTCACGGGTGTTTTTTTTTTATTAAAAATAGCACATGATTGAAAGAAAAATCTAAAAAAACTCCTTATAAAAGTTCAGACTAAAATTCAAAGGCAACTATTGATGATAATACTATTAAATGTGATGTATTATTATCAATTTATTTAAGTTTGAAAAATTATTTATAATTATTTTTTTTCTCCCAAAAAGCGTTTCAGTTTATAAGGCTTTTGTTTTGAGATTTTTCTTTTGATCATTGATTCGTTTATAAAATATAGATTAAACTCTTTTGTAAATATTCACTTTGTAAAGTCGCTAGGACTAATTTATTTAACTTTATAAAAATTCTAGCACTCTATTGTACACAAGCTTATATTAATTATCAATAAATAAATAAAATAAAAATTTGTCAGTAATCATGAACCGTAGAGTAGAGAATGAAGCCGAAACATTTTTGTCGGCGGCACTAATACTAAATACTAAACATTTTTGTCGGCGGCACTAATACTAAATTTTGCCTTCGCTGGCGGCACTTTGACGGCAAATCCCATATAAATTTGTATATTCGGCAGCGGACATTTATCCTTTATAAAATAAAATTGAGGTTATTGGAATTGTTATGATATTAGTTATACTACCAATCTTACAATTAAATGTACATATCATTCATATTTTTTGAACAAGATATTTGCGAAATTACTATAGAATCTTGATAGTGAATAATTGTGGAGAGAATGTACAAAATTTGGCAGAAAAAAAATATTTTTCTGTTTTGAATAAATTTTTTTGATGAATTGGCGGCTAAATTGAGTCGACATATCGACTCATTTCAATCGACGCTGGTTAAAATCAGCGGCGCAACTCGGCAACTTCGTTCTCTGCCGTAGAGATGAATAAAATCTAAAAATTTTTTGTAAGATTGGTAGTACAATTAATCTCACTGTAATTCGTAATCCTTTAATTTGTTTTTTTTTTTATAGCTGACCAATTTTTCTGTCAATCCGCCGACGGAAATTTTGGTCGGCTTCATTCTCTGCTGTTGAGATATATGACAATCAGCTGACTACTAAAAATACATTAAATCTTATATAACAAATACTCGTAATTCGCCGGCCGAAAATCGCCATGGTTGTGGTTATACACTTCAGAGTAGAAGAAACAAATTATTTTAATTATATTTTTTACCATTCACAACAATATGTGTTTCCGTGGTGTAGTGGTTATCACATCCGCCTAACACGCGGAAGGCCCCCGGTTCGATCCCGGGCGGAAACAAGTATATTTTTATTGTAGATATTCCAATTTGTAAACAAAATAAAGAAAAGCCAATGGAGAGTTTCTTACACGATTAAAGGAGGAGGGTATACCCCTCATAGTTAGTGGCCCCTCAAATACACAACTAGAGACCCTATTACTACCATTAATGGCATAGTCATTCTGCTCTGGAGCGGTAGGCTGTTGGCCCGTGTTATGGAAAGGTAAGCGATGTAGTACAACATTAAGAGCATCCATGAGTGTTTCCTTAAATGCATCTCAGATACAGTAATCGAGGTTATAATTTTTATAACTGCGTATTTATAGCAGCATTCATTTCTAACGACCTCCGATAATCGCAGCTTTTGTTTTACAAACAAATAAACTAAAAGGAGGTTATCCTCGCAATTTATGTTTTATACAACCGTGGTCGGTATACACGAACTCTATTGTACATATTTACACTTTGGATTATTAGTCCGGGTTTTAGTTGTTTTTAAAAGATATTTATTTATAACTGTTATTCAATTCGAATGATATATGTTTCCGTGGTGTAGTGGTTATCACATCCGCCTAACACGCGGAAGGCCCCCGGTTCGATCCCGGGCGGAAACAGATATGTTTTTGTGGTACACAGTTCAAAAATTGAAGAATAATTAAACGCAATGGAGTACTTCAAACCTTCTATGTCTAGGCGAGAGGAGCCCCTCCCTTTTCCAGGACTTCGAAACTTCATAGCCAGACAATGGACTGAATAGTCTAAGTGAGCTTGAAACATAATCGGGCTGCCACGTTAACCTAACCATAGCCAGAAAGGAAGCCGATCCAGTTTTGTATTTTAGGCTTCGTTCAATTGTCCATTAAAAATTAAATAAGTGTAAGAAAATTTACTGATTAAAATATATATAATTTTTATTAAAATTATTCATTATTCATTGGCCAAAAATAGTCGGGGGCGGTTGAAATGACAGACGCGATGCGATGGCTTAATTCTCCCTTCATTAGTCAGTCGTGCAAAAAATATCTAGATATTCTAATCTTAGATATTAGTACTACGAATTTTCAAGCAAAACAAAAATATTTCTACAATGTTTCCGCCCGGGATTGAACCGGGGGCCTTCCGCGTGTTAGGCGGATGTGATAACCACTACACCACGGAAACAGTTATTTTTGGATATTGCTCAAATCCAATTTTAGTGGTCAATAAAACATTGACATCCACTTCTATCAAGTGACTTTCGCGACAATTAACCGATATAAAAAAGACAATGTCGTATGACCGACAGACAGGTTTAAAAGCAAAATATAAACAGTAAGTTCCATTCATTTATTTGACAATAATGAACTTCAAATTAAACAATAAAAGTGTGTTTCATATTAAATCTATAACATAATGTTGAGGGTTGTTAGATTGGAGTGATGCAATTTGGTGAACATCAGACGTTGATATCAGACGTCGTGCAGACAATGAAGCAGGCTCATTTTTTTAAATTTTTGTCATCCGCTTCACGACTAAGTCAAAGCAAATTTTTCTATTCGACGTCTTTTTAATTATTATCCACCAAAAATTATTTTAAAGGAATCCGCACCGCAATAAGATTAATTGTACAACCAATTTTACCATGAAATTTACATCTGTGTACATGTTATAGAAACGTAATCTTGAATTAGATTTGTTTGATTTTCTGGCAGAAAATGAAATAATTGTAAACAATTCTTCAGAATGAAAAATAAAAAAAAAAATCCTATAGAAATAAAATCTTGACAACATTTTCTATAGAAATAAAATTTCGACAATATTTTTCTATGGTTATAAAATTTTGATAAAATTTTCTATAGAAATAAAATTTTGACAAAATTTCCTATAGAAATAAAATTTTGACAAAATTTTCTTTAGAAATAAAATTTTGACAAAATTTTCTATAGAAATAAAATTTTGACAAAATTTTCTATAAAATTTTATATATAAATATTATTCTATTGAAATAAAATTTTGACAAAATATTCTATGGATATAAAATTTTGACAAAATTTTCTATAGAATTTAATTTTGATAAAATTGTCTAAAGAAATAAAATTTTGACAACATTTTCTATATAAATAAAATTTTGACAAAATTTTCTATGGAAATAAAATTTTGACAAAGGTTTCTATAGAAATAAATTTTTGACAAAATTTTCTATAGAAATAAAATTTTGACAAAATTGTTATAGAAATAAACTTTTGACAACATTTTTATAGAGATAAAATTTTGAAAAAATTTTCCATAGAAACAAAATTTTCCATAGAAACAAAATTTTCCATAGAAACAAAATTTTGAAAAAATTTTCCATTAAAATAAAATTTTGGCAAAATTTTCTATAAAAGTAATATTGTGACAAAATTTTCTACAGAAATAGAATTTTGACATAATATTCTATAGAAATAAAATTTTGACCAAAGTCTCTATACAAATAAAATGTTGACAAAATATTCTATAGATATAAAATTTTTACAAAATTTTCTATAGAAATACAATTTTCACAAAATTTTCTATAAAAATAATATTTTGACAAAATTTTCTATAGAAATAAAATTTTAACAAAATTTTTCTATGGAAGTAAAATTTTGACAAAATTTTCTATAGAAATAACATTTTTACAAAATTTTTTATAGAAATAATATTCTATTGAAATAAAATGTTGACCAAATTCTCTAAACATATAAAATTTTGACAAAATTTTCTATAGAATTAAATTTTGACAAAATTTTCTATAGAAATACAATTTTGACAACTTTTTCTATAGAAATAATATTTTGACAAAATTTTCTTTAGAAATAAAATTGTGGCAAAATTTTTCTATGGAAGTAAATTTTTGACAAATCGTTCAATAGAAATAAAATTTTTACAAAATTTTTTATAGAAATAATATTCTATTGAAACAAAATGTTGACCAAATTCTCTATACAAATAAAATTTTGACAAAATATTCTATAGATATAAAATTTTGACAAAATTATCTATAGAAATAAAATTTTGACAAAATTTTCTATAGAAATAAAATTTTGACAAAATTTTCTGTAGAAATAAAATTTTCACAAAATTTTCTATAGAAATAAAATTTTGACAAAATTTTCTATAGAAATAAAATTTTGACAAAATTTTTTATAAAAGTAATATTCTGACAAAATTTTCTATAGAAATAAAATGTTGACCAAATTCTCTATAGAAATAAAATTTTGACTACATTTTTATAAAAGTTATATTGTGACAACATTTTCTATAGAAATATAATTTTGACATAATATTCTATGGAAATAAAATTTTGACCAAATTCTCTATACAAATAAAATTTTGAGAAAATATTCTATAGATATAAAATTTTGCCAAATTTTCTATAGAAATAAAATTTTGACAAAATTTTCTATACAAATAAAATTTTGACAAAATTTTTCTATGGAAATAAAATGTTCACAAAATTTTTCTACGGAAATAAAATTTTGACAAATTTTTCTATAGAAATAAAATTTTGACAAAATTTTCTATAGAAATAAAATTTTGACAAAATTTTTCTATGGAAATAAAACTTTGACAAGATTTTCTGTAGAAATAAAATTTTGACAAAATTTTCTATAGAAATAAAATTTTGATACAAATTTGTATAGGAATAAAATTTTGGCAAAACTTTCTATAGAAATAAAATTGTGACAAAATGTTCTATAGAAATAATATTCTATTGAAATAAAACTTTTACCATTTTGACAAAATTTTCTATAGAAACAAAATTTTGACAAAACTTTCTATAGAAATAAATTTTGTACAAAATTTTCTATAGAAATAAAATTTTGACAAAATTTTCTATAGAAATAAAATTTTGACAAAATTTTCTATAGAAATAAAATTTTGACAAAATTTTCTATAGAAATAAAATTTTGACAAAATTTTCTATACAAATAAAATTTTGACAAAATTTTCTATACAAATAAAATTTTGACAAAATTTTCTATACAAATAAAATTTTGACAAAATTTTCCATAGAAATAAAATTTTGACAAATTTTTTCTATTGAAATAAAATTTTGACAAAATTTTCTATAGAAATAAAATTTTGACTAAATTTTCTATAGATATAAAATTTTGACAAAATTTTCTATAGAAATAAAATTTTGACAAAATTTTGTATTGAAATAAAATTTTGGCAAAAATTTTTATAGGAATAAAATTTGCACAAAATTTTCTATAGAAATAAAATTTTGATAAAATATTCTATCGAAATAAAATTTTGACCAAATTCTCTATACAAATAAAATTTTGAGAAAATATTCTATACATATAAAATTTTGCCAAATTTTCGATAGAAATAAAATTTTGACAAAATTTTCTATAGAAATAGAATTTTGATACAAATTTGTATAGAAATAAAATTTTGGCAAAACTTTCTATAGAAATAAAATTGTGACAACATTTTCTATAGAAATAATATTCTATTGATATAAAACTTTTACCAAGTTCTATATAAAAAATTTTTTGACAAAATTTTCTATAGAAACAAAATTTTGACAAAATTTTCTATAGAAATAACATTTTGATAAAAATTTGTATAGAAATAAAATTTTGGCAAAGCTTTCTATAGAAATAAAATTGTGACAAAATTTTGTATAGAAATAATATTCTATTGAAATAAAAATTTGACCAAATTCTCTATAAAAAAAATTTTGACGAAATATTCTATAAATATAAAATTTTGACGAAATTTTCTATAGAATTAAATTTAGACAAAATTTTCTATAGAAATAAAATTTTGACAAAATTTTCTATAGAAATAAAATTTTGACAAAATTTTCTGTAGAAATAAAATTTTGAAAAAATTTTCTGTATAAATAAAATTTTGATAAAATTTTCTATGGAAATAAAATTTTGACAAAATTTTCTATAGAAATAAAATGTTGACAAAATTTTCTATAGAATTAAAATTTGCACAAAATTTTCTATAGAAATAAAATTTTGACAAAATTTTCTATAGAAAAAAAAATTTACAAAATTTTTCTGTAGGAATAAAATTTGCACAAAATTTTCTATAGAAATAAAATTTTGATAAAATTTTCTATAGAAATAAAATTTTGATAAAATTTTCTATAGAAATAAAATTTTTATAAAATTTTCTATAGAAATAAACTTTTGATAAAAATTTCTATAGAAATAAAATATTGACCAAATTTTCTATAGAAATAAAATTTTAACTAAATTTTCTATACAAATAATATAGATATAAAATTTTGACAAAAATATGTTCGTCTCATATTTTTCTGATTTGGCTATCGTTAATTTGTCATGGTTGTATTTTCTCACTTATTGAAAATTTCTCTAATGTGCATACAAATTAAAAAAAATCTATTGTAAATTGTATGCAAAAATCAAATCAAATATGATTCGTTATGCTATTAAAATTGGACAATGGATGCTAAATAAACAAAAACATTATCATCGTCCATAGGCTAGTCCAATGGACTGCATGTCAAGGGAGGTGGGCTGCATTAATGCTTAGACGTCATTAGACAGTCATTGTGTTGTTTCTGGCCACTGCATAATGGGTAAGCGAGGGTCAGTTGGACCAAACAAAATTGAATCAATTTAATTGAATGGGAAAATTGTCCATATCACCCATATAGCCTGGCTAGACAGACGTCTTTCCATTTTGATGATCGAACATCATACAATGTTGTTTCCTAGACATAGGAAATTGTAGGTCTTTGATATTTCAATCAAAAGTTAAGTTGAATGTATGTATTCCAAAGCGATGTTAAAGTAATATGTTATGGGATTTTTTTTTCAGGAATGAAACTGGGAGAGAAGATGGTGATAAATTCAATACAAAATTCAAGAAATTTACAATACAAAAGAATATATAAATAGGAGAATTAGAAAAAACGAAACCTTGCAAAAAAAAGCTTATCCAAAAAAGTAGTGAACATGTTCTGGAAGTGGTGAAAAATTGGCGCAGAAACAGATAAATTTTACATGGGCTTGCAATAGACCGGATGTCCGCCATTTCAACAGCCGTTGCAGTGAATATGCATTACTTCTTAATGTGGGATCCGACTTTAGTGTTTTCGATGTGAATTAAAAAAATTTTGTAATGTTTTGATAAATAAAAAATTTCTTAATTTTTTCATGTTTTTTTTTAAATACATTCTGAAACATAATCATCTCACAATAATTTATTCCATATATGTATATTTACTTTTATCCTTAAAAAAAAAAACAGATTTAAAATATTCTATAAAATCGACATTTTTTCTCAAAATTGACTTTCACTTATTTAAAGTAGACAACATTGTATATCGATTGTACCGTTACCTTAAATCACAATCAAAAAACATATGTTTCCGTGGTGTAGTGGTTATCACATCCGCCTAACACGCGGAAGGCCCCCGGTTCGATCCCGGGCGGAAACAGATAATTTTTAGAATTGCTTATTTTTTTATATTGATTTTTATCATAAAATTTCTTTATATATTTATGGCATTGTAAAATTATTTAAAGTGTTACTATTTAAAGTGTTAGTTGCCTTATAAATATTGACATCGGTATCGGAATTCAATTTAATTTATTCTTAATACAAATTATTCTAAATACAGTAACAAATTACTGCCGATAGATATTATTTCATTATCATATGGGGTTATAGCCAATATATTGTATTGTGGTATTTTTAATATATTTATCACTTCAATTCTTGGTGAGATACGTGGGGGGGATGTTAAACGACCTTTTATTCGATTTGAGCAATGGGAGAGAATACGTTGGAAAAATCTGGATATTTCCAAACATATTGCATTTTCTGTTTGTAGCCTTTTCCATTCGGTTTTGCTCTATATTACCGTTTTCGTCCTTTCACTCTTGATTCAAATGTATTTTGAAAAACGTTATTTCCTGTTTCCGCCCGGGATCGAACCGGGGGCCTTCCGCGTGTTAGGCGGATGTGATAACCACTACACCACGGAAACAGATACTTTTTAACTTACAAATGTTTTTATATAGCACATTATAAAAAAGCTTTTATAAAATGGGGTTTGTTATTCTCAGTATACACTGAAAAAAATATCTTATAGCTTCAATCATGATACCAACTAATTTTTAATTGAAATTTCTGCATTCACAAAAATGTGAATATCAATGATAAACGTCAATTGATTAATTTAAAACATTATTTATACATTTTTTTTACTGATTTTAGTTGTAATTATTTATTTAGTTGAATCAAATAAATTTTTAATTGAATATTATTAATTTAATTTAAAGTTTTAATTTGAGAAATTTTAGTGATATTTTGTCTGTGTACCTAAATGTAAATCTAAATATCTAAATCCTAAGCATAACACATATGTTTCCGTGGTGTAGTGGTTATCACATCCGCCTAACACGCGGAAGGCCCCCGGTTCGATCCCGGGCGGAAACAGATGATTTGTTGTGCTTTTATTTAATAATGAGACGGATTTTTTTTTGAAATATGACTTTTTAACATATACGTTGTCATAGAACGCACACGCAAAAATTTTTTTTCTGATTCAATCACGAAATGAACTGATCCAATTAATTTTTTAATTGAAATATCTTCAATCACATTAAAAAATTAATTGAAGGTCAATTAAAAAATGAAGTGATCCAATTAAAAAATTAATTGATCCAATTAAAAAATTAATTGATCCAATTGGAAAATTAATTGATCCAATTAAAAAATTAATTGATCCAATTAAAAAATTAATTGATACTATTAATTTTTGTGATTGATTTTTGTTTCAATTAAAAAATTTGTTGAATCAATTACATTTTCAATTGAATATTTTTTAAAAATCTATTAAAATTTTATTTGGAAAAATGTTCGTGAAATTTTTTTCTGTGTATGCATTCCTTTTTTCCCATTACAACATTTATATTGCTTCGGAAGTTATACCTTGGATGTTAATTTGAAAAATCAAAAGCCAAATAATTGGGAACGGTGCTGAGTTCAATCGAGTTTCGTCTAGTACATGACGTTTTTTTTCTATCTTCTTTTTATAATTTGACATTTTCGTAGCGATAGGGAGTGAAACTATAATGAAACATAGTATGAAGTCCAATGCATAGCTTTTTCATCACTTCTCAAAATCTTCCTTTTTATTTTCGTGAAAACATAAGATCGCAAGTTCAAGACCAGCCATAGTCTGAATTTCTGACAAACATTTTTTTTCCATTTTTTAGATCACATTACTCTATGAAAATTAGAAAACGAAAAAAATTTTTCCAAAACTCATAGAAAGAAGTTTCTCAAACGGAACAACTTAATACTACGTTCACACTACACACAAAATCCTCGTAAAAGAGGATTTTGGTAGAAATCTTCATAGATTTCAGTAGATTTTCAATAAGAAAATATCAGCTGGCTCGTAGCGAATTTCATCAAAATCTCTTTCAAAATCCCCTATACTGTCATATCCAAGCAAAAAATGGAGCACTATTTCAGCAGCATTGTAAGGGAGAGAGGCAGTACCAACTGCTTACAAAACCACTGAATCATCGCTGATATTTGTGGGCGATGTCCCGATTTAGGGCAGCTTCTACATAGCGCTGATATAATTGCTCATTTTAATAGAAATATTGCTCAGAATCTTGAGTATCTTGAGTATAGCATTGTTGGCGTGAAGGAAAACAGCACTACCTTTCATGCATCTATACTGCATGGATTGGTTGCAATAACGTAAACGAATGATCATAAACTAGTTTGATTACTCGTTTACGTTATTGCTACCTATTCATGCAGTGTGGATGCACTGCCTACTTTATTGTATACCATAAAAGCGCTGAAGTATTTTTTGCTGGGATGTAACTGCGGTTTTAGTACTAAAAATACGCTTTTTGCAACCCTGCCCTAATTTTCATTGTAGTACATCTATGTGTGACCGTGTGTACATTACGGTTGCCAAAGTTGGTAGAATTCTATTAACAATGGTAGATTTTTTACTGTTCGGTAGAAGTCTTGATGTTTTGGTAGATGTTGAAAAATATATTCCTTTCCAACTAAGAGGTACTTCATAAATAGAAATAACATTTTGACAAATTATTTGTATATAAATAAACTGCTGACAAAAATTTCTATATAAATAAACACAGGATGACAAAATTTTTTAAATCAATAAAATTTTGATAAAATATTCACAAAATTTTCTATAGAAACAAAAATTTTGACAAAATTTTCTATCGAAATAAAATTTTCACAAAATTTTCTATAGAACTAAAATTTTCACAAAATTTTCTATAGAAATAAAATTTTCACAAAATTTTCTATAGAAATAAAATTTTGACAAAATTTTCTATAGAAATAAAATGTTGACAATATTTTCTATAGAAATACAATTTTGACAAGATTTTCTATAAAAATAAAATTTTGACACAATTTTCTATAGAAATAAGATTTTGCAAAACTTTTCTATAGAAATAAAATTTTTTATAAAATTTTCTATAGAAATAAAATTTTTTTATAAAATTTTCTATAGAAATAAAATTTTGAGAAAATTTTCTATAGAAATATATTTTTGAGAAACCTTTCTATAGACATAAAATTTTGACAAAATTCTCTATAGAAGTAAACTTTTGATAAAAGTTTCTATAAAAATAAATTTTGACAAAATTTACTATAAAAATAAAATTTTGACAACATTTTCTATAGAAATAAAATTTTGACAAAATTTTGTTTAGAGATAAAATTTTGACAAAATTCTCTATACAAATCTTTTGACAAAATTTTGTTTAGAAATAAAATTTTGAAAAACTTTGAGTGAAACTATAATGATACATAGTATGAAGTCCAATGCATAGCTTTTTGATTACTTCTCAAAATCTGCCTTTTTGACAAAATGTTCTATAGAAATAAAATGAAGACAAGATTTTCTATAGAAATACAATTTTGACAAGATTTTCTATAGAAATACAATTTTTTATAAAATTTTCTATAGAAATAAAATTTTGTGAAAATTTTCTATAGAAACAAAATTTTTATAAAATTTTCTATAGAAATAAAATTTTTATAAAATTTTCTATAGAAGTAAAATTTTGAAAAAATTCTCTATAGAAATTAATTTTTGAGAAAATTTGGCAAAATTTTCTATAGAAATAAAATTTTGGCAAAATTTTCTACAAAAATTAAATTTTCACAAAATTTTCTATAGAACTAAAATTTTCAAAAATTTTCTATAGAAATATAATTTTTACAAAATTTTCTATATAAATAAAATTGTGATAAAATTTTCTATAACAATAAAATGTTGACAAGATTTTCTATAGAAGTAAAATTTTGACAAAATTTTCTATAGAAATAATATTTTGCAAAACTTTTCCATAGAAATAAAATTTTTTATAAAATTTTCTATAGAAATAACATTTTGAGAAATAAATTTTTGAGAAACCTTTCTATAGACATAAAATTTTGACAAAATTCTCTATAGAAGTAAACTTTTGACAAAATTTTCTATAAAAATAAAATTTTGACAACATTTTCTATAGAAATAAAATTTTGACAAAATTTTGTTTAGAAATAAAATTTTGACAAAATTCTCTAATGAAATAAACTTTTGACAAAATTTTGTTTAGAAATAAAATTTTGAAAAATTTTGAGTGAAACTATAATGAAACATAGTATGAAGTCATTCAGTCATCACTTCTCAAAATCTTCCTTTTTGACAAAATTTTCTATAGAAAAAAATTGTTGACAAAATTTTCTATAGAAATACAATTTTGACAAGATTTTCTATAGAAATAAAATTTTGGCAAAATTTTCCAATAAAATTAGATTTTGCTAAATTTAAAAAAAAAAAAAAAAATAAAATTTTGTATAAAATTTTCTATAGAGATAAAATTTTGAGAAAATTTTCTATAGAAATTAATTTTTGAGAAACCTTTCTATAGACATAAAATTTTGGCAAAATTTTCTATAGAAATAAAATTTTGGCAAAATTTTCTATAGAAACAAAAATTTTTACAAAATTTTCAATAGAAATAAAATTTTCACAAATCTTTCTATAAAAATAAAATTTTGACAAAATTTTCTATAGTAATAGGGTTTTGCAAAACTTTTCTATAGAAATAAAAATTTTTATAAAATTTTCTATAGACATAAAATTTTGACAAAATTCTCTATAGAAATAAATTTTTGAGAAACCTTGTGTAGACATAACATTTTGGCAAAATTTTCTATAGAAATAAAATTTTGGCAAAATTTTCTACAAAAATAAAATTTTCACAAAATTTTGTTTAGAATTATAATTTTGACAAAATTCTCTATAGAAGTAAACTTTTGACAAAATTTTGTTTAGAAATACAATTTTGAAAAATTTTCAGTGAAACTATAATTAAACATAGTATGAAGTCCAATGTATTAGAGGTGTGCGCGTGACTGAAATTTCACTTACACTCACGCACATTCACGAAGCAAAATATTTTTTCACGCACGCTCACGCACGATACGTGTGGTAGCCAATCCCACTCACGCACATTCACGAAAAGAAAACCAGAACTCACGCACGCTCACGCACGAGCTACTCTTAAAGACTCACGCTCACGCACGATTCACGACAATTCACGTGATTCACGGCAAATTCACGAGACTCACGACGTTTTCCAAACGGAAATCAGTAAAGGTAACAAAATTCAAAAATAGAATATAGTTCGAGAGCTAAATTAATTTCAGTTAAAATACGAGTATGACTTAAATCTTGATTTTTTTCGTGAGCGTGATTTTGCAGAAATTTTATTTACGCACATTCACGAACTGATTTTATTTATCACGCACGACATATTTATTTTAGTCCCATTCACGCACATTCACGAAAGTTGCTTTGGATTTTGTTCACGACTGACATGATTCACGCGTGAATCATACGTGTCACGAGAATTTCGTGTCACGCGCACACCTCTACAATGTATAGCTTTTTCGTCACTTCTCAAAATCTTCCTTTTTGACAAAATTTTCTATAGAAATAAGATTTTGCAAAATTTTTCTATAGAAATAAATTTTTTTTATAAAATTTTCTATAGTAATACAAATTTGAGAAAATTTTCTATAGAAATAAATTTTTGAGAAACCTTTCTATAGACATAACATTTTGACAAAATTCTCTATAGAAGTAAACTTTTAACAAAATGTTCTATAAAAATAATTTTATGTTAAAATAATTATATTCATCGTAAGCTGAAAAGTGTCGCAATGTTTACTTTTTCTACTTGTAAACAAAAAACAGCTGTTAAATCCTGAAATCAACGAAATCTCGTTATTTTGCCAGTCTGAACACTTGAGATTGATTTGTTAAGTGATTTTAGTTCTAAATAAGGTAGTAATAAGGTAATCTGCATTTTGGGCTTTCGTAACTTAATGCAAATTTTTTACTATGTAGCTTTTATTTGCAAGAGTAGGTAAGTGTGTCCTCTATTCACTTAACTTAACAAAGATCACACATTTTTTTTTCAAATTTCATCCTATCTCATTTGATTCAAGCCTATTTGGAAAAATGTTATTTCCTGTTTCCGCCCGGGATCGAACCGGGGGCCTTCCGCGTGTTAGGCGGATGTGATAACCACTACACCACGGAAACAGATACTTTTATCCTACAATGGTTGTGGTTTGTAATCTCATAATACTTCTAAAATTCAAAATCGCGTTTTTTCCTTAAATTAACTTCATTTTTTGTCTTATCTAAAGTAGACAACATTGCATACCATATGTGTCATTTATTTAAATAACAATAGATAAACATATGTTTCCGTGGTGTAGTGGTTATCACATCCGCCTAACACGCGGAAGGCCCCCGGTTCGATCCCGGGCGGAAACAGATAGTTTTTTTTTATTGGCGTTTTATTATTTCGTAAGGATTTTTATTTTATAGTGCACTGAAATTATTATTCGAGCTTTATGGACATAATTAATTGTAAATTATTTTTTTATTAATATCTATAATATCTATATATTACAATTGTTTGCGAGAATTTTACATTTCCTATAAATTACAACATCAAACAAAAACCCCTCTCAGCCCATATTTAATAATTACATCCCGTATGTTTCGTAGCCAATTGCTAGCAATTTCCAACTTAAATCAAATTTCTACAAAATCAATATTTGCTATAACTTTTTTTTCTGAAACTATAATACTCTATCAATTGTTTGAAATACAGATTAATAGTCCACTAAATACTTAAGCTTTTCACTGTATCCTTTGAACCGCTCCCTTGCAGACAATGAGATGTGAGGTTGAGCAAATTTAGCAGCAAAATTTCCAAAACTTTATCATTCGTTCAGTATGAGTTGGAAACATTTAAATACCAAATTACTTTAGTTGCAAATGGAAAACTGCTTATTTTAAATCTCCTACCATTGACTCGGTCTCATATTGCCATTCTAAGTGATTCTAGAATCCAGCAAGAAGTTTGTTGTTGCATTAATACAAATTTATTTTCTATTAAAGTTTTTCTAAAATTAAACAAAATAATTTTGATTACTTTACTTTCTTCCCCTTATTTCATTTCGAGAAATTTTTTTATTTGTTATTTTCATTAAAACTTAAAGTCGAAAACTTTTTTTGATTACCAATATGAAGAGTTTTTAATTATAAAAGCAACAACAACAATAGCAATAGCATCAATGCCACTACAATTCAACAAATAGGGAGTTCTACTTAGGGTAATGGATTATTGAATTTAAGCAGATTTATGGGTTCATTGAATTCTATTGAAGCTTCCTTCTGTTTGTACCTGTGTAGTAAAAGAAATCCATTACTGACACTGAAATTAAAAACATGTAGTGACTTGAAGAAATTACAAATAGAACAATCTGGCTTGATGAACTGAACTTAGATGCTTTGAAATAAAATTTTGAAAAAATTTTCTAGAAATAACATTTTTTACAAAATTTTCTGTAGAAATAAAATAATGACAAAATTTTCGATAGACAAAAATTTTTGACAATATTTTCGATTGACAATATTTTCTATAGAAATAAAATTTTGACAAAATTTTCATAGGAATAAAATTTTAACAAAATTTTCTATAGAAATAAAATGTTGACAAAATTTTCTATAGAAATAAAATTTTGACACAATTTTCTATAGAAATAAAATTTTGAAAAAATGTTCTGTAGAAATAAAATTTTGACAAATTTTTCTTTAGCAATAAAATTTTGACAAAATTTTCTATAGAAATTAAATTTTGAACAAATTTTCTTTAGAAATAAAATTTTGACAAAATGTCTATGGAAATAAAAATTTGACAAAATTTTCTATAGAAATAATATTTTGACAATATTTTTTAGGGAAATAAAACTTTGACAACATTTCTTATGGAAATAAAATTTTGACAATATTTTTTAGGGGAATAAAACTTTGACAACATTTCTTATGGAAATAAAATTTTGACAAAATTTTCTGTAGAAATAAAATTTTGACACAATTTTCTATTGAAATACAATTTTGACAAAATTTTCTGCAGAAATAAAATTTTGACAAAATTTTCTATAGAAATTAAATTTTGACCAAATTTTCTTTAGAAATTAAATTTTGACAAAATTTTCTATAGAAATAAAATTTTGACAATATTTTTTAGAGAAATAAAATTTTAACAACATTTCCTATAGAAATAAAATTAAGCAAAATTTGCTATAGAAATAAAATTTTGACAACAAAATTTTCTATAGAATTAAAATTTGACAAAATTATCTATAGAAGTCAAATCTTGACAAATTTTTCTTTAGAAGTAAAATTTTTTTCAATAGAAATAAAATTTGGACAGAATTTTCTAAAGAAATGCAATTTTGGCAAAGTTTTCTATAGAAATAAAATTTTGACAAAATTTTCTAAAAAAACAAACTAAAGTGTTGACAAAATTTTCTATAGAAACAAAATTTTCGTTAGGAATAAAATGTTGACAATTTTTCTATAGAAATAAAATTTTATAGAAGTATAAAAATAAATGTATACTAAATTTTCTATTGAAAACAAAATATTCTATAGAAATAAATTTTTGACAAAATTTTCTACAGATATAAATTTTTGACAAAATTATCTATAGAAATAAAATTTTTACAAACTTTTTGCAGAGAAATGAAATGTTGACAAAATTTTCTATAAAAATAATATTTTAACAAAATTTTCTATAGAAATAAAATTTTGACAAAATTTTCTATAGAAATAAAATTTTAACAAAATTTTCGATAGACAAAAAATTTTGACAAAATTTTCTATAGAAATAAAATTTAAACACAATTTTCTATAGAAATAAAATTTTGACAAAATTTTCTATAGAAATAAAATTTTGACCAAATTTTCTTTAGAAATTAAATTTTGATTAAATTTTCTATAGAAACAAAATTTTGACAAAATTTTCTATAGAAATAAAATTTTGAAAATTTTTCTATAGTAATAAAATGTTGACAAAATTTTCTATAGAAATAAAATTTTGACAAAATTTTCGATAGAAATAATATGGTGACAAAATTTTCTTTAGAAATAAAATTTTGACAAAATTTTCTATAGAAATAAAATTTTGACAAATTTTTCTTTAGAAGTAAAATTTTGACAAAATTTTCTATAGAAATAACATGTTGACAACATTTTCGGTAGAAAAAAAAATTTGACAAAATTTTCTATAGAAATAAAATTGTGACAAAATTTTCTATAAAAATAAAATGTTGACAATATTTTCTATAGAAAAAATTTTCTAGATAATTAAAACTTTAATAAAATTTTATATAGAATTAATTTTTTTAATGTAGTTGGTTATTTAAATCTGAGTCAATTTTGATGATAGTGTGTACGCTTGGTTGGTACCATCAGAAGGATACCTTGTGCTTAATTTGAGAATGATCGCTTTATACACTGAAAAAAATATTGTTGTGCGGTCAAAGAGTTCATGTCTTTAAAATAAGAATGCAAATTTTGCTTAGCATAGAAGACGCATTTCTCTAATATGAAGTTGTTTTCCTTGTCCAAAAGGCGATAATTTTTTCAATGAAGTCGTAATGACCTTATAATTAAATGATTTGACTTAAAAATGGCAATCATAACATGAATGAAAAAATGTTTGGGCTAAGGCCAACTTGACTTTAATAATTCAGAAAAATTCTTTAAATTTAATGAAATTATCTCTAAATTTGTTGTCTTTTTGCATCTTGACTACAAAGCAAAAAATCGTTCAAATATAGGACATATTTTTCTTTATTTTAAAGACGTTTTTTACTTGAAACATACCATAATTTCTACTGGAAGTCGAGTTTTAATTTGGAAAATAAAGTTGCCGTTAAGTCGTTTTAAAGGACTTTGATAGCATATGAAGAAAAAGCTGAAAAAGCGAAAAATTAAAATTTGCTTCCTAGAAGCAAGTACAGAAAACCCAAATTTAAAAGAGAATTGCGTCTTAAAAGTATCCTTACTTGTATTCTCCGTTTCTTTGGCTTGGAATCAATAACAAAATTTTTAAAGTAAAGACAAAATCTTTGGAACCGGACATGCTTTTGTTTTCAATGTATAAGGATTTATGCCCACATTTACAAAAATAGGGCTATAAAAATATATGGAAGCTATATCTAAATCTAAACCCATTTCGATGACTTTGTGAAGGTATAGTAGTACTACAGAAGACTACGTTCTTCTATTTTTGAGTGATATCGGGTAATAAATAAGGGGATTTAAGGCAAAATTTGGGAAAAATCGGGTGATACATATATAAAGGAGCTATATCTAAATTTGATCCGATGTTTTTGAAATAGCATTCTTCCTTGTGCCAAAATAACTCCCTATAGCAAATTTAATCAAAAGCCATTAAAATTTAAAACCCGAATTATGCGAACAACAAATACATGGACGGATGGACGGACACCAAGGGCTAGATTGACTCAGGATTTGATGCTTGTTGTGCTACATTTTGTATCCATTTCATTGAAATTAAATTCTTTAAATTAATAGTTTAAGAGAAGGATTGTTTTTAATTTTAAAAAGATCCCACATATTTTTAAATATCTAGGAATTAATTAAAAGGTGGCATAACATGGCAAAAAAGTCGCACAAAGGTGTCAAAACTTTAAAATCTGGAAAATTTGCCACTAATTTGCCCGTGGTATCACTGAATGCCAGCGGGTCAATTGTTTAGCTCATAGACGATGTATGGAAATATCATAAAGATTGTGGAGATATTTGAGAATCCTGCAAATCTTTAGGAATCTAAGATCTCCAGAATATTCAAAACTTTTTCTTATTCAAAACTTTTTCCGCTTATCATTTTATTTTATTATTTTTTTAACCTTAGTATGTGGCTATTCCTCTTCATTTGTTGTCCCAAACTCTTCCCATTTGCTTAGGAAATGACCATGAAGTCAAATTAGTGTGATATTTGATAGATATGGTGGCATGGTGGTGATTGGCTGCTTAATGGTGCTGCTGATGGCAGTTGAGCTAAATTGAAATAATAAAATGTCAAAAAATTATGATGCCACACATTTGATGATGGCTCTTTGGACAGCATAAGAATACCCTAGAGATGTTTAATAACCACAGCCCTAACGGCGGGCTTTCCAAGCTCATTGGCATTCATCACAGGGAACTCAATGTCTGTGCAAAAATATTTGTCCACACTACATATGAGGGTCTTCTTTTGAGGTTTTTTTTCGAGAGGAATTATTCGTATATGTGGGAAGTGAAGAGGCAAGTAGAATTTAATGGAACATTAAGTGAATATTGGCACGCTTAGTTAATTATTGAGAGGAAGATCTTTTTCCTCTTGCTCGAAATGAATGAATGCTTGAATCTTCGCTACAATTGATGGAAGAAAACTTTCAGCCACTTTAGTTTTATGTTTCGCGTAATAACAATATATTCGATATTAAAAAAAAAAAACAAAAAACAGAAACTTTAAATTAAAAATGCGTGGCACGTTTTGTGCAAAACAAAAAAATAAAATAATGCAAAAAAAAAATGTCCCAATGAAGAAGTACCACATGTAGATGAAGATGACCTCACACAAGGAAATCCCCTCTCCGCCATCATAAACTGAAAGCATGAGAGACACTAAAACCATTAAGTAGCTTTTATAATTTTTCAAAAGAAGGCACTTCTTGTAATGGACTGCCAACTTGGGCTACTCTCATGAATGCGGGAGTAGAAAGCAATTTCATGGTTCTAGCATTGGTATGCCATGGCACAAATCTGATGCAACTCTTTTATGTTTTTAATTTTTCTTATTGGGGTTTGGAATGTTTCCCAACCCTGTAAGAAGCTAGGAAACCAAAGCGGGAATTTCTTTGCACAGTGTAATAAGTTCTAAGAGGATAATTTAAGAAAGAAATTAAGAGGATAATTTAGTTTTAAAAAAGTATTTGTAGTGAAAATATATCAATATTAGGAAATAAATAAGTTCATTCCAAACCAGACAGTTTTATTGCTCGAAAATTTTAACAAACAAAAATTGCATATTAATTAAAACAAGATGGCAAGAAAAGTGTCACACTTTTTATAAAATTTTCTAAAAAATAAAATTTTTACAAAATCTTCTATTGAGAAAAAAATTTTGACAACATTTTCTATAGCGGTAAAATGTTGTCAAAATTTTCTTTAGAAATAAAATTTTGATAAAATTTTTTATGGTATAACATTTTGACAACATTTTCTATAGCGATAAAATTTTCTACAGAAATAAAATTTTGACAAACTTTTTAATAGAAATAAAATTTTGACAAAATTTTCCATGGAAATAAAATTTTGAAAAAAATTTTTGTGAAAATAAAACTTCTATAGAAATGAAATTTTGACGAAATATTTTATAGTAATGAAATTTTGACAAAATTGTCTGTAAAAATAAAATTTTTTAAATTTTTTTCATGGAAATAAAATTTTGGAAAATTTTTTTGTGGAAATAAAATTTCGACGAAATAATAATAAAATTTTACAAAATTTTCTATAGACATAACATTTTGAAAACATTTTCTATAGAAATACAATTTTGACAAAAATTTGTAGAGAAATAAAATTGTGACAAAATTTTCTACAGTGATAAAATTTTCTATTGATATAAAATTTTGACAAAATTTTCTATAGTGATAAAATTTTGACAAAATTTTGACAAAATTTTCTCTAGTGATAGAATTTTGACAAAATTTTCTATAGTGATAAATTTTTGACAAAATTTTCTATAATGAAAAAATTTTGACAAAATTTTCTATAGAGATAAAATTTTGACAAAATTTTCTATAGAGATAAAATTTTGACAAAATTTTCTATAGTGATAAAATTTTGACAAAATTTTCTATAGTGATAAAATTTTGACAAAATTTTCTATACAGATAAAATTTTGACAAAATTTTCAATAGAGATAACATTTTGACAAATTTTCTATAGTGAAAAAATTTTGACAAAATTTTCTATAGAGATAATATTTTGACAAAATTTTCTGTAAAAATAAAATTTTGCATGGGAATAAAATTTTAGAAAATTTTTTGTGGAAATAAAATTTTCTATAGAAATGAAATTTTGACGAAATAATAATAAAAATTTTACAAAATTTTTTATATACATAACATTTTTAAAACATTTTCTATAGAAATGCAATTTTTCTAGAGAAATAAAATTGTTACAAAATTTTCTACAGTGATAAAATTTTCTATAGAGATACAATTTGAAAAAATTTTCTCTAGTGATAAAATTTTGACAAAATTTTCTTTAGAGATAAAATTTTGACAAAATTTTCTCTAGTGATAAAATTTTGACAAAATTTTCTATAGTGATAAATTTTTGACAAAATTTTCTATAGTGAAAAAAATTTTGACAAGATTTTCTATAGAGATAAAATTTTGACAAAATTTTCTATAAAGATAAAATTATGACAAAATTTTCTACAGTGATAAAATTGTGACAAAATTTTCAATAGAGATAACATTTTGACAAAATTTTCTATAGTGAAAAAATTTTGACAAAATTTTCTATAGAGACAAATTTTTGACAAAATTTTCTAAAGTGATAACATTTTGACAAAATTTTCTATAGTGATAAATTTTTGACAAAATTTTCTATAGTGAAAAAAATTTTGACAAAATTCCCTATAGAGATAAAATTTTGACAAAATTTTCTATAAAGATAAAATTATGACAAAATTTTCTACAGTGATAAAATTGTGACAAAATTTTCTATAGAGATAAAATTTTTACAAAATTTTCTATAGAGATAAAATTTTGACAAAATTTTCGATAGAAATAAAATTTTAACAAAATTTTCTATAGAGATAAAATTTTGACAAAATTTTCTATATTGATAAATTTTTGACAAAATTTTCTATAGAGATAAAATATTTGCGAAATTTTTAAATTTTTAAAATTTTGCGAAATTTTCTATAGTGATAAAATTTTGACAAAATTTTCTATAGAAAAAAAATTGTGACAACATTTTCTATCGAGACAAATTTTTGACAAAATTTTCTATAGAGATAAAATTTTGACAAAATTTTCTATAGAGATAAAATTTTGACAAAATTTTCTATAGAGATAAAATTTTGACAAAATTTTCTATAGAGATAAAATTTTGACAAAATTTTCTATAGAGATAAAATTTTGACAAATTTTTCTATAGAGATAAAATTTTGACAAAATTTTCTATAGAGATACAATTTTGACAAAATTTTATATAGAGATAAAATTTTGACAAAATTTTCTATAGAGATAAAATTTTGACAAAATTTTCTATAGAGATAAAATTTTGACAAAATTTTCTATAGAGATAAAATTTTGACAAAATTTTCTATAGAGATAAAATTTTAACAAAATTTTCTATAGATATAAAATTTTGACAAATTTTTCTATAGTGATAAAATTTTGACAAAATTATCTATAGAAATAAATTTTTGACAAAATTTTCTGTAGAAATAAAACTATAAGAAAATTATGACAAAATTTTCTATAGAGATAAAATTTTGAGAGTTAATTTCACAATATGACAATGTAAGTTTATATAATAAACCACTGTGCCTTTACGTTCATCTGGTGGTAGCATTTATTAAACTCGTGTCATTCCACCGCCTCTTGTGAAAATATTTTGCGTATCCTTGTTGCCCCCAAGTGATTGCGTAAATTTTGCCAACTTTCAACTGGGTGGGAGATAATCGAAAGAATCTCTAGAAAAAATCACAAAAAGTCCAGCTTGGGACAAAAAACCCTATAGAAATATTGTGAATTCAGGAGCAAACAAACAATTCCAATGTCTAGCAAGGCATAATAGATAATGACGATGTATGGAAATATCATAAAGATTGTGGAGATATTTGAGAATCCTGCAAATCTTTAGGAATCTAAGATCTCCAGAATATTCAAAACTTTTTCTTATTCAAAACTTTTTCCGCTTATCATTTTATTTTATTATTTTTTTAACCTTAGTATGTGGCTATTCCTCTTCATTTGTTGTCCCAAACTCTTCCCATTTGCTTAGGAAATGACCATGAAGTCAAATTAGTGTGATATTTGATAGATATGGTGGCATGGTGGTGATTGGCTGCTTAATGGTGCTGCTGATGGCAGTTGAGCTAAATTGAAATAATAAAATGTCAAAAAATTATGATGCCACACATTTGATGATGGCTCTTTGGACAGCATAAGAATACCCTAGAGATGTTTAATAACCACAGCCCTAACGGCGGGCTTTCCAAGCTCATTGGCATTCATCACAGGGAACTCAATGTCTGTGCAAAAATATTTGTCCACACTACATATGAGGGTCTTCTTTTGAGGTTTTTTTTCGAGAGGAATTATTCGTATATGTGGGAAGTGAAGAGGCAAGTAGAATTTAATGGAACATTAAGTGAATATTGGCACGCTTAGTTAATTATTGAGAGGAAGATCTTTTTCCTCTTGCTCGAAATGAATGAATGCTTGAATCTTCGCTACAATTGATGGAAGAAAACTTTCAGCCACTTTAGTTTTATGTTTCGCGTAATAACAATATATTCGATATTAAAAAAAAAAAACAAAAAACAGAAACTTTAAATTAAAAATGCGTGGCACGTTTTGTGCAAAACAAAAAAATAAAATAATGCAAAAAAAAAATGTCCCAATGAAGAAGTACCACATGTAGATGAAGATGACCTCACACAAGGAAATCCCCTCTCCGCCATCATAAACTGAAAGCATGAGAGACACTAAAACCATTAAGTAGCTTTTATAATTTTTCAAAAGAAGGCACTTCTTGTAATGGACTGCCAACTTGGGCTACTCTCATGAATGCGGGAGTAGAAAGCAATTTCATGGTTCTAGCATTGGTATGCCATGGCACAAATCTGATGCAACTCTTTTATGTTTTTAATTTTTCTTATTGGGGTTTGGAATGTTTCCCAACCCTGTAAGAAGCTAGGAAACCAAAGCGGGAATTTCTTTGCACAGTGTAATAAGTTCTAAGAGGATAATTTAAGAAAGAAATTAAGAGGATAATTTAGTTTTAAAAAAGTATTTGTAGTGAAAATATATCAATATTAGGAAATAAATAAGTTCATTCCAAACCAGACAGTTTTATTGCTCGAAAATTTTAACAAACAAAAATTGCATATTAATTAAAACAAGATGGCAAGAAAAGTGTCACACTTTTTATAAAATTTTCTAAAAAATAAAATTTTTACAAAATCTTCTATTGAGAAAAAAATTTTGACAACATTTTCTATAGCGGTAAAATGTTGTCAAAATTTTCTTTAGAAATAAAATTTTGATAAAATTTTTTATGGTATAACATTTTGACAACATTTTCTATAGCGATAAAATTTTCTACAGAAATAAAATTTTGACAAACTTTTTAATAGAAATAAAATTTTGACAAAATTTTCCATGGAAATAAAATTTTGAAAAAAATTTTTGTGAAAATAAAACTTCTATAGAAATGAAATTTTGACGAAATATTTTATAGTAATGAAATTTTGACAAAATTGTCTGTAAAAATAAAATTTTTTAAATTTTTTTCATGGAAATAAAATTTTGGAAAATTTTTTTGTGGAAATAAAATTTCGACGAAATAATAATAAAATTTTACAAAATTTTCTATAGACATAACATTTTGAAAACATTTTCTATAGAAATACAATTTTGACAAAAATTTGTAGAGAAATAAAATTGTGACAAAATTTTCTACAGTGATAAAATTTTCTATTGATATAAAATTTTGACAAAATTTTCTATAGTGATAAAATTTTGACAAAATTTTGACAAAATTTTCTCTAGTGATAGAATTTTGACAAAATTTTCTATAGTGATAAATTTTTGACAAAATTTTCTATAATGAAAAAATTTTGACAAAATTTTCTATAGAGATAAAATTTTGACAAAATTTTCTATAGAGATAAAATTTTGACAAAATTTTCTATAGTGATAAAATTTTGACAAAATTTTCTATAGTGATAAAATTTTGACAAAATTTTCTATACAGATAAAATTTTGACAAAATTTTCAATAGAGATAACATTTTGACAAATTTTCTATAGTGAAAAAATTTTGACAAAATTTTCTATAGAGATAATATTTTGACAAAATTTTCTGTAAAAATAAAATTTTGCATGGGAATAAAATTTTAGAAAATTTTTTGTGGAAATAAAATTTTCTATAGAAATGAAATTTTGACGAAATAATAATAAAAATTTTACAAAATTTTTTATATACATAACATTTTTAAAACATTTTCTATAGAAATGCAATTTTTCTAGAGAAATAAAATTGTTACAAAATTTTCTACAGTGATAAAATTTTCTATAGAGATACAATTTGAAAAAATTTTCTCTAGTGATAAAATTTTGACAAAATTTTCTTTAGAGATAAAATTTTGACAAAATTTTCTCTAGTGATAAAATTTTGACAAAATTTTCTATAGTGAT